>NC_139218.1:153213945-153746445 GCF_055691185.1 Crinia signifera
GCCCCTCCCCTTTGGGTCCAGAAGCCCAGAATACCATTCATAGTATAGACCTCGACATGGCTGAGGGTTGAGATACTTTTGGCCACGCCCCTTTTGCCTAGAAGCCCCTAAACCCATTGAAATCGCATTGGGGGTTTAAATTCGTTAGGCCCCGCCCCTTTGGGTCCAGAAGCCCAGAATACCATTCATAGTACAGACCTCGACATGGCTGAGGGTTGAGATACTTTTGGCCACGCCCCTTTTGCCTAGAAGCCCCTAAACCTATTGAAATAGCATTGGGGGTTTATATTCGTTAGGCCCCGCCCCTTTGGGTCCAAAAGCCCAGAATACCATTCATAGTATAGACCTCGACATGGCTGAGGGTTGAGATACTTTTGGCCACGCCCCTTTTGCCTAGAAGCCCCTAAACCCATTGAAATAGCATTGGGGTTTAAATTCGCTAGGCCCCGCCCCTTTGGGTCCAGAAGCCCAGAATACCATTCATAGTATAGACCTCGACATGGCTGAGGGTTGAGGTACTTTTGGCCACGCCCTTTTTGCCTAGAAGCCCCTAAACCCATTGAAATAGCATTGGGGTTTAAATTCGTTAGGCCCCGCCCCTTTGGGTCCAGAAGCCCAGAATACCATTCATAGTACAGACCTCGACATGGCTGAGGGTTGAGATACTTTTGGCCACGCCCCTTTTGCCTAGAAGCCCCTAAACCCATTGAAATAGCATTGGGGGTTTATATTCGTTAGGCCCCGCCCCTTTGGGTCCAGAAGCCCAGAATACCATTCATAGTATAGACCTCGACATGGCTGAAGGTTGAGGTACTTTTGGCCACGCCCCTTTTGCCTAGAAGCCCCTAAAACCATTGAAATAGCATTGGGGTTTAAATTCGTTAGGCCCCGCCCCTTTGGGTCCAGAAGCCCAGAATACCATTCATAGTACAGACCTCGACATGGCTGAGGGTTGAGATACTTTTGGCCACACCCCTTTTGCCGAGAAGCCCCTAAACCCATTGAAATAGCATTGGGGGTTAAAATTCGTTAGGCCCCGCCCCTTTGGGTCCAGAAGCCCAGAATACCATTCATAGTATAGACCTCGACATGGCTGAGGGTTGAGATACTTTTGGCCACACCCCTTTTGCCGAGAAGCCCCTAAACCCATTGAAATAGCATTGGGGGTTTAAATTCGTTAGGCCCCGCCCCTTTGGGTCCAGAAGCACAGAATACCATTCATAGTATAGACCTCGACATGGCTGAGGGTTGAGGTACTTTTGGCCACGCCCCTTTTGCCTAGAAGCCCCTAAACCCATTGAAATAGCATTGGGGGTTTAAATTCGTTAGGCCCCGCCCCTTTGGGTCCAGAAGCCCAGAATACCATTCATAGTATAGACCTCGACATGGCTGAGGGTTGAGGTACTTTTGGCCACGCCCCTTTTGCCTAGAAGCCCCTAAACCCATTGAAATAGCATTGGGGGTTTAAATTCGTTAGGCCCCGCCCCTTTGGGGCTTGAAGCCCAGAATACCATTCATAGTATAGACCTCGACATGGCTGAGGGTTGAGGTACTTTTGGCCATGTCCCTTTTGCCTAGAAGCCCCTAAACCCATTGAAATAGCATTGGGGGTTTAAATTCGTTAGGCCCCGCCCCATTGGGTCCAGAAGCACAGAATACCATTCATAGTATAGACCTCGACATGGCTGAGGGTTGAGATACTTTTGGCCATGCCCTTTTTGCCTAGAAGCCCCTAAACCCATTGAAATAGCATTGGGGGTTTAAATTCGTTAGGCCACGCCCCTTTGGGTCCAGAAGCCCAGAATACCATTCATAGTATAGACCTCGACATGGCTGATGGTTGAGATACTTTTGGCCACGCCCCTTTTGCCTAGAAGCCCCTAAACCCATTGAAATAGCATTGGGGGTTTAAATTCGGTAGGCCCCGCCCCTTTTGGTCCAGAAGCCCAGAATACCATTCATAGTATAGACCTCGAAATGGCTGAGGGTTGAGATACTTTTGGCCACGCCCCTTTTGCCTAGAAGCCCCTAAACCCATTGAAATCGCATTGGGGGTTTAAATTCGTTAGGCCCCGCCCCTTTGGGTCCAGAAGCCCAGAATACCATTCATAGTATAGACCTCGACATGGCTGAGGGTTGAGGTACTTTTGGCCATGCCCCTTTTGCCTAGAAGCCCCTAAACCCATTGAAATAGCATTGGGGGTTTAAATTTGTTAGGTCCCGCCCCTTTGGGTCCAGAAGCACAGAATACCATTCATAGTATAGACCTCGACATGGCTGAGGGTTGAGATACTTTTGGCCACGCCCCTTTTGCTAGAAGCCCCTAAACCCATTGAAATAGCATTGGGGGTTTAAATTCGTTAGGCCACGCCCCTTTGGGTCCAGAAGCCCAGAATACCATTCATAGTATAGACCTCGACATGGCTGATGGTTGAGATACTTTTGGCCACGCCCCTTTTGCCTAGAAGCCCCTAAACCCAAATAAATAGCATTGGGGGTTTAAATTCGGTAGGCCCCTCCCCTTTGGGTCCAGAAGCCCAGAATACCATTCATAGTATAGACCTCGACATGGCTGAGGGTTGAGATACTTTTGGCCACGCCCCTTTTGCCTAGAAGCCCCTAAAACCATTGAAATAGCATTGGGGTTTAAATTCGTTAGGCCCCGCCCCTTTGGGTCCAGAAGCCCAGAATACCATTCACAGTACAGACCTCGACATGGCTGAGGGTTGAGATACTTTTGGCCACACCCCTTTTGCCGAGAAGCCCCTAAACCCATTGAAATAGCATTGGGGGTTTAAATTCGTTAGGCCCCGCCCCTTTGGGTCCAGAAGCCCAGAATACCATTCATAGTATAGACCTCGACATGGCTGAGGGTTGAGATACTTTTGGCCACGCCCCTTTTGCCTAGAAGCCCCTAAACCCATTGAAATCGCATTGGGGGTTTAAATTCGTTAGGCCCCGCCCCTTTGGGTCCAGAAGCCCAGAATACCATTCATAGTACAGACCTCGACATGGCTGAGGGTTGAGATACTTTTGGCCACGCCCCTTTTGCCTAGAAGCCCCTAAACCTATTGAAATAGCATTGGGGGTTTATATTCGTTAGGCCCCGCCCCTTTGGGTCCAAAAGCCCAGAATACCATTCATAGTATAGACCTCGACATGGCTGAGGGTTGAGATACTTTTGGCCACGCCCCTTTTGCCTAGAAGCCCCTAAACCCATTGAAATAGCATTGGGGTTTAAATTCGCTAGGCCCCGCCCCTTTGGGTCCAGAAGCCCAGAATACCATTCATAGTATAGACCTCGACATGGCTGAGGGTTGAGATACTTTTGGCCACGCCCCTTTTGCTAGAAGCCCCTAAACCCATTGAAATAGCATTGGGGGTTTAAATTCGTTAGGCCACGCCCCTTTGGGTCCAGAAGCCCAGAATACCATTCATAGTATAGACCTCGACATGGCTGATGGTTGAGATACTTTTGGCCACGCCCCTTTTGCCTAGAAGCCCCTAAACCCATTGAAATAGCATTGGGGGTTTAAATTCAGTAGGCCCCTCCCCTTTGGGTCCAGAAGCCCAGAATACCATTCATAGTATAGACCTCGACATGGCTGAGGGTTGAGATACTTTTGGCCACACCCCTTTTGCCGAGAAGCCCCTAAACCCATTGAAATAGCATTGGGGGTTTAAATTCGTTAGGCCCCGCCCCTTTGGGTCCAGAAGCACAGAATACCATTCATAGTATAGACCTCGACATGGCTGAGGGTTGAGGTACTTTTGGCCACGCCCCTTTTTCCTAGAAGCCCCTAAACCCATTGAAATAGCATTGGGGGTTTAAATTCGTTAGGCCCCGCCCCTTTGGGTCCAGAAGCCCAGAATACCATTCATAGTATAGACCTCGACATGGCTGAGGGTTGAGGTACTTTTGGCCACGCCCCTTTTGCCTAGAAGCCCCTAAACCCATTGAAATAGCATTGGGGGTTTAAATTCGTTAGGCCCCGCCCCTTTGGGGCTTGAAGCCCAGAATACCATTCATAGTATAGACCTCGACATGGCTGAGGGTTGAGGTACTTTTGGCCATGTCCCTTTTGCCTAGAAGCCCCTAAACCCATTGAAATAGCATTGGGGGTTTAAATTCGTTAGGCCCCGCCCCTTTGGGTCCAGAAGCACAGAATACCATTCATAGTATAGACCTCGACATGGCTGAGGGTTGAGATACTTTTGGCCATGCCCTTTTTGCCTAGAAGCCCCTAAACCCATTGAAATAGCATTGGGGGTTTAAATTCGTTAGGCCACGCCCCTTTGGGTCCAGAAGCCCAGAATACCATTCATAGTATAGACCTCGACATGGCTGAGGGTTGAGGTACTTTTGGCCACGCCCCTTTTGCCTAGAAGCCCCTAAACCCATTGAAATAGCATTGGGGGTTTAAATTCGGTAGGCCCCGCCCCTTTGGGTCCAGAAGCCCAGAATACCATTCATAGTATAGACCTCGAAATGGCTGAGGGTTGAGATACTTTTGGCCACGCCCCTTTTGCCTAGAAGCCCCTAAACCCATTGAAATCGCATTGGGGGTTTAAATTCGTTAGGCCCCGCCCCTTTGGGTCCAGAAGCCCAGAATACCATTCATAGTATAGACCTCGACATGGCTGAGGGTTGAGGTACTTTTGGCCATGCCCCTTTTGCCTAGAAGCCCCTAAACCCATTGAAATAGCATTGGGGGTTTAAATTTGTTAGGTCCCGCCCCTTTGGGTCCAGAAGCACAGAATACCATTCATAGTATAGACCTCGACATGGCTGAGGGTTGAGATACTTTTGGCCACGCCCCTTTTGCTAGAAGCCCCTAAACCCATTGAAATAGCATTGGGGGTTTAAATTTGTTAGGCCACGCCCCTTTGGGTCCAGAAGCCCAGAATACCATTCATAGTATAGACCTCGACATGGCTGATGGTTGAGATACTTTTGGCCACGCCCCTTTTGCCTAGAAGCCCCTAAACCCATTGAAATAGCATTGGGGGTTTAAATTCGGTAGGCCCCTCCCCTTTGGGTCCAGAAGCCCAGAATACCATTCATAGTATAGACCTCGACATGGCTGAGGGTTGAGATACTTTTGGCCACACCCCTTTTGCCGAGAAGCCCCTAAACCCATTGAAATAGCATTGGGGGTTTAAATTCGTTAGGCCCCGCCCCTTTGGGTCCAGAAGCCCAGAATACCATTCATAGTATAGACCTCGACATGGCTGAGGGTTGAGATACTTTTGGCCACACCCCTTTTGCCGAGAAGCCCCTAAACCCATTGAAATAGCATTGGGGGTTTAAATTCGTTAGGCCACGCCCCTTTGGGTCCAGAAGCCCAGAATACCATTCATAGTATAGACCTCGACATGGCTGAGGGTTGAGGTACTTTTGGCCACGCCCCTTTTGCCTAGAAGCCCCTAAACCCATTGAAATAGCATTGGGGGTTTAAATTCGGTAGGCCCCGCCCCTTTGGGTCCAGAAGCCCAGAATACCATTCATAGTATAGACCTCGAAATGGCTGAGGGTTGAGATACTTTTGGCCACGCCCCTTTTGCCTAGAAGCCCCTAAACCCATTGAAATCGCATTGGGGGTTTAAATTCGTTAGGCCCCGCCCCTTTGGGTCCAGAAGCCCAGAATACCATTCATAGTATAGACCTCGACATGGCTGAGGGTTGAGGTACTTTTGGCCATGCCCCTTTTGCCTAGAAGCCCCTAAACCCATTGAAATAGCATTGGGGGTTTAAATTTGTAGGTCCCGCCCCTTTGGGTCCAGAAGCACAGAATACCATTCATAGTATAGACCTCGACATGGCTGAGGGTTGAGATACTTTTGGCCACGCCCCTTTTGCTAGAAGCCCCTAAACCCATTGAAATAGCATTGGGGGTTTAAATTTGTTAGGCCACGCCCCTTTGGGTCCAGAAGCCCAGAATACCATTCATAGTATAGACCTCGACATGGCTGATGGTTGAGATACTTTTGGCCACGCCCCTTTTGCCTAGAAGCCCCTAAACCCATTGAAATAGCATTGGGGGTTTAAATTCGGTAGGCCCCTCCCCTTTGGGTCCAGAAGCCCAGAATACCATTCATAGTATAGACCTCGACATGGCTGAGGGTTGAGATACTTTTGGCCACGCCCCTTTTGCCTAGAAGCCCCTAAAACCATTGAAATAGCATTGGGGTTTAAATTCGTTAGGCCCCGCCCCTTTGGGTCCAGAAGCCCAGAATACCATTCATAGTACAGACCTCGACATGGCTGAGGGTTGAGATACTTTTGGCCACACCCCTTTTGCCGAGAAGCCCCTAAACCCATTGAAATAGCATTGGGGGTTTAAATTCGTTAGGCCCCGCCCCTTTGGGTCCAGAAGCCCAGAATACCATTCATAGTATAGACCTCGACATGGCTGAGGGTTGAGATACTTTTGGCCACACCCCTTTTGCCGAGAAGCCCCTAAACCCATTGAAATAGCATTGGGGGTTTAAATTCGTTAGGCCCCGCCCCTTTGGGTCCAGAAGCACAGAATACCATTCATAGTATAGACCTCGACTTGGCTGAGGGTTGAGATACTTTTGGCCACGCCCCTTTTGCCTAGAAGCCCCTAAACCCATTGAAATAGCATTGGGGGTTTAAATTTGGTAGGCCCCGCCCCTTTGGGGCTTGAAGCCCAGAATACCATTCATAGTATAGACCTCGACATGACTGAGGGTTGAGGTACTTTTGGCTATGTCCCTTTTGCCTAGAAGCCCCTAAACCCATTGAAATAGCATTGGGGGTTTAAATTCGTTAGGCCCCGCCCCTTTGGGTCCAGAAGCACAGAATACCATTCATAGTATAGACCTCGACATGGCTGAGGGTTGAGATACTTTTGGCCATGCCCTTTTTGCCTAGAAGCCCTTAAACCCATTGAAATAGCATTGGGGGTTTAAATTCGTTAGGCCACGCCCCTTTGGGTCCAGAAGCCCAGAATACCATTCATAGTATAGACCTCGACATGGCTGATGGTTGAGATACTTTTGGCCACGCCCCTTTTGCCTAGAAGCCCCTAAACCCATTGAAATAGCATTGGGGGTTTAAATTCGGTAGGCCCCTCCCCTTTGGGTCCAGAAGCCCAGAATACCATTCATAGTATAGACCTCGACATGGCTGAGGGTTGAGATACTTTTGGCCACGCCACTTTTGCCTAGAAGCCCCTAAAACCATTGAAATAGCATTGGGGTTTAAATTCGTTAGGCCCCGCCCCTTTGGGTCCAGAAGCACAGAATACCATTCATAGTATAGACCTCGACATGGCTGAGGGTTGAGGTACTTTTGGCCAAGCCCCTTTTTCCTAGAAGCCCCTAAACCCATTGAAATAGCATTGGGGGTTTAAATTCGTTAGGCCCCGCCCCTTTGGGTCCAGAAGCCCAGAATACCATTCATAGTATGACCTCGACATGGCTGAGGGTTGAGGTACTTTTGGCCACGCCCCTTTTGCCTAGAAGCCCCTAAACCCATTGAAATAGCATTGGGGGTTTAAATTCGTTAGGCCCCGCCCCTTTGGGGCTTGAAGCCCAGAATACCATTCATAGTATAGACCTCGACATGGCTGAGGGTTGAGGTACTTTTGGCCATGTCCCTTTTGCCTAGAAGCCCCTAAACCCATTGAAATAGCATTGGGGGTTTAAATTCGTTAGGCCCCGCCCCTTTCGGTCCAGAAGCACAGAATACCATTCATAGTATAGACCTCGACATGGCTGAGGGTTGAGATACTTTTGGCCATGCCCTTTTTGCCTAGAAGCCCCTAAACCCATTGAAATAGCATTGGGGGTTTAAATTCGTTAGGCCACGCCCCTTTGGGTCCAGAAGCCCAGAATACCATTCATAGTATAGACCTCGACATGGCTGAGGGTTGAGGTACTTTTGGCCACGCCCCTTTTGCCTAGAAGCCCCTAAACCCATTGAAATAGCATTGGGGGTTTAAATTCGGTAGGCCCCGCCCCTTTGGGTCCAGAAGCCCAGAATACCATTCATAGTATAGACCTCGAAATGGCTGAGGGTTGAGATACTTTTGGCCACGCCCCTTTTGCCTAGAAGCCCCTAAACCCATTGAAATCGCATTGGGGGTTTAAATTCGTTAGGCCCCGCCCCTTTGGGTCCAGAAGCCCAGAATACCATTCATAGTATAGACCTCGACATGGCTGAGGGTTGAGGTACTTTTGGCCATGCCCCTTTTGCCTAGAAGCCCCTAAACCCATTGAAATAGCATTGGGGGTTTAAATTTGTTAGGTCCCGCCCCTTTGGGTCCAGAAGCACAGAATACCATTCATAGTATAGACCTCGACATGGCTGAGGGTTGAGATACTTTTGGCCACGCCCCTTTTGCTAGAAGCCCCTAAACCCATTGAAATAGCATTGGGGGTTTAAATTTGTTAGGCCACGCCCCTTTGGGTCCAGAAGCCCAGAATACCATTCATAGTATAGACCTCGACATGGCTGATGGTTGAGATACTTTTGGCCACGCCCCTTTTGCCTAGAAGCCCCTAAACCCATTGAAATAGCATTGGGGGTTTAAATTCGGTAGGCCCCTCCCCTTTGGGTCCAGAAGCCCAGAATACCATTCATAGTATAGACCTCGACATGGCTGAGGGTTGAGATACTTTTGGCCACACCCCTTTTGCCGAGAAGCCCCTAAACCCATTGAAATAGCATTGGGGGTTTAAATTCGTTAGGCCCCGCCCCTTTGGGTCCAGAAGCCCAGAATACCATTCATAGTATAGACCTCGACATGGCTGAGGGTTGAGATACTTTTGGCCACACCCCTTTTGCCGAGAAGCCCCTAAACCCATTGAAATAGCATTGGGGGTTTAAATTCGTTAGGCCACGCCCCTTTGGGTCCAGAAGCCCAGAATACCATTCATAGTATAGACCTCGACATGGCTGAGGGTTGAGGTACTTTTGGCCACGCCCCTTTTGCCTAGAAGCCCCTAAACCCATTGAAATAGCATTGGGGGTTTAAATTCGGTAGGCCCCGCCCCTTTGGGTCCAGAAGCCCAGAATACCATTCATAGTATAGACCTCGAAATGGCTGAGGGTTGAGATACTTTTGGCCACGCCCCTTTTGCCTAGAAGCCCCTAAACCCATTGAAATCGCATTGGGGGTTTAAATTCGTTAGGCCCCGCCCCTTTGGGTCCAGAAGCCCAGAATACCATTCATAGTATAGACCTCGACATGGCTGAGGGTTGAGGTACTTTTGGCCATGCCCCTTTTGCCTAGAAGCCCCTAAACCCATTGAAATAGCATTGGGGGTTTAAATTTGTTAGGTCCCGCCCCTTTGGGTCCAGAAGCACAGAATACCATTCATAGTATAGACCTCGACATGGCTGAGGGTTGAGATACTTTTGGCCACGCCCCTTTTGCTAGAAGCCCCTAAACCCATTGAAATAGCATTGGGGGTTTAAATTTGTTAGGCCACGCCCCTTTGGGTCCAGAAGCCCAGAATACCATTCATAGTATAGACCTCGACATGGCTGATGGTTGAGATACTTTTGGCCACGCCCCTTTTGCCTAGAAGCCCCTAAACCCATTGAAATAGCATTGGGGGTTTAAATTCGGTAGGCCCCTCCCCTTTGGGTCCAGAAGCCCAGAATACCATTCATAGTATAGACCTCGACATGGCTGAGGGTTGAGATACTTTTGGCCACGCCCCTTTTGCCTAGAAGCCCCTAAAACCATTGAAATAGCATTGGGGTTTAAATTCGTTAGGCCCCGCCCCTTTGGGTCCAGAAGCCCAGAATACCATTCATAGTACAGACCTCGACATGGCTGAGGGTTGAGATACTTTTGGCCACACCCCTTTTGCCGAGAAGCCCCTAAACCCATTGAAATAGCATTGGGGGTTTAAATTCGTTAGGCCCCGCCCCTTTTGGTCCAGAAGCCCAGAATACCATTCATAGTATAGACCTCGACATGGCTGAGGGTTGAGATACTTTTGGCCACACCCCTTTTGCCGAGAAGCCCCTAAACCCATTGAAATAGCATTGGGGGTTTAAATTCGTTAGGCCCCGCCCCTTTGGGTCCAGAAGCACAGAATACCATTCATAGTATAGACCTCGACTTGGCTGAGGGTTGAGATACTTTTGGCCACGCCCCTTTTGCCTAGAAGCCCCTAAACCCATTGAAATAGCATTGGGGGTTTAAATTTGGTAGGCCCCGCCCCTTTGGGGCTTGAAGCCCAGAATACCATTCATAGTATAGACCTCGACATGACTGAGGGTTGAGGTACTTTTGGCTATGTCCCTTTTGCCTAGAAGCCCCTAAACCCATTGAAATAGCATTGGGGGTTTAAATTCGTTAGGCCCCGCCCCTTTGGGTCCAGAAGCACAGAATACCATTCATAGTATAGACCTCGACATGGCTGAGGGTTGAGATACTTTTGGCCATGCCCTTTTTGCCTAGAAGCCCTTAAACCCATTGAAATAGCATTGGGGGTTTAAATTCGTTAGGCCACGCCCCTTTGGGTCCAGAAGCCCAGAATACCATTCATAGTATAGACCTCGACATGGCTGATGGTTGAGATACTTTTGGCCACGCCCCTTTTGCCTAGAAGCCCCTAAACCCATTGAAATAGCATTGGGGGTTTAAATTCGGTAGGCCCCTCCCCTTTGGGTCCAGAAGCCCAGAATACCATTCATAGTATAGACCTCGACATGGCTGAGGGTTGAGATACTTTTGGCCACGCCCCTTTTGCCTAGAAGCCCCTAAAACCATTGAAATAGCATTGGGGTTTAAATTCGTTAGGCCCCGCCCCTTTGGGTCCAGAAGCCCAGAATACCATTCATAGTACAGACCTCGACATGGCTGAGGGTTGAGATACTTTTGGCCACACCCCTTTTGCCGAGAAGCCCCTAAACACATTGAAATAGCATTGGGGGTTTAAATTCGTTAGGCCCCGCCCCTTTGGGTCCAGAAGCCCAGAATACCATTCATAGTATAGACCTCGACATGGCTGAGGGTTGAGATACTTTTGGCCACACCCCTTTTGCCGAGAAGCCCCTAAACCCATTGAAATAGCATTGGGGGTTTAAATTCGTTAGGCCCCGCCCCTTTGGGTCCAGAAGCACAGAATACCATTCATAGTATAGACCTCGACATGGCTGAGGGTTGAGATACTTTTGGCCACGCCCCTTTTGCCTAGAAGCCCCTAAACCCATTGAAATAGCATTGGGGGTTTAAATTCGGTAGGCCCCGCCCCTTTGGGTCCAGAAGCCCAGAATACCATTCATAGTATAGACCTCGACATGGCTGAGGGTTGAGATACTTTTGGCCACGCCCCTTTTGCCTAGAAGCCCCTAAACACATTGAAATCGCATTGGGGGTTTAAATTCGTTAGGCCCCGCCCTATTGGGTCCAGAAGCCCAGAATACCATTCATAGTATAGAACTCGACATGGCTGAGGGTTGAGGTACTTTTGGCCATGCCCCTTTTGCCTAGAAACCCCTAAACCCATTGAAATAGCATTGGGGGTTTAAATTCGTTAGGCCCCGCCCCTTTGGGTCCAGAAGCACAGAATACCATTCATAGTATAGACCTCGACATGGCTGAGGGTTGAGATACTTTTGGCCACGCCCCTTTTGCTAGAAGCCCCTAAACCCATTGAAATAGCATTGGGGGTTTAAATTCGTTAGGCCACGCCCCTTTGGGTCCAGAAGCCCAGAATACCATTCATAGTATAGACCTCGACATGGCTGATGGTTGAGATACTTTTGGCCACGCCCCTTTTGCCTAGAAGCCCCTAAACCCATTGAAATAGCATTGGGGGTTTAAATTCGGTAGGCCCCTCCCCTTCGGGTCCAGAAGCCCAGAATACCATTCATAGTATAGACCTCGACATGGCTGAGGGTTGAGATACTTTTGGCCACGCCCCTTTTGCCTAGAAGCCCCTAAACCCATTGAAATCGCATTGGGGGTTTAAATTCGTTAGGCCCCGCCCCTTTGGGTCCAGAAGCCCAGAATACCATTCATAGTACAGACCTCGACATGGCTGAGGGTTGAGATACTTTTGGCCACGCCCCTTTTGCCTAGAAGCCCCTAAACCCATTGAAATAGCATTGGGGGTTTATATTCGTTAGGCCCCGCCCCTTTGGGTCCAGAAGATCAGAATACCATTCATAGTATAGACCTCGACATGGCTGAGGGTTGAGGTACTTTTGGCCACGCCCCTTTTGCCTAGAAGCCCCTAAAACCATTGAAATAGCATTGGGGTTTAAATTCGTTAGGCCCCGCCCCTTTGGGTCCAGAAGCCCAGAATACCATTCATAGTACAGACCTCGACATGGCTGAGGGTTGAGATACTTTTGGCCACGCCCCTTTTGCCTAGAAGCCCCTAAACCCATTGAAATAGCATTGGGGGTTTATATTCGTTAGGCCCCGCCCCTTTGGGTCCAGAAGCCCAGAATACCATTCATAGTATAGACCTCGACATGGCTGAGGGTTGAGATACTTTTGGCCACGCCCCTTTTGCCTAGAAGCCCCTAAACCCATTGAAATAGCATTGGGGTTTAAATTCGCTAGGCCCCGCCCCTTTGGGTCCAGAAGCCCAGAATACCATTCATAGTATAGACCTCGACATGGCTGAGGGTTGAGGTACTTTTGGCCACGCCCTTTTTGCCTAGAAGCCCCTAAACCCATTGAAATAGCATTGGGGGTTTTAATTCGTTAGGCCCCGCCCCTTTGGGGCCAGAAGCCCAGAATACCATTCATAGTACAGACCTCGACATGGCTGAGGGTTGAGATACTTTTGGCCACAACCCCTTTTGCCTAGAAGCCCCTAAACCCATTGAAATAGCATTGGGGGTTTAAATTCGTTAGGCCCCGCCCCTTTGGGTCCAGAAGCCCAGAATACCATTCATAGTATAGACCTCGACATGGCTGAGGGTTGAGGTACTTTTGGCCACACCCCTTTTGCCGAGAAGCCCCTAAACCCATTGAAATAGCATTGGGGGTTTAAATTCGTTAGGCCCCGCCCCTTTGGGTCCAGAAGCCCAGAATACCATTCATAGTATAGACCTCGACATGGCTGAGGGTTGAGATACTTTTGGCCACGCCCCTTTTGCCTAGAAGCCCCTAAACCCATTGAAATAGCATTGGGGGTTTAAATTCGTTAGGCCCCGCCCCTTTGGGTCCAGAAGCCCAGAATACCATTCATAGTATAGACCTCGACATGGCTGAGGGTTGAGGTACTTTTGGCCACGCCCCTTTTGCCTAGAAGCCCCTAAACCCATTGAAATAGCATTGGGGGTTTAAATTCGTTAGGCCCCGCCCCTTTGGGTCCAGAATCACAGAATACCATTCATAGTATAGACCTCGACATGGCTGAGGGTTGAGATACTTTTGGCCACGCCCCTTTTGCCTAGAAGCCCCTAAACCCATTGAAATAGCATTGGGGGTTTAAATTCGGTAGGCCCCGCCCCTTTGGGTCCAGAAGCCCAGAATACCATTCATAGTATAGACCTCGACATGGCTGAGGGTTGAGATACTTTTGGCCACGCCCCTTTTGCCTAGAAGCCCCTAAACCCATTGAAATCGCATTGGGGGTTTAAATTCGTTAGGCCCCGCCCCTTTGGGTCCAGAAGCCCAGAATACCATTCATAGTATAGACCTCGACATGGCTGAGGGTTGAGGTACTTTTGGCCATGCCCCTTTTGCCTAGAAGCCTCTAAACCCATTGAAATAGCATTGGGGGTTTAAATTCGTTAGGCCCCGCCCCTTTGGGTCCAGAAGCCCAGAATACCATTCATAGTATAGACCTCGACATGGCTGAGGGTTGAGATACTTTTGGCCACGCCCCTTTTGCCTAGAAGCCCCTAAAACCATTGAAATAGCATTGGGGTTTAAATTCGTTAGGCCCCGCCCCTTTGGGTCCAGAAGCCCAGAATACCATTCATAGTACAGACCTCGACATGGCTGAGGGTTGAGATACTTTTGGCCACACCCCTTTTGCCGAGAAGCCCCTAAACCCATTGAAATAGCATTGGGGGTTTAAATTCGTTAGGCCCCGCCCCTTTGGGTCCAGAAGCCCAGAATACCATTCATAGTATAGACCTCGACATGGCTGAGGGTTGAGATACTTTTGGCCACACCCCTTTTGCCGAGAAGCCCCTAAACCCATTGAAATAGCATTGGGGGTTTAAATTCGTTAGGCCCCGCCCCTTTGGGTCCAGAAACACAGAATACCATTCATAGTATAGACCTCGACATGGCTGAGGGTTGAGATACTTTTGGCCACGCCCCTTTTGCCTAGAAGCCCCTAAACCCATTGAAATAGCATTGGGGGTTTAAATTCGGTAGGCCCCGCCCCTTTGGGTCCAGAAGCCCAGAATACCATTCATAGTATAGACCTCGACATGGCTGAGGGTTGAGATACTTTTGGCCACGCCCCTTTTGCCTAGAAGCCCCTAAACCCATTGAAATAGCATTGGGGTTTAAATTCGCTAGGCCCCGCCCCTTTGGGTCCAGAAGCCCAGAATACCATTCATAGTATAGACCTCGACATGGCTGAGGGTTGAGGTACTTTTGGCCACGCCCTTTTTGCCTAGAAGCCCCTAAACCCATTGAAATAGCATTGGGGGTTTAAATTCGTTAGGCCCCGCCCCTTTGGGTCCAGAAGCCCAGAATACCATTCATAGTACAGACCTCGACATGGCTGAGGGTTGAGATACTTTTGGCCACGCCCCTTTTGCCTAGAAGCCCCTAAACCCATTGAAATAGCATTGGGGGTTTAAATTCGTTAGGCCCCGCCCCTTTGGGTCCAGAAGCCCAGAATACCATTCATAGTATAGACCTCGACATGGCTGAGGGTTGAGGTACTTTTGGCCACACCCCTTTTGCCGAGAAGCCCCTAAACCCATTGAAATAGCATTGGGGGTTTAAATTTGTTAGGCCCCGCCCCTTTAGGTCCAGAAGCCCAGAATACCATTCATAGTATAGACCTCGACATGGCTGAGGGTTGAGATACTTTTGGCCACGCCCCTTTTGCCTAGAAGCCCCTAAACCCATTGAAATAGCATTGGGGGTTTAAATTCGTTAGGCCCCGCCCCTTTGGGTCCAGAAGCCCAGAATACCATTCATAGTATAGACCTCGACATGGCTGAGGGTTGAGGTACTTTTGGCCACGCCCCTTTTGCCTAGAAGCCCCTAAACCCATTGAAATAGCATTGGGGGTTTAAATTCGTTAGGCCCCGCCCCTTTGGGTCCAGAATCACAGAATACCATTCATAGTATAGACCTCGACATGGCTGAGGGTTGAGATACTTTTGGCCATGCCCCTTTTGCCTAGAAGCCCCTAAACCCATTGAAATAGCATTGGGGGTTTAAATTCGGTAGGCCCCGCCCCTTTGGGTCCAGAAGCCCAGAATACCATTCATAGTATAGACCTCGACATGGCTGAGGGTTGAGATACTTTTGGCCACGCCCCTTTTGCCTAGAAGCCCCTAAACCCATTGAAATCGCATTGGGGGTTTAAATTCGTTAGGCCCCGCCCCTTTGGGTCCAGAAGCCCAGAATACCATTCATAGTATAGACCTCGACATGGCTGAGGGTTGAGGTACTTTTGGCCATGCCCCTTTTGCCTAGAAGCCCCTAAACCCATTGAAATAGCATTGGGGGTTTAAATTCGTTAGGCCCCGCCCCTTTGGGTCCAGAAGCCCAGAATACCATTCATAGTATAGACCTCGACATGGCTGAGGGTTGAGATACTTTTGGCCACGCCCCTTTTGCCTAGAAGCCCCTAAAACCATTGAAATAGCATTGGGGTTTAAATTCGTTAGGCCCCGCCCCTTTGGGTCCAGAAGCCCAGAATACCATTCATAGTACAGACCTCGACATGGCTGAGGGTTGAGATACTTTTGGCCACACCCCTTTTGCCGAGAAGCCCCTAAACCCATTGAAATAGCATTGGGGGTTTAAATTCGTTAGGCCCCGCCCCTTTGGGTCCAGAAGCCCAGAATACCATTCATAGTATAGACCTCGACATGGCTGAGGGTTGAGATACTTTTGGCCACACCCCTTTTGCCGAGAAGCCCCTAAACCCATTGAAATAGCATTGGGGGTTTAAATTCGTTAGGCCCCGCCCCTTTGGGTCCAGAAGCACAGAATACCATTCATAGTATAGACCTCGACATGGCTGAGGGTTGAGATACTTTTGGCCACGCCCCTTTTGCCTAGAAGCCCCTAAACACATTGAAATCGCATTGGGGGTTTAAATTCGTTAGGCCCCGCCCCTTTGGGTCCAGAAGCACAGAATACCATTCATAGTATAGACCTCGACATGGCTGAGGGTTGAGATACTTTTGGCCACGCCCCTTTTGCCTAGAAGCCCCTAAACCCATTGAAATAGCATTGGGGGTTTAAATTCGTTAGGCCCCGCCCCTTTGGGTCCAGAAGCCCAGAATACCATTCATAGTACAGACCTCGACATGGCTGAGGGTTGAGATACTTTTGGCCACGCCCCTTTTGCCTAGAAGCCCCTAAACCCATTGAAATAGCATTGGGGGTTTAAATTCGTTAGGCCCCGCCCCTTTGGGTCCAGAAGCCCAGAATACCATTCATAGTATAGACCTCGACATGGCTGAGGGTTGAGGTACTTTTGGCCACACCCCTTTTGCCGAGAAGCCACTAAACCCATTGAAATAGCATTGGGGGTTTAAATTCGTTAGGCCCCGCCCCTTTGGGTCCAGAAGCCCAGAATACCATTCATAGTATAGACCTCGACATGGCTGAGGGTTGAGATACTTTTGGCCACGCACCTTTTGCCTAGAAGCCCCTAAACCCATTGAAATAGCATTGGGGGTTTAAATTCGTTAGGCCCCGCCCCTTTGGGTCCAGAAGCCCAGAATACCATTCATAGTATAGACCTCGACATGGCTGAGGGTTGAGGTACTTTTGGCCACGCCCCTTTTGCCTAGAAGCCCCTAAACCCATTGAAATAGCATTGGGGGTTTAAATTCGTTAGGCCCCGCCCCTTTGGGTCCAGAATCACAGAATACCATTCATAGTATAGACCTCGACATGGCTGAGGGTTGAGATACTTTTGGCCATGCCCCTTTTGCCTAGAAGCCCCTAAACCCATTGAAATAGCATTGGGGGTTTAAATTCGTTAGGCCCCGCCCCTTTGGGTCCAGAAACACAGAATACCATTCATAGTATAGACCTCGACATGGCTGAGGGTTGAGATACTTTTGGCCACGCCCCTTTTGCCTAGAAGCCCCTAAACCCATTGAAATCGCATTGGGGGTTTAAATTCGTTAGGCCCCGCCCCTTTGGGTCCAGAAGCCCAGAATACCATTCATAGTATAGACCTCGACATGGCTGAGGGTTGAGGTACTTTTGGCCATGCCCCTTTTGCCTAGAAGCCCCTAAACCCATTGAAATAGCATTGGGGGTTTAAATTCGTTAGGCCCCGCCCCTTTGGGTCCAGAAGCCCAGAATACCATTCATAGTATAGACCTCGACATGGCTGAGGGTTGAGATACTTTTGGCCACGCCCCTTTTGCCTAGAAGCCCCTAAAACCATTGAAATAGCATTGGGGTTTAAATTCGTTAGGCCCCGCCCCTTTGGGTCCAGAAGCCCAGAATACCATTCATAGTACAGACCTCGACATGGCTGAGGGTTGAGATACTTTTGGCCACACCCCTTTTGCCGAGAAGCCCCTAAACCCATTGAAATAGCATTGGGGGTTTAAATTCGTTAGGCCCCGCCCCTTTGGGTCCAGAAGCCCAGAATACCATTCATAGTATAGACCTCGACATGGCTGAGGGTTGAGATACTTTTGGCCACACCCCTTTTGCCGAGAAGCCCCTAAACCCATTGAAATAGCATTGGGGGTTTAAATTCGTTAGGCCCCGCCCCTTTGGGTCCAGAAGCACAGAATACCATTCATAGTATAGACCTCGACATGGCTGAGGGTTGAGATACTTTTGGCCACGCCCCTTTTGTCTAGAAGCCCCTAAACCCATTGAAATAGCATTGGGGGTTTAAATTCGGTAGGCCCCGCCCCTTTGGGTCCAGAAGCCCAGAATACCATTCATAGTATAGACCTCGACATGGCTGAGGGTTGAGATACTTTTGGCCACGCCCCTTTTGCCTAGAAGCCCCTAAACACATTGAAATCGCATTGGGGGTTTAAATTCGTTAGGCCCCGCCCCTTTGGGTCCAGAAGCCCAGAATACCATTCATAGTATAGACCTCGACATGGCTGAGGGTTGAGGTACTTTTGGCCATGCCCCTTTTGCCTAGAAACCCCTAAACCCATTGAAATAGCATTGGGGGTTTAAATTCGTTAGGCCCCGCCCCTTTGGGTCCAGAAGCACAGAATACCATTCATAGTATAGACCTCGACATGGCTGAGGGTTGAGATACTTTTGGCCACGCCCCTTTTGCTAGAAGCCCCTAAACCCATTGAAATAGCATTGGGGGTTTAAATTCGTTAGGCCACGCCCCTTTGGGTCCAGAAGCCCAGAATACCATTCATAGTATAGACCTCGACATGGCTGATGGTTGAGATACTTTTGGCCACGCCCCTTTTGCCTAGAAGCCCCTAAACCCATTGAAATAGCATTGGGGGTTTAAATTCGGTAGGCCCCTCCCCTTCGGGTCCAGAAGCCCAGAATACCATTCATAGTATAGACCTCGACATGGCTGAGGGTTGAGATACTTTTGGCCACACCCCTTTTGCCTAGAAGCCCCTAAACCCATTGAAATCGCATTGGGGGTTTAAATTCGTTAGGCCCCGCCCCTTTGGGTCCAGAAGCCCAGAATACCATTCATAGTACAGACCTCGACATGGCTGAGGGTTGAGATACTTTTGGCCACGCCCCTTTTGCCTAGAAGCCCCTAAACCCATTGAAATAGCATTGGGGGTTTATATTCGTTAGGCCCCGCCCCTTTGGGTCCAGAAGCCCAGAATACCATTCATAGTATAGACCTCGACATGGCTGAGGGTTGAGGTACTTTTGGCCACGACCCTTTTGCCTAGAAGCCCCTAAAACCATTGAAATAGCATTGGGGTTTAAATTCGTTAGGCCCCGCCCCTTTGGGTCCAGAAGCCCAGAATACCATTCATAGTACAGACCTCGACATGGCTGAGGGTTGAGATACTTTTGGCCACGCCCCTTTTGCCTAGAAGCCCCTAAACCCATTGAAATAGCATTGGGGGTTTATATTCGTTAGGCCCCGCCCCTTTGGGTCCAGAAGCCCAGAATACCATTCATAGTATAGACCTCGACATGGCTGAGGGTTGAGATACTTTTGGCCACGCCCCTTTTGCCTAGAAGCCCCTAAACCCATTGAAATAGCATTGGGGTTTAAATTCGCTAGGCCCCGCCCCTTTGGGTCCATAAGCCCAGAATACCATTCATAGTATAGACCTCGACATGGCTGAGGGTTGAGGTACTTTTGGCCACGCCCTTTTTGCCTAGAAGCCCCTAAACCCATTGAAATAGCATTGGGGGCTTAAATTCGTTAGGCCCCGCCCCTTTGGGGCCAGAAGCCCAGAATACCATTCATAGTACAGACCTCGACATGGCTGAGGGTTGAGATACTTTTGGCCACGCCCCTTTTGCCTAGAAGCCCCTAAACCCATTGAAATAGCATTGGGGGTTTAAATTCGTTAGGCCCCGCCCCTTTGGGTCCAGAAGCCCAGAATACCATTCATAGTATAGAACTCGACATGGCTGAGGGTTGAGGTACTTTTGGCCACACCCCTTTTGCCGAGAAGCCCCTAAACCCATTGAAATAGCATTGGGGGTTTAAATTCGTTAGGCCCCGCCCCTTTGGGTCCAGAAGCCCAGAATACCATTCATAGTATAGACCTCGACATGGCTGAGGGTTGAGATACTTTTGGCCACGCCCCTTTTGCCTAGAAGCCCCTAAACCCATTGAAATAGCATTGGGGGTTTAAATTCGTTAGGCCCCGCCCCTTTGGGTCCAGAAGCCCAGAATACCATTCATAGTATAGACCTCGACATGGCTGAGGGTTGAGGTACTTTTGGCCACGCCCCTTTTGCCTAGAAGCCCCTAAACCCATTGAAATAGCATTGGGGGTTTAAATTCGTTAGGCCCCGCCCCTTTGGGTCCAGAATCACAGAATACCATTCATAGTATAGACCTCGACATGGCTGAGGGTTGAGATACTTTTGGCCATGCCCCTTTTGCCTAGAAGCCCCTAAACCCATTGAAATAGCATTGGGGGTTTAAATTCGGTAGGCCCCGCCCCTTTGGGTCCAGAAGCCCAGAATACCATTCATAGTATAGACCTCGACATGGCTGAGGGTTGAGATACTTTTGGCCACGCCCCTTTTGCCTAGAAGCCCCTAAACCCATTGAAATCGCATTGGGGGTTTAAATTCGTTAGGCCCCGCCCCTTTGGGTCCAGAAGCCCAGAATACCATTCATAGTATAGACCTCGACATGGCTGAGGGTTGAGGTACTTTTGGCCATGCCCCTTTTGCCTAGAAGCCCCTAAACCCATTGAAATAGCATTGGGGGTGTAAATTCGTTAGGCCCCGCCCCTTTGGGTCCAGAAGCACAGAATACCATTCATAGTATAGACCTCGACATGGCTGAGGGTTGAGATACTTTTGGCCACGCCCCTTTTGCCTAGAAGCCCCTAAACACATTGAAATCGCATTGGGGGTTTAAATTCGTTAGGCCCCGCCCCTTTGGGTCCAGAAGCCCAGAATACCATTCATAGTATAGACCTCGACATGGCTGAGGGTTGAGATACTTTTGGCCACGCCCCTTTTGCCTAGAAGCCCCTAAACCCATTGAAATAGCATTGGGGGTTTAAATTCGTTAGGCCCCGCCCCTTTGGGTCCAGAAGCCCATAATACCATTCATAGTACAGACCTCGACATGGCTGAGGGTTGAGATACTTTTGGCCACGCCCCTTTTGCCTAGAAGCCCCTAAACCCATTGAAATAGCATTGGGGGTTTAAATTCGTTAGGCCCCGCCCCTTTGGGTCCAGAAGCCCAGAATACCATTCATAGTATAGACCTCGACATGGCTGAGGGTTGAGGTACTTTTGGCCACACCCCTTTTGCCGAGAAGCCCCTAAACCCATTGAAATAGCATTGGGGGTTTAAATTCGTTAGGCCCCGCCCCTTTGGGTCCAGAAGCCCAGAATACCATTCATAGTATAGACCTCGACATGGCTGAGGGTTGAGATACTTTTGGCCACGCACCTTTTGCCTAGAAGCCCCTAAACCCATTGAAATAGCATTGGGGGTTTAAATTCGTTAGGCCCCGCCCCTTTGGGTCCAGAAGCCCAGAATACCATTCATAGTATAGACCTCGACATGGCTGAGGGTTGAGGTACTTTTGGCCACGCCCCTTTTGCCTAGAAGCCCCTAAACCCATTGAAATAGCATTGGGGGTTTAAATTCGTTAGGCCCCGCCCCTTTGGGTCCAGAATCACAGAATACCATTCATAGTATAGACCTCGACATGGCTGAGGGTTGAGATACTTTTGGCCATGCCCCTTTTGCCTAGAAGCCCCTAAACCCATTGAAATAGCATTGGGGGTTTAAATTCGGTAGGCCCCGCCCCTTTAGGTCCAGAAGCCTAGAATACCATTCATAGTATAGACCTCGACATGGCTGAGGGTTGAGATACTTTTGGCCACGCCCCTTTTGCCTAGAAGCCCCTAAACCCATTGAAATCGCATTGGGGGTTTAAATTCGTTAGGCCCCGCCCCTTTGGGTCCAGAAGCCCAGAATACCATTCATAGTATAGACCTCGACATGGCTGAGGGTTGAGGTACTTTTGGCCATGCCCCTTTTGCCTAGAAGCCCCTAAACCCATTGAAATAGCATTGGGGGTTTAAATTCGTTAGGCCCCGCCCCTTTGGGTCCAGAAGCCCAGAATACCATTCATAGTATAGACCTCGACATGGCTGAGGGTTGAGATACTTTTGGCAACGCCCCTTTTGCCTAGAAGCCCCTAAAACCATTGAAATAGCATTGGGGTTTAAATTCGTTAGGCCCCGCCCCTTTGGGTCCAGAAGCCCAGAATACCATTCATAGTACAGACCTCGACATGGCTGAGGGTTGAGATACTTTTGGCCACACCCCTTTTGCCGAGAAGCCCCTAAACCCATTGAAATAGCATTGGGGGTTTAAATTCGTTAGGCCCCGCCCCTTTGGGTCCAGAAGCCCAGAATACCATTCATAGTATAGACCTCGACATGGCTGAGGGTTGAGATACTTTTGGCCACACCCCTTTTGCCGTAAAGCCCCTAAACCCATTGAAATAGCATTGGGGGTTTAAATTCGTTAGGCCCCGCCCCTTTGGGTCCAGAAGCACAGAATACCATTCATAGTATAGACCTCGACATGGCTGAGGGTTGAGATACTTTTGGCCACGCCCCTTTTGCCTAGAAACCCCTAAACCCATTGAAATAGCATTGGGGGTTTAAATTCGGTAGGCCCCGCCCCTTTGGGTCCAGAAGCCCAGAATACCATTCATAGTATAGACCTCGACATGGCTGAGGGTTGAGATACTTTTGGCCACGCCCCTTTTGCCTAGAAGCCCCTAAACACATTGAAATCGCATTGGGGGTTTAAATTCGTTAGGCCCCGCCCCTTTGGGTCCAGAAGCCCAGAATACCATTCATAGTATAGACCTCGACATGGCTGAGGGTTGAGGTACTTTTGGCCATGCCCCTTTTGCCTAGAAACCCCTAAACCCATTGAAATAGCATTGGGGGTTTAAATTCGTTAGGCCCCGCCCCTTTGGGTCCAGAAGCACAGAATACCATTCATAGTATAGACCTCGACATGGCTGAGGGTTGAGATACTTTTGGCCATGCCCCTTTTGCCTAGAAGCCCCTAAACCCATTGAAATAGCATTGGGGGTTTAAATTCGGTAGGCCCCGCCCCTTTAGGTCCAGAAGCCTAGAATACCATTCATAGTATAGACCTCGACATGGCTGAGGGTTGAGATACTTTTGGCCACGCCCCTTTTGCCTAGAAGCCCCTAAACCCATTGAAATCGCATTGGGGGTTTAAATTCGTTAGGCCCCGCCCCTTTGGGTCCAGAAGCCCAGAATACCATTCATAGTATAGACCTCGACATGGCTGAGGGTTGAGGTACTTTTGGCCATGCCCCTTTTGCCTAGAAGCCCCTAAACCCATTGAAATAGCATTGGGGGTTTAAATTCGTTAGGCCCCGCCCCTTTGGGTCCAGAAGCCCAGAATACCATTCATAGTATAGACCTCGACATGGCTGAGGGTTGAGATACTTTTGGCAACGCCCCTTTTGCCTAGAAGCCCCTAAAACCATTGAAATAGCATTGGGGTTTAAATTCGTTAGGCCCCGCCCCTTTGGGTCCAGAAGCCCAGAATACCATTCATAGTACAGACCTCGACATGGCTGAGGGTTGAGATACTTTTGGCCACACCCCTTTTGCCGAGAAGCCCCTAAACCCATTGAAATAGCATTGGGGGTTTAAATTCGTTAGGCCCCGCCCCTTTGGGTCCAGAAGCCCAGAATACCATTCATAGTATAGACCTCGACATGGCTGAGGGTTGAGATACTTTTGGCCACACCCCTTTTGCCGTAAAGCCCCTAAACCCATTGAAATAGCATTGGGGGTTTAAATTCGTTAGGCCCCGCCCCTTTGGGTCCAGAAGCACAGAATACCATTCATAGTATAGACCTCGACATGGCTGAGGGTTGAGATACTTTTGGCCACGCCCCTTTTGCCTAGAAACCCCTAAACCCATTGAAATAGCATTGGGGGTTTAAATTCGGTAGGCCCCGCCCCTTTGGGTCCAGAAGCCCAGAATACCATTCATAGTATAGACCTCGACATGGCTGAGGGTTGAGATACTTTTGGCCACGCCCCTTTTGCCTAGAAGCCCCTAAACACATTGAAATCGCATTGGGGGTTTAAATTCGTTAGGCCCCGCCCCTTTGGGTCCAGAAGCCCAGAATACCATTCATAGTATAGACCTCGACATGGCTGAGGGTTGAGGTACTTTTGGCCATGCCCCTTTTGCCTAGAAACCCCTAAACCCATTGAAATAGCATTGGGGGTTTAAATTCGTTAGGCCCCGCCCCTTTGGGTCCAGAAGCACAGAATACCATTCATAGTATAGACCTCGACATGGCTGAGGGTTGAGATACTTTTGGCCACGCCCCTTTTGCTAGAAGCCCCTAAACCCATTGAAATAGCATTGGGGGTTTAAATTCGTTAGACCACGCCCCTTTGGGTCCAGAAGCCCAGAATACCATTCATAGTATAGACCTCGACATGGCTGATGGTTGAGATACTTTTGGCCACGCCCCTTTTGCCTAGAAGCCCCTAAACCCATTGAAATAGCATTGGGGGTTTAAATTTGGTAGGCCCCTCCCCTTCGGGTCCAGAAGCCCAGAATACCATTCATAGTATAGACCTCGACATGGCTGAGGGTTGAGATACTTTTGGCCACACCCCTTTTGCCTAGAAGCCCCTAAACCCATTGAAATCGCATTGGGGGTTTAAATTCGTTAGGCCCCGCCCCTTTGGGTCCAGAAGCCCAGAATACCATTCATAGTACAGACCTCGACATGGCTGAGGGTTGAGATACTTTTGGCCACGCCCCTTTTGCCTAGAAGCCCCTAAACCCATTGAAATAGCATTGGGGGTTTATATTCGTTAGGCCCCGCCCCTTTGGGTCCAGAAGCCCAGAATACCATTCATAGTATAGACCTCGACATGGTTGAGGGTTGAGGTACTTTTGGCCACGCCCCTTTTGCCTAGAAGCCCCTAAAACCATTGAAATAGCATTGGGGTTTAAATTCGTTAGGCCCCGCCCCTTTGGGTCCAGAAACCCAGAATACCATTCATAGTACAGACCTCGACATGGCTGAGGGTTGAGATACTTTTGGCCACGCCCCTTTTGCCTAGAAGCCCCTAAACCCATTGAAATAGCATTGGGGGTTTATATTCGTTAGGCCCCGCCCCTTTGGGTCCAGAAGCCCAGAATACCATTCATAGTATAGACCTCGACATGGCTGAGGGTTGAGATACTTTTGGCCACGCCCCTTTTGCCTAGAAGCCCCTAAACCCTTTGAAATAGCATTGGGGTTTAAATTCGCTAGGCCCCGCCCCTTTGGGTCCATAAGCCCAGAATACCATTCATAGTATAGACCTCGACATGGCTGAGGGTTGAGGTACTTTTGGCCACGCCCTTTTTGCCTAGAAGCCCCTAAACCCATTGAAATAGCATTGGGGGTTTAAATTCGTTAGGCCCCGCCTCTTTGGGGCCAGAAGCCCAGAATACCATTCATAGTACAGACCTCGACATGGCTGAGGGTTGAGATACTTTTGGCCACGCCCCTTTTGCCTAGAAGCCCCTAAACCCATTGAAATAGCATTGGGGGTTTAAATTCGTTAGGCCCCGCCCCTTTGGGTCCAGAAGCCCAGAATACCATTCATAGTATAGACCTCGACATGGCTGAGGGTTGAGGTACTTTTGGCCACACCCCTTTTGCAGAGAAGCCCCTAAACCCATTGAAATAGCATTGGGGGTTTAAATTCGTTAGGCCCCGCCCCTTTGGGTCCAGAAGCCCAGAATACCATTCATAGTATAGACCTCGACATGGCTGAGGGTTGAGGTACTTTTGGCCATGCCCCTTTTGCCTAGAAACCCCTAAACCCATTGAAATAGCATTGGGGGTTTAAATTCGTTAGGCCCCGCCCCTTTGGGTCCAGAAGCACAGAATACCATTCATAGTATAGACCTCGACATGGCTGAGGGTTGAGATACTTTTGGCCACGCCCCTTTTGCTAGAAGCCCCTAAACCCATTGAAATAGCATTGGGGGTTTAAATTCGTTAGGCCACGCCCCTTTGGGTCCAGAAGCCCAGAATACCATTCATAGTATAGACCTCGACATGGCTGATGGTTGAGATACTTTTGGCCACGCCCCTTTTGCCTAGAAGCCCCTAAACCCATTGAAATAGCATTGGGAGTTTAAATTCGGTAGGCCCCTCCCCTTCGGGTCCAGAAGCCCAGAATACCATTCATAGTATAGACCTCGACATGGCTGAGGGTTGAGATACTTTTGGCCACACCCCTTTTGCCTAGAAGCCCCTAAACCCATTGAAATCGCATTGGGGGTTTAAATTCGTTAGGCCCCGCCCCTTTGGGTCCAGAAGCCCAGAATACCATTCATAGTACAGACCTCGACATGGCTGAGGGTTGAGATACTTTTGGCCACGCCCCTTTTGCCTAGAAGCCCCTAAACCCATTGAAATAGCATTGGGGGTTTATATTCGTTAGGCCCCGCCCCTTTGGGTCCAGAAGCCCAGAATACCATTCATAGTATAGACCTCGACATGGTTGAGGGTTGAGGTACTTTTGGCCACGCCCCTTTTGCCTAGAAGCCCCTAAACCCATTGAAATAGCATTGGGGGTTTATATTCGTTAGGCCCCGCCCCTTTGGGTCCAGAAGCCCAGAATACCATTCATAGTATAGACCTCGACATGGCTGAGGGTTGAGATACTTTTGGCCACGCCCCTTTTGCCTAGAAGCCCCTAAACCCATTGAAATAGCATTGGGGTTTAAATTCGCTAGGCCCCGCCCCTTTGGGTCCATAAGCCCAGAATACCATTCATAGTATAGACCTCGACATGGCTGAGGGTTGAGGTACTTTTGGCCACGCCCTTTTTGCCTAGAAGCCCCTAAACCCATTGAAATAGCATTGGGGGTTTAAATTCGTTAGGCCCCGCCCCTTTGGGGCCAGAAGCCCAGAATACCATTCATAGTACAGACCTCGACATGGCTGAGGGTTGAGATACTTTTGGCCACGCCCCTTTTGCCTAGAAGCCCCTAAACCCATTGAAATAGCATTGGGGGTTTAAATTCGTTAGGCCCCGCCCCTTTGGGTCCAGAAGCCCAGAATACCATTCATAGTATAGACCTCGACATGGCTGAGGGTTGAGGTACTTTTGGCCACACCCCTTTTGCCGAGAAGCCCCTAAACCCATTGAAATAGCATTGGGGGTTTAAATTCGTTAGGCCCCGCCCCTTTGGGTCCAGAAGCCCAGAATACCATTCATAGTATAGACCTCGACATGGCTGAGGGTTGAGATACTTTTGGCCACGCCCCTTTTGCCTAGAAGCCCCTAAACCCATTGAAATCGCATTGGGGGTTTAAATTCGTTAGGCCCCGCCCCTTTGGGTCCAGAAGCCCAGAATACCATTCATAGTATAGACCTCGACATGGCTGAGGGTTGAGGTACTTTTGGCCATGCCCCTTTTGCCTAGAAGCCCCTAAACCCATTGAAATAGCATTGGGGGTTTAAATTCGTTAGGCCCCGCCCCTTTGGGTCCAAAAGCACAGAATACCATTCATAGTATAGACCTCGACATGGCTGAGGGTTGAGGTACTTTTGGCCACGCCCTTTTTGCCTAGAAGCCCCTAAACCCATTGAAATAGCATTGGGGGTTTAAATTCGTTAGGCCCCGCCCCTTTGGGGCCAGAAGCCCAGAATACCATTCATAGTACAGACCTCGACATGGCTGAGGGTTGAGATACTTTTGGCCACGCCCCTTTTGCCTAGAAGCCCCTAAACCCATTGAAATAGCATTGGGGGTTTAAATTCGTTAGGCCCCGCCCCTTTGGGTCCAGAAGCCCAGAATACCATTCATAGTATAGACCTCGACATGGCTGAGGGTTGAGGTACTTTTGGCCACACCCCTTTTGCCGAGAAGCCCCTAAACCCATTGAAATAGCATTGGGGGTTTAAATTCGTTAGGCCCCGCCCCTTTGGGTCCAGAAGCCCAGAATACCATTCATAGTATAGACCTCGACATGGCTGAGGGTTGAGATACTTTTGGCCACGCCCCTTTTGCCTAGAAGCCCCTAAACCCATTGAAATAACATTGGGGGTTTAAATTCGTTAGGCCCCGCCCCTTTGGGTCCAGAAGCCCAGAATACCATTCATAGTATAGACCTCGACATGGCTGAGGGTTGAGGTACTTTTGGCCACGCCCCTTTTGCCTAGAAGCCCCTAAACCCATTGAAATAGCATTGGGGGGTTTAAATTCGTTAGGCCCCGCCCCTTTGGGTCCAGAAGCACAGAATACCATTCATAGTATAGACCTCGACATGGCTGAGGGTTGAGATACTTTTGGCCACGCCCCTTTTGCCTAGAAGCCCCTAAACCCATTGAAATAGCATTGGGGGTTTAAATTCGGTAGGCCCCGCCCCTTTGGGTCCAGAAGCCCAGAATACCATTCATAGTATAGACCTCGACATGGCTGAGGGTTGAGATACTTTTGGCCACGCCCCTTTTGCCTAGAAGCCCCTAAACCCATTGAAATCGCATTGGGTGTTTAAATTCGTTAGGCCCCGCCCCTTTGGGTCCAGAAGCCCAGAATACCATTCATAGTATAGACCTCGACATGGCTGAGGGTTGAGGTACTTTTGGCCATGCCCCTTTTGCCTAGAAGCCCCTAAACCCATTGAAATAGCATTGGGGGTTTAAATTCGTTAGGCCCCGCCCCTTTGGGTCCAGAAGCACAGAATACCATTCATAGTATAGACCTCGACATGGCTGAGGGTTGAGATACTTTTGGCCACGCCCCTTTTGCTAGAAGCCCCTAAACCCATTGAAATAGCATTGGGGGTTTAAATTCGTTAGGTCACGCCCCTTTGGGTCCAGAAGCCCAGAATACCATTCATAGTATAGACCTCGACATGGCTGATGGTTGAGATACTTTTGGCCACGCCCCTTTTGCCTAGAAGCCCCTAAACCCATTGAAATAGCATTGGGGGTTTAAATTCGGTAGGCCCCTCCCCTTTGGGTCCAGAAGCCCAGAATACCATTCATAGTATAGACCTCGACATGGCTGAGGGTTGAGATACTTTTGGCCACGCCCCTTTTGCCTAGAAGCCCCTAAACCCATTGAAATCGCATTGGGGGTTTAAATTCGTTAGGCCCCGCCCATTTGGGTCCAGAAGCCCAGAATACCATTCATAGTACAGACCTCGACATGGCTGAGGGTTGAGATACTTTTGGCCATGCCCCTTTTGCCTAGAAGCCCCTAAACCCATTGAAATAGCATTGGGGGTTTATATTCGTTAGGCCCCGCCCCTTTGGGTCCAGAAGCCCAGAATATTATTCATAGTATAGACCTCGACATGGCTGAGGGTTGAGGTACTTTTGGCCACGCCCCTTTTGCCTAGAAGCCCCTAAAACCATTGAAATAGCATTGGGGTTTAAATTCGTTAGGCCCCGCCCCTTTGGGTCCAGAAGCCCAGAATACCATTCATAGTACAGACCTCGACATGGCTGAGGGTTGAGATACTTTTGGCCACGCCCCTTTTGCCTAGAAGCCCCTAAACCCATTGAAATAGCATTGGGGGTTTATATTCGTTAGGCCCCGCCCCTTTGGGTCCAGAAGCCCAGAATACCATTCATAGTATAGACCTCGACATGGCTGAGGGTTGAGATACTTTTGGCCACGCCCCTTTTGCCTAGAAGCCCCTAAACCCATTGAAATAGCATTGGGGTTTAAATTCGCTAGGCCCCGCCCCTTTGGGTCCAGCAGCCCAGAATACCATTCATAGTATAGACCTCGACATGGCTGAGGGTTGAGGTACTTTTGGCCACGCCCTTTTTGCCTAGAAGCCCCTAAACCCATTGAAATAGCATTGGGGGTTTAAATTCGTTAGGCCCCGCCCCTTTGGGGCCAGAAGCCCAGAATACCATTCATAGTACAGACCTCGACATGGCTGAGGGTTGAGATACTTTTGGCCACGCCCCTTTTGCCTAGAAGCCCCTAAACCCATTGAAATAGCATTGGGGGTTTAAATTCGTTAGGCCCCGCCCCTTTGGGTCCAGAAGCCCAGAATACCATTCATAGTATAGACCTCGACATGGCTGAGGGTTGAGATACTTTTGGCCACGCCCCTTTTGCCTAGAAGCCCCTAAACCCATTGAAATCGCATTGGGGGTTTAAATTCGTTAGGCCCCGCCCATTTGGGTCCAGAAGCCCAGAATACCATTCATAGTACAGACCTCGACATGGCTGAGGGTTGAGATACTTTTGGCCACGCCCCTTTTGCCTAGAAGCCCCTAAACCCATTGAAATAGCATTGGGGGTTTATATTCGTTAGGCCCCGCCCCTTTGGGTCCAGAAGCCCAGAATACCATTCATAGTATAGACCTCGACATGGCTGAGGGTTGAGGTACTTTTGGCCACGCCCCTTTTGCCTAGAAGCCCCTAAAACCATTGAAATAGCATTGGGGTTTAAATTCGTTAGGCCCCGCCCCTTTGGGTCCAGAAGCCCAGAATACCATTCATAGTACAGACCTCGACATGGCTGAGGGTTGAGATACTTTTGGCCACGCCCCTTTTGCCTAGAAGCCCCTAAACCCATTGAAATAGCATTGGGGGTTTGTATTCGTTAGGCCCCTCCCCTTTGGGTCCAGAAGCCCAGAATACCATTCATAGTATAGACCTCGACATGGCTGAGGGTTGAGATACTTTTGGCCACGCCCCTTTTGCCTAGAAGCCCCTAAACCCATTGAAATAGCATTGGGGTTTAAATTCGCTAGGCCCCGCCCCTTTGGGTCCAGAAGCCCAGAATACCATTCATAGTATAGACCTCGACATGGCTGAGGGTTGAGGTACTTTTGGCCACGCCCTTTTTGCCTAGAAGCCCCTAAACCCATTGAAATAGCATTGGGGGTTTAAATTCGTTAGGCCCCGCCCCTTTGGGTCCAGAAGCCCAGAATACCATTCATAGTACAGACCTCGACATGGCTGAGGGTTGAGATACTTTTGGCCACGCCCCTTTTGCCTAGAAGCCCCTAAACCCATTGAAATAGCATTGGGGGTTTATATTCGTTAGGCCCCGCCCCTTTGGGTCCAGAAGCCCAGAATACCATTCATAGTATAGACCTCGACATGGCTGAGGGTTGAGGTACTTTTGGCCACACCCCTTTTGCCGAGAAGCCCCTAAACCCATTGAAATAGCATTGGGGGTTTAAATTCGTTAGGCCCCGCCCCTTTGGGTCCAGAAGCCCAGAATACCATTCATAGTATAGACCTCGACATGGCTGAGGGTTGAGATACTTTTGGCCACGCCCCTTTTGCCTAGAAGCCCCTAAACCCATTGAAATAGCATTGGGGGTTTAAATTCGTTAGGCCCCGCCCCTTTGGGTCCAGAAGCCCAGAATACCATTCATAGTATAGACCTCGACATGGCTGAGGGTTGAGGTACTTTTGGCCACGCCCCTTTTGCCTAGAAGCCCCTAAACCCATTGAAATAGCATTGGGGGTTTAAATTCGTTAGGCCCCGCCCCTTTGGGTCCTGAAGCCCAGAATACCATTCATAGTATAGACCTCGACATGGCTGAGGGTTGAGGTACTTTTGGCCACGCCCCTTTTGCCTAGAAGCCCCTAAACCCATTGAAATAGCATTGGGGGTTTAAATTCGTTAGGCCCCGCCCCTTTGGGTCCTGAAGCCCAGAATACCATTCATAGTATAGACCTCGACATGGCTGAGGGTTGAGATACTTTTGGCCACGCCCCTTTTGCCTAGAAGCCCCTAAACCCATTGAAATAGCATTGGGGGTTTAAATTCGTTAGGCCCCGCCCCTTTGGGTCCAGAAGCCCAGAATACCATTCATAGTATAGACCTCGACATGGCTGAGGGTTGAGGTACTTTTGGCCACGCCCCTTTTGCCTAGAAGCCCCTAAACCCATTGAAATAGCATTGGGGGTTTAAATTCGTTAGGCCCCGCCCCTTTGGGGCTTGAAGCCCAGAATACCATTCATAGTATAGACCTAGACATGGCTGAGGGTTGAGGTACTTTTGGCCACGCCCCTTTTGCCTAGAAGCCCCTAAACCCATTGAAATAGCATTGGGGGTTTAAATTCGTTAGGCCCCGCCCCTTTGGGTCCAGAAGCCCAGAATACCATTCATAGTATAGACCTCGACATGGCTGAGGGTTGAGGTACTTTTGGCCACGCCTCTTTTGCCTAGAAGCCCCTAAACCCATTGAAATAGCATTGGGGGTTTAAATTCGTTAGGCCCCGCCCCTTTGGGTCCAGAAGCCCAGAATACCATTCATAGTACAGACCTTGATATGGCTGAGGGTTGAGATACTTTTGGCCACGCCCATTTTGCCTAGAAGCCCCTAAACCCATTGAAATAGCATTGGGGGTTTAAATTCGTTAGGCCCCACCCCTTTGGGTCCAGAAGCACAGAATACCATTCATAGTATAGACCTCGACATGGCTGAGGGTTGAGATACTTTTGGCCACGCCCCTTTTGCTAGAAGCCCCTAAACCCATTGAAATAGCATTGGGGGTTTAAATTCGTTAGGCCACGCCCTTTGAGTCCAGAAGCCCAGAATACCATTCATAGTACAGACCTCGACATGGCTGAGGGTTGAGATACTTTTGGCCATGCCCATTTTGCCTAGAAGCCCCTAAACCCATTGAAATAGCATTGGGGGTTTAAATTCGTTAGGCCCCGCCCCTTTGGGTCCAGAAGCCCAGCATACCATTCATAGTATAGACCTCGACATGGCTGAGGGTTGAGATACTTTTGGCCACGCCCCTTTTGCCTAGAAGCCCCTAAACCCATTGAAATAGCATTGGGGGTTTAAATTCGTTAGGCCCCGCCCCTTTGGGTCCTGAAGCCCAGAATACCATTCATAGTATAGACCTCGACATGGCTGAGGGTTGAGGTACTTTTGGCCACGCCCCTTTTGCCTAGAAGCCCCTAAACCCATTGAAATAGCATTGGGGGTTTAAATTCGTTAGGCCCCGCCCCTTTGGGGCTTGAAGCCCAGAATACCATTCATAGTATAGACCTCGACATGGCTGAGGGTTGAGGTACTTTTGGCCATGTCCCTTTTGCCTAGAAGCCCCTAAACCCATTGAAATAGCATTGGGGGTTTAAATTCGTTAGGCCCCGCCCCTTTGGGTCCAGAAGCCCAGAATACCATTCATAGTATAGACCTCGACATGGCTGATGGTTGAGATACTTTTGGCCACGCCCCTTTTGCCTAGAAGCCCCTAAACCCATTGAAATAGCATTGGGGGTTTAAATTCGGTAGGCCCCGCCCCTTTGGGTCCAGAAGCCCAGAATACCATTCATAGTATAGACCTCGACATGGCTGAGGGTTGAGGTACTTTTGGCCACACCCCTTTTGCAGAGAAGCCCCTAAACCCATTGAAATAGCATTGGGGGTTTAAATTCGTTAGGCCCCGCCCCTTTGGGTCCAGAAGCCCAGAATACCATTCATAGTATAGACCTCGACATGGCTGAGGGTTGAGGTACTTTTGGCCATGCCCCTTTTGCCTAGAAACCCCTAAACCCATTGAAATAGCATTGGGGGTTTAAATTCGTTAGGCCCCGCCCCTTTGGGTCCAGAAGCACAGAATACCATTCATAGTATAGACCTCGACATGGCTGAGGGTTGAGATACTTTTGGCCACGCCCCTTTTGCTAGAAGCCCCTAAACCCATTGAAATAGCATTGGGGGTTTAAATTCGTTAGGCCACGCCCCTTTGGGTCCAGAAGCCCAGAATACCATTCATAGTATAGACCTCGACATGGCTGATGGTTGAGATACTTTTGGCCACGCCCCTTTTGCCTAGAAGCCCCTAAACCCATTGAAATAGCATTGGGGGTTTAAATTCGGTAGGCCCCTCCCCTTCGGGTCCAGAAGCCCAGAATACCATTCATAGTATAGACCTCGACATGGATGAGGGTTGAGATACTTTTGGCCACACCCCTTTTGCCTAGAAGCCCCTAAACCCATTGAAATCGCATTGGGGGTTTAAATTCGTTAGGCCCCGCCCCTTTGGGTCCAGAAGCCCAGAATACCATTCATAGTACAGACCTCGACATGGCTGAGGGTTGAGATACTTTTGGCCACGCCCCTTTTGCCTAGAAGCCCCTAAACCCATTGAAATAGCATTGGGGGTTTATATTCGTTAGGCCCCGCCCCTTTGGGTCCAGAAGCCCAGAATACCATTCATAGTATAGACCTCGACATGGCTGAGGGTTGAGGTACTTTTGGCCACGCCCCTTTTGCCTAGAAGCCCCTAAAACCATTGAAATAGCATTGGGGTTTAAATTCGTTAGGCCCCGCCCCTTTTGGTCCAGAAGCCCAGAATACCATTCATAGTACAGACCTCGACATGGCTGAGGGTTGAGATACTTTTGGCCACGCCCCTTTTGCCTAGAAGCCCCTAAACCCATTGAAATAGCATTGGGGGTTTATATTCGTTAGGCCCTGCCCCTTTGGGTCCAGAAGCCCAGAATACCATTCATAGTATAGACCTCGACATGGCTGAGGGTTGAGGTACTTTTGGCCACGCCCCTTTTGCCTAGAAGCCCCTAAAACCATTGAAATAGCATTGGGGTTTAAATTCGTTAGGCCCCGCCCCTTTGGGTCCAGAAGCCCAGAATACCATTCATAGTACAGACCTCGACATGGCTGAGGGTTGAGATACTTTTGGCCACGCCCCTTTTGCCTAGAAGCCCCTAAACCCATTGAAATAGCATTGGGGGTTTGTATTCGTTAGGCCCCTCCCCTTTGGGTCCAGAAGCCCAGAATACCATTCATAGTATAGACCTCGACATGGATGAGGGTTGAGATACTTTTGGCCACGCCCCTTTTGCCTAGAAGCCCCTAAACCCATTGAAATAGCATTGGGGTTTAAATTCGCTAGGCCCCGCCCCTTTGGGTCCAGAAGCCCAGAATACCATTCATAGTATAGACCTCGACATGGCTGAGGGTTGAGGTACTTTTGGCCACGCCCTTTTTGCCTAGAAGCCCCTAAACCCATTGAAATAGCATTGGGGGTTTAAATTCGTTAGGCCCCGCCCCTTTGGGTCCAGAAGCCCAGAATACCATTCATAGTACAGACCTCGACATGGCTGAGGGTTGAGATACTTTTGGCCACGCCCCTTTTGCCTAGAAGCCCCTAAACCCATTGAAATAGCATTGGGGGTTTATATTCGTTAGGCCCCGCCCCTTTGGGTCCAGAAGCCCAGAATACCATTCATAGTATAGACCTCGACATGGCTGAGGGTTGAGGTACTTTTGGCCACACCCCTTTTGCCGAGAAGCCCCTAAACCCATTGAAATAGCATTGGGGGTTTAAATTCGTTAGGCCCCGCCCCTTTGGGTCCAGAAGCCCAGAATACCATTCATAGTATAGACCTCGACATGGCTGAGGGTTGAGATACTTTTGGCCACGCCCCTTTTGCCTAGAAGCCCCTAAACCCATTGAAATAGCATTGGGGGTTTAAATTCGTTAGGCCCCGCCCCTTTGGGTCCAGAAGCCCAGAATACCATTCATAGTATAGACCTCGACATGGCTGAGGGTTGAGGTACTTTTGGCCACGCCCCTTTTGCCTAGAAGCCCCTAAACCCATTGAAATAGCATTGGGGGTTTAAATTCGTTAGGCCCCGCCCCTTTGGGTCCTGAAGCCCAGAATACCATTCATAGTATAGACCTCGACATGGCTGAGGGTTGAGGTACTTTTGGCCACGCCCCTTTTGCCTAGAAGCCCCTAAACCCATTGAAATAGCATTGGGGGTTTAAATTCGTTAGGCCCCGCCCCTTTGGGTCCTGAAGCCCAGAATACCATTCATAGTATAGACCTCGACATGGCTGAGGGTTGAGATACTTTTGGCCACGCCCCTTTTGCCTAGAAGCCCCTAAACCCATTGAAATAGCATTGGGGGTTTAAATTCGTTAGGCCCCGCCCCTTTGGGTCCAGAAGCCCAGAATACCATTCATAGTATAGACCTCGACATGGCTGAGGGTTGAGGTACTTTTGGCCACGCCCCTTTTGCCTAGAAGCCCCTAAACCCATTGAAATAGCATTGGGGGTTTAAATTCGTTAGGCCCCGCCCCTTTGGGGCTTGAAGCCCAGAATACCATTCATAGTATAGACCTAGACATGGCTGAGGGTTGAGGTACTTTTGGCCACGCCCCTTTTGCCTAGAAGCCCCTAAACCCATTGAAATAGCATTGGGGGTTTAAATTCGTTAGGCCCCGCCCCTTTGGGTCCAGAAGCCCAGAATACCATTCATAGTATAGACCTCGACATGGCTGAGGGTTGAGGTACTTTTGGCCACGCCCCTTTTGCCTAGAAGCCCCTAAACCCATTGAAATAGCATTGGGGGTTTAAATTCGTTAGGCCCCGCCCCTTTGGGTCCAGAAGCCCAGAATACCATTCATAGTACAGACCTTGATATGGCTGAGGGTTGAGATACTTTTGGCCACGCCCATTTTGCCTAGAAGCCCCTAAACCCATTGAAATAGCATTGGGGGTTTAAATTCGTTAGGCCCCGCCCCTTTGGGTCCAGAAGCACAGAATACCATTCATAGTATAGACCTCGACATGGCTGAGGGTTGAGATACTTTTGGCCACGCCCCTTTTGCTAGAAGCCCCTAAACCCATTGAAATAGCATTGGGGGTTTAAATTCGTTAGGCCACGCCCTTTGAGTCCAGAAGCCCAGAATACCATTCATAGTACAGACCTCGACATGGCTGAGGGTTGAGATACTTTTGGCCACGCCCATTTTGCCTAGAAGCCCCTAAACCCATTGAAATAGCATTGGGGGTTTAAATTCGTTAGGCCCCGCCCCTTTGGGTCCAGAAGCCCAGCATACCATTCATAGTATAGACCTCGACATGGCTGAGGGTTGAGATACTTTTGGCCACGCCCCTTTTGCCTAGAAGCCCCTAAACCCATTGAAATAGCATTGGGGGTTTAAATTCGTTAGGCCCCGCCCCTTTGGGTCCTGAAGCCCAGAATACCATTCATAGTATAGACCTCGACATGGCTGAGGGTTGAGGTACTTTTGGCCACGCCCCTTTTGCCTAGAAGCCCCTAAACCCATTGAAATAGCATTGGGGGTTTAAATTCGTTAGGCCCCGCCCCTTTGGGGCTTGAAGCCCAGAATACCATTCATAGTATAGACCTCGACATGGCTGAGGGTTGAGGTACTTTTGGCCATGTCCCTTTTGCCTAGAAGCCCCTAAACCCATTGAAATAGCATTGGGGGTTTAAATTCGTTAGGCCCCGCCCCTTTGGGTCCAGAAGCCCAGAATACCATTCATAGTATAGACCTCGACATGGCTGATGGTTGAGATACTTTTGGCCACGCCCCTTTTGCCTAGAAGCCCCTAAACCCATTGAAATAGCATTGGGGGTTTAAATTCGGTAGGCCCCGCCCCTTTGGGTCCAGAAGCCCAGAATACCATTCATAGTATAGACCTCGACATGGCTGAGGGTTGAGGTACTTTTGGCCACACCCCTTTTGCCGAGAAGCCCCTAAACCCATTGAAATAGCATTGTGGGTTTAAATTCGTTAGGCCCCGCCCCTTTGGGTCCAGAAGCCCAGAATACCATTCATAGTATAGACCTCGACATGGCTGAGGGTTGAGGTACTTTTGGCCATGCCCCTTTTGCCTAGAAACCCCTAAACCCATTGAAATAGCATTGGGGGTTTAAATTCGTTAGGCCCCGCCCCTTTGGGTCCAGAAGCACAGAATACCATTCATAGTATAGACCTCGACATGGCTGAGGGTTGAGATACTTTTGGCCACGCCCCTTTTGCTAGAAGCCCCTAAACCCATTGAAATAGCATTGGGGGTTTAAATTCGTTAGGCCACGCCCCTTTGGGTCCAGAAGCCCAGAATACCATTCATAGTATAGACCTCGACATGGCTGATGGTTGAGATACTTTTGGCCACGCCCCTTTTGCCTAGAAGCCCCTAAACCCATTGAAATAGCATTGGGGGTTTAAATTCGGTAGGCCCCTCCCCTTCGGGTCCAGAAGCCCAGAATACCATTCATAGTATAGACCTCGACATGGATGAGGGTTGAGATACTTTTGGCCACACCCCTTTTGCCTAGAAGCCCCTAAACCCATTGAAATCGCATTGGGGGTTTAAATTCGTTAGGCCCCGCCCCTTTGGGTCCAGAAGCCCAGAATACCATTCATAGTACAGACCTCGACATGGCTGAGGGTTGAGATACTTTTGGCCACGCCCCTTTTGCCTAGAAGCCCCTAAACCCATTGAAATAGCATTGGGGGTTTATATTCGTTAGGCCCCGCCCCTTTGGGTCCAGAAGCCCAGAATACCATTCATAGTATAGACCTCGACATGGCTGAGGGTTGAGGTACTTTTGGCCACGCCCCTTTTGCCTAGAAGCCCCTAAAACCATTGAAATAGCATTGGGGTTTAAATTCGTTAGGCCCCGCCCCTTTGGGTCCAGAAGCCCAGAATACCATTCATAGTACAGACCTCGACATGGCTGAGGGTTGAGATACTTTTGGCCACGCCCCTTTTGCCTAGAAGCCCCTAAACCCATTGAAATAGCATTGGGGGTTTATATTCGTTAGGCCCCGCCCCTTTGGGTCCAGAAGCCCAGAATACCATTCATAGTATAGACCTCGACATGGCTGAGGGTTGAGATACTTTTGGCCACGCCCCTTTTGCCTAGAAGCCCCTAAACCCATTGAAATAGCATTGGGGTTTAAATTCGCTAGGCCCCGCCCCTTTGGGTCCATAAGCCCAGAATACCATTCATAGTATAGACCTCGACATGGCTGAGGGTTGAGGTACTTTTGGCCACGCCCTTTTTGCCTAGAAGCCCCTAAACCCATTGAAATAGCATTGGGGGTTTAAATTCGTTAGGCCCCGCCCCTTTGGGGCCAGAAGCCCAGAATACCATTCATAGTACAGACCTCGACATGGCTGAGGGTTGAGATACTTTTGGCCACGCCCCTTTTGCCTAGAAGCCCCTAAACCCATTGAAATAGCATTGGGGGTTTAAATTCGTTAGGCCCCGCCCCTTTGGGTCCAGAAGCCCAGAATACCATTCATAGTATAGACCTCGACATGGCTGAGGGTTGAGGTACTTTTGGCCACACCCCTTTTGCCGAGAAGCCCCTAAACCCATTGAAATAGCATTGGGGGTTTAAATTCGTTAGGCCCCGCCCCTTTGGGTCCAGAAGCCCAGAATACCATTCATAGTATAGACCTCGACATGGCTGAGGGTTGAGATACTTTTGGCCACGCCCCTTTTGCCTAGAAGCCCCTAAACCCATTGAAATAGCATTGGGGGTTTAAATTCGTTAGGCCCCGCCCCTTTGGGTCCAGAAGCCCAGAATACCATTCATAGTATAGACCTCGACATGGCTGAGGGTTGAGGTACTTTTGGCCACGCCCCTTTTGCCTAGAAGCCCCTAAACCCATTGAAATAGCATTGGGGGTTTAAATTCGTTAGGCCCCGCCCCTTTGGGTCCAGAATCACAGAATACCATTCATAGTATAGACCTCGACATGGCTGAGGGTTGAGATACTTTTGGCCACGCCCCTTTTGCCTAGAAGCCCCTAAACCCATTGAAATAGCATTGGGGGTTTAAATTCGGTAGGCCCCGCCCCTTTGGGTCCAGAAGCCCAGAATACCATTCATAGTATAGACCTCGACATGGCTGAGGGTTGAGATACTTTTGGCCACGCCCCTTTTGCCTAGAAGCCCCTAAACCCATTGAAATCGCATTGGGGGTTTAAATTCGTTAGGCCCCGCCCCTTTGGGTCCAGAAGCCCAGAATACCATTCATAGTATAGACCTCGACATGGCTGAGGGTTGAGGTACTTTTGGCCATGCCCCTTTTGCCTAGAAGCCCCTAAACCCATTGAAATAGCATTGAGGGTTTAAATTCGTTAGGCCCCGCCCCTTTGGGTCCAGAAGCACAGAATACCATTCATAGTATAGACCTCGACATGGCTGAGGGTTGAGGTACTTTTGGCCACGCCCTTTTTGCCTAGAAGCCCCTAAACCCATTGAAATAGCATTGGGGGTTTAAATTCGTTAGGCCCCGCCCCTTTGGGTCCAGAAGCACAGAATACCATTCATAGTACAGACCTCGACATGGGTGAGGGTTGAGATACTTTTGGCCACGCCTCTTTTGCCTAGAAGCCCCTAAACCCATTGAAATAGCATTGGGGGTTTAAATTCGTTAGGCCCCGCCCCTTTGGGTCCAGAAGCCCAGAATACCATTCATAGTATAGACCTCGACATGGCTGAGGGTTGAGGTACTTTTGGCCACACCCCTTTTGCCGAGAAGCCCCTAAACCCATTGAAATAGCATTGGGGGTTTAAATTCGTTAGGCCCCGCCCCTTTGGGTCCAGAAGCCCAGAATACCATTCATAGTATAGACCTCGACATGGCTGAGGGTTGAGATACTTTTGGCCACGCCCCTTTTGCCTAGAAGCCCCTAAACCCATTGAAATAGCATTGGGGGTTTAAATTCGTTAGGCCCCGCCCCTTTGGGTCCAGAAGCCCAGAATACCATTCATAGTATAGACCTCGACATGGCTGAGGGTTGAGGTACTTTTGGCCATGCCCCTTTTGCCTAGAAGCCCCTAAACCCATTGAAATAGCATTGGGGGTTTAAATTCGTTAGGCCCCGCCCCTTTGGGTCCAGAAGCACAGAATACCATTCATAGTATAGACCTCGACATGGCTGAGGGTTGAGATACTTTTGGCCACGCCCCTTTTGCCTAGAAGCCCCTAAACCCATTGAAATAGCATTGGGGGTTTAAATTCGGTAGGCCCCGCCCCTTTGGGTCCAGAAGCCCAGAATACCATTCATAGTATAGACCTCGACATGGCTGAGGGTTGAGATACTTTTGGCCACGCCCCTTTTGCCTAGAAGCCCCTAAACCCATTGAAATCGCATTGGGGGTTTAAATTCGTTAGGCCCCGCCCCTTTGGGTCCAGAAGCCCAGAATACCATTCATAGTATAGACCTCGACATGGCTGAGGGTTGAGGTACTTTTGGCCATGCCCCTTTTGCCTAGAAGCCCCTAAACCCATTGAAATAGCATTGGGGGTTTAAATTCGTTAGGCCCCGCCCCTTTGGGTCCAGAAGCACAGAATACCATTCATAGTATAGACCTCGACATGGCTGAGGGTTGAGATACTTTTGGCCACGCCCCTTTTGCTAGAAGCCCCTAAACCCATTGAAATAGCATTGGGGGTTTAAATTCGTTAGGCCACGCCCCTTTGGGTCCAGAAGCCCAGAATACCATTCATAGTATAGACCTCGACATGTCTGATGGTTGAGATACTTTTGGCCACGCCCCTTTTGCCTAGAAGCCCCTAAACCCATTGAAATAGCATTGGGGGTTTAAATTCGGTAGGCCCCTCCCCTTTGGGTCCAGAAGCCCAGAATACCATTCATAGTATAGACCTCGACATGGCTGAGGGTTGAGATACTTTTGGCCACGCCCCTTTTGCCTAGAAGCCCCTAAACCCATTGAAATCGCATTGGGGGTTTAAATTCGTTAGGCCCCGCCCATTTGGGTCCAGAAGCCCAGAATACCATTCATAGTACAGACCTCGACATGGCTGAGGGTTGAGATACTTTTGGCCACGCCCCTTTTGCCTAGAAGCCCCTAAACCCATTGAAATAGCATTGGGGGTTTATATTCGTTAGGCCCCGCCCCTTTGGGTCCAGAAGCCCAGAATACCATTCATAGTATAGACCTCGACATGGCTGAGGGTTGAGGTTCTTTTGGCCATGCCCCTTTTGCCTAGAAGCCCCTAAAACCATTGAAATAGCATTGGGGTTTAAATTCGTTAGGCCCCGCCCCTTTGGGTCCAGAAGCCCAGAATACCATTCATAGTACAGACCTCGACATGGCTGAGGGTTGAGATACTTTTGGCCACGCCCCTTTTGCCTAGAAGCCCCTAAACCCATTGAAATAGCATTGGGGGTTTATATTCGTTAGGCCCCGCCCCTTTGGGTCCAGAAGCCCAGAATACCATTCATAGTATAGACCTCGACATGGCTGAGGGTTGAGGTACTTTTGGCCACGCCCCTTTTGCCTAGAAGCCCCTAAACCCATTGAAATAGCATTGGGGGTTTAAATTCGTTAGGCCCCGCCCCTTTGGGTCCAGAAGCACAGAATACCATTCATAGTATAGACCTCGACATGGCTGAGGGTTGAGATACTTTTGGCCACGCCCCTTTTGCCTAGAAGCCCCTAAACCCATTGAAATAGCATTGGGGGTTTAAATTCGGTAGGCCCCGCCCCTTTGGGTCCAGAAGCCCAGAATACCATTCATAGTATAGACCTCGACATGGCTGAGGGTTGAGATACTTTTGGCCACGCCCCTTTTGCCTAGAAGCCCCTAAACCCATTGAAATCGCATTGGGGGTTTAAATTCGTTAGGCCCCGCCCCTTTGGGTCCAGAAGCCCAGAATACCATTCATAGTATAGACCTCGACATGGCTGAGGGTTGAGGTACTTTTGGCCATGCCCCTTTTGCCTAGAAGCCCCTAAACCCATTGAAATAGCATTGGGGGTTTAAATTCGTTAGGCCCCGCCCCTTTGGGTCCAGAAGCACAGAATACCATTCATAGTATAGACCTCGACATGGCTGAGGGTTGAGATACTTTTGGCCACGCCCCTTTTGCTAGAAGCCCCTAAACCCATTGAAATAGCATTGGGGGTTTAAATTCGTTAGGCCACGCCCCTTTGGGTCCAGAAGCCCAGAATACCATTCATAGTATAGACCTCGACATGGCTGATGGTTGAGATACTTTTGGCCACGCCCCTTTTGCCTAGAAGCCCCTAAACCCATTGAAATAGCATTGGGGGTTTAAATTCGGTAGGCCCCTCCCCTTTGGGTCCAGAAGCCCAGAATACCATTCATAGTATAGACCTCGACATGGCTGAGGGTTGAGATACTTTTGGCCACGCCCCTTTTGCCTAGAAGCCCCTAAACCCATTGAAATCGCATTGGGGGTTTAAATTCGTTAGGCCCCGCCCATTTGGGTCCAGAAGCCCAGAATACCATTCATAGTACAGACCTCGACATGGCTGAGGGTTGAGATACTTTTGGCCACGCCCCTTTTGCCTAGAAGCCCCTAAACCCATTGAAATAGCATTGGGGGTTTATATTCGTTAGGCCCCGCCCCTTTGGGTCCAGAAGCCCAGAATACCATTCATAGTATAGACCTCGACATGGCTGAGGGTTGAGGTTCTTTTGGCCACGCCCCTTTTGCCTAGAAGCCCCTAAAACCATTGAAATAGCATTGGGGTTTAAATTCGTTAGGCCCCGCCCCTTTGGGTCCAGAAGCCCAGAATACCATTCATAGTACAGACCTCGACATGGCTGAGGGTTGAGATACTTTTGGCCACGCCCCTTTTGCCTAGAAGCCCCTAAACCCATTGAAATAGCATTGGGGGTTTATATTCGTTAGGCCCCGCCCCTTTGGGTCCAGAAGCCCAGAATACCATTCATAGTATAGACCTCGACATGGCTGAGGGTTGAGATACTTTTGGCCACGCCCCTTTTGCCTAGAAGCCCCTAAACCCATTGAAATAGCATTGGGGTTTAAATTCGCTAGGCCCCGCCCCTTTGGGTCCAGAAGCCCAGAATACCATTCATAGTATAGACCTCGACATGGCTGAGGGTTGAGGTACTTTTGGCCACGCCCTTTTTGCCTAGAAGCCCCTAAACCCATTGAAATAGCATTGGGGGTTTAAATTCGTTAGGCCCCGCCCCTTTGGGGCCAGAAAACCAGAATACCATTCATAGTACAGACCTCGACATGGCTGAGGGTTGAGATACTTTTGGCCACGCCCCTTTTGCCTAGAAGCCCCTAAACCCATTGAAATAGCATTGGGGGTTTAAATTCGTTAGGCCCCGCCCCTTTGGGTCCAGAAGCCCAGAATACCATTCATAGTATAGACCTCGACATGGCTGAGGGTTGAGATACTTTTGGCCACGCCCCTTTTGCCTAGAAGCCCCTAAACCCATTGAAATCGCATTGGGGGTTTAAATTCGTTAGGCCCCGCCCATTTGGGTCCAGAAGCCCAGAATACCATTCATAGTACAGACCTCGACATGGCTGAGGGTTGAGATACTTTTGGCCACGCCCCTTTTGCCTAGAAGCCCCTAAACCCATTGAAATAGCATTGGGGGTTTATATTCGTTAGGCCCCGCCCCTTTGGGTCCAGAAGCCCAGAATACCATTCATAGTATAGACCTCGACATGGCTGAGGGTTGAGGTACTTTTGGCCACGCCCCTTTTGCCTAGAAGCCAATAAAACCATTGAAATAGCATTGGGGTTTAAATTCGTTAGGCCCCGCCCCTTTGGGTCCATAAGCCCAGAATACCATTCATAGTATAGACCTCGACATGGCTGAGGGTTGAGGTACTTTTGGCCACGCCCTTTTTGCCTAGAAGCCCCTAAACCCATTGAAATAGCATTGGGGGTTTAAATTCGTTAGGCCCCGCCCCTTTGGGGCCAGAAGCCCAGAATACCATTCATAGTACAGACCTCGACATGGCTGAGGGTTGAGATACTTTTGGCCACGCCCCTTTTGCCTAGAAGCCCCTAAACCCATTGAAATAGCATTGGGGGTTTATATTCGTTAGGCCCCGCCCCTTTGGGTCCAGAAGCCCAGAATACCATTCATAGTATAGACCTCGACATGGCTGAGGGTTGAGGTACTTTTGGCTACGCCCCTTTTGCCTAGAAGCCCCTAAAACCATTGAAATAGCATTGGGGTTTATATTCGTTAGGCCCCGCCCCTTTGGGTCCATAAGCCCAGAATACCATTCATAGTATAGACCTCGACATGGCTGAGGGTTGAGGTACTTTTGGCCACGCCCTTTTTGCCTAGAAGCCCCTAAACCCATTGAAATAGCATTGGGGGTTTAAATTCGTTAGGCCCCGCCCCTTTGGGGCCAGAAGCCCAGAATACCATTCATAGTACAGACCTCGACATGGCTGAGGGTTGAGATACTTTTGGCCACGCCCCTTTTGCCTAGAAGCCCCTAAACCCATTGAAATAGCATTGGGGGTTTAAATTCGTTAGGCCCCGCCCCTTTGGGTCCAGAAGCCCAGAATACCATTCATAGTATAGACCTCGACATGGCTGAGGGTTGAGGTACTTTTGGCCACGCCCCTTTTGCCTAGAAGCCCCTAAACCCATTGAAATAGCATTGGGGGTTTAAATTCGTTAGGCCCCGCCCCTTTGGGTCCAGAATCACAGAATACCATTCATAGTATAGACCTCGACATGGCTGAGGGTTGAGATACTTTTGGCCACGCCCCTTTTGCCTAGAAGCCCCTAAACCCATTGAAATAGCATTGGGGGTTTAAATTCGGTAGGCCCCGCCCCTTTGGGTCCAGAAGCCCAGAATACCATTCATAGTATAGACCTCGACATGGCTGAGGGTTGAGATACTTTTGGCCACGCCCCTTTTGCCTAGAAGCCCCTAAACCCATTGAAATCGCATTGGGGGTTTAAATTCGTTAGGCCCCGCCCCTTTGGGTCCAGAAGCCCAGAATACCATTCATAGTATAGACCTCGACATGGCTGAGGGTTGAGGTACTTTTGGCCACGCCCTTTTTGCCTAGAAGCCCCTAAACCCATTGAAATAGCATTGGGGGTTTAAATTCGTTAGGCCACGCCCCTTTGGGTCCAGAAGCCCAGAATACCATTCATAGTATAGACCTCGACATGGCTGATGGTTGAGATACTTTTGGCCACGCCCCTTTTGCCTAGAAGCCCCTAAACCCATTGAAATAGCATTGGGGGTTTAAATTCGGTAGGCCCCTCCCCTTTGGGTCCAGAAGCCCAGAATACCATTCATAGTATAGACCTCGACATGGCTGAGGGTTGAGATACTTTTGGCCACGCCCCTTTTGCCTAGAAGCCCCTAAACCCATTGAAATAGCATTGGGGGTTTAAATTCGTTAGGCCCCGCCCCTTTGGGTCCAGAAGCACAGAATACCATTCATAGTATAGACCTCGACATGGCTGAGGGTTGAGATACTTTTGGCCACGCCCCTTTTGCTAGAAGCCCCTAAACCCATTGAAATAGCATTGGGGGTTTAAATTCGTTAGGCCACGCCCCTTTGGGTCCAGAAGCCCAGAATACCATTCATAGTATAGACCTCAACATGGCTGATGGTTGAGATACTTTTGGCCACGCCCGTTTTGCCTAGAAGCCCCTAAACCCATTGAAATAGCATTGGGGGTTTAAATTCGGTAGGCCCCTCCCCTTTGGGTCCAGAAGCCCAGAATACCATTCATAGTATAGACCTCGACATGGCTGAGGGTTGAGATACTTTTGGCCACGCCCCTTTTGCCTAGAAGCCCCTAAACCCATTGAAATCGCATTGGGGGTTTAAATTCGTTAGGCCCCGCCCATTTGGGTCCAGAAGCCCAGAATACCATTCATAGTACAGACCTCGACATGGCTGAGGGTTGAGATACTTTTGGCCACGCCCCTTTTGCCTAGAAGCCCCTAAACCCATTGAAATAGCATTGGGGGTTTATATTCGTTAGGCCCCGCCCCTTTGGGTCCAGAAGCCCAGAATACCATTCATAGTATAGACCTCGACATGGCTGAGGGTTGAGGTACTTTTGGCCACGCCCCTTTTGCCTAGAAGCCCCTAAAACCATTGAAATAGCATTGGGGTTTAAATTCGTTAGGCCCCGCCCCTTTGGGTCCAGAAGCCCAGAATACCATTCATAGTACAGACCTCGACATGGCTGAGGGTTGAGATACTTTTGGCCACGCCCCTTTTGCCTAGAAGCCCCTAAACCCATTGAAATAGCATTGGGGGTTTATATTCGTTAGGCCCCGCCCCTTTGGGTCCAGAAGCCCAGAATACCATTCATAGTATAGACCTCGACATGGCTGAGGGTTGAGATACTTTTGGCCACGCCCCTTTTGCCTAGAAGCCCCTAAACCCATTGAAATAGCATTGGGGTTTAAATTCGCTAGGCCCCGCCCCTTTGGGTCCAGACGCCCAGAATACCATTCATAGTATAGACCTCGACATGGCTGAGGGTTGAGGTACTTTTGGCCACGCCCTTTTTGCCTAGAAGCCCCTAAACCCATTGAAATAGCATTGGGGGTTTAAATTCGTTAGGCCCCGCCCCTTTGGGGCCAGAAGCCCAGAATACCATTCATAATACAGACCTCGACATGGCTGAGGGTTGAGATACTTTTGGCCACGCCCCTTTTGCCTAGAAGCCCCTAAACCCATTGAAATAGCATTGGGGGTTTAAATTCGTTAGGCCCCGCCCCTTTGGGTCCAGAAGCCCAGAATACCATTCATAGTATAGACCTCGACATGGCTGAGGGTTGAGATACTTTTGGCCACGCCCCTTTTGCCTAGAAGCCCCTAAACCCATTGAAATCGCATTGGGGGTTTAAATTCGTTAGGCCCCGCCCATTTGGGTCCAGAAGCCCAGAATACCATTCATAGTACAGACCTCGACATGGCTGAGGGTTGAGATACTTTTGGCCACGCCCCTTTTGCCTAGAAGCCCCTAAACCCATTGAAATAGCATTGGGGGTTTATATTCGTTAGGCCCCGCCCCTTTGGGTCCAGAAGCCCAGAATACCATTCATAGTATAGACCTCGACATGGCTGAGGGTTGAGGTACTTTTGGCCACACCCCTTTTGCCTAGAAGCCCCTAAAACCATTGAAATAGCATTGGGGTTTAAATTCGTTAGGCCCCGCCCCTTTGGGTCCAGAAGCCCAGAATACCATTCATAGTACAGACCTCGACATGGCTGAGGGTTGAGATACTTTTGGCCACGCCCCTTTTGCCTAGAAGCCCCTAAACCCATTGAAATAGCATTGGGGGTTTGTATTCGTTAGGCCCCGCCCCTTTGGGTCCAGAAGCCCAGAATACCATTCATAGTATAGAACTCGACATGGCTGAGGGTTGAGATACTTTTGGCCACGCCCCTTTTGCCTAGAAGCCCCTAAACCCATTGAAATAGCATTGGGGTTTAAATTCGCTAGGCCCCGCCCCTTTGGGTCCAGAAGCCCAGAATACCATTCATAGTATAGACCTCGACATGGCTGAGGGTTGAGGTACTTTTGGCCACGCCCTTTTTGCCTAGAAGCCCCTAAACCCATTGAAATAGCATTGGGGGTTTAAATTCGTTAGGCCCCGCCCCTTTGGGGCCAGAAGCCCAGAATACCATTCATAGTACAGACCTCGACATGGCTGAGGGTTGAGATACTTTTGGCCACGCCCCTTTTGCCTAGAAGCCCCTAAACCCATTGAAATAGCATTGGGGGTTTATATTCGTTAGGCCCCGCCCCTTTGGGTCCAGAAGCCCAGAATACCATTCATAGTATAGACCTCGACATGGCTGAGGGTTGAGGTACTTTTGGCCACACCCCTTTTGCCGAGAAGCCCCTAAACCCATTGAAATAGCATTGGGGGTTTAAATTCGTTAGGCCCCGTCCCTTTGGGTCCAGAAGCCCAGAATACCATTCATAGTATAGACCTCGACATGGCTGAGGGTTGAGGTACTTTTGGCCACGCCCTTTTTGCCTAGAAGCCCCTAAACCCATTGAAATAGCATTGGGGGTTTAAATTCGTTAGGCCCCGCCCCTTTGGGTCCAGAAGCCCAGAATACCATTCATAGTATAGACCTCGACATGGCTGAGGTTTGAGATACTTTTGGCCACGCCCCTTTTGCCTAGAAGCCCCTAAACCCATTGAAATAGCATTGGGGGTTTAAATTCGTTAGGCCCCGCCCCTTTGGGTCCAGAAGCCCAGAATACCATTCATAGTATAGACCTCGACATGGCTGAGGGTTGAGGTACTTTTGGCCACGCCCCTTTTGCCTAGAAGCCCCTAAACCCATTGAAATAGCATTGGGGGTTTAAATTCGTTAGGCCCCGCCCCTTTGGGTCCTGAAGCCCAGAATACCATTCATAGTATAGACCTCGACATGGCTGAGGGTTGAGGTACTTTTGGCCACGCCCCTTTTGCCTAGAAGCCCCTAAACCCATTGAAATAGCATTGGGGGTTTATATTCGTTAGGCCCCGCCCCTTTGGGTCCAGAAGCCCAGAATACCATTCATAGTATAGACCTCGACATGGCTGAGGGTTGAGGTACTTTTGGCCACGCCCCTTTTGCCTAGAAGCCCCTAAACCCATTGAAATAGCATTGGGGGTTTAAATTCGTTAGGCCCCGCCCCTTTGGGTCCAGAATCACAGAATACCATTCATAGTATAGACCTCGACATGGCTGAGGGTTTAGATACTTTTGGCCACGCCCCTTTTGCCTAGAAGCCCCTAAACCCATTGAAATAGCATTGGGGGTTTAAATTCGGTAGGCCCCGCCCCTTTGGGTCCAGAAGCCCAGAATACCATTCATAGTATAGACCTCGACATGGCTGAGGGTTGAGATACTTTTGGCCACGCCCCTTTTGCCTAGAAGCCCCTAAACCCATTGAAATCGCATTGGGGGTTTAAATTCGTTAGGCCCCGCCCCTTTGGGTCCAGAAGCCCAGAATACCATTCATAGTATAGACCTCGACATGGCTGAGGGTTGAGGTACTTTTGGCCACGCCCTTTTTGCCTAGAAGCCCCTAAACCCATTGAAATAGCATTGGGGGTTTAAATTCGTTAGGCCACGCCCCTTTGGGTCCAGAAGCCCAGAATACCATTCATAGTATAGACCTCGACATGGCTGATGGTTGAGATACTTTTGGCCACGCCCCTTTTGCCTAGAAGCCCCTAAACCCATTGAAATAGCATTGGGGGTTTAAATTCGGTAGGCCCCTCCCCTTTGGGTCCAGAAGCCCAGAATACCATTCATAGTATAGACCTCGACATGGCTGAGGGTTGAGATACTTTTGGCCACGCCCCTTTTGCCTAGAAGCCCCTAAACCCATTGAAATAGCATTGGGGGTTTAAATTTGTTAGGCCCCGCCCCTTTGGGTCCAGAAGCACAGAATACCATTCATAGTATAGACCTCGACATGGCTGAGGGTTGAGATACTTTTGGCCACGCCCCTTTTGCTAGAAGCCCCTAAACCCATTGAAATAGCATTGGGGGTTTAAATTCGTTAGGCCACGCCCCTTTGGGTCCAGAAGCCCAGAATACCATTCATAGTATAGACCTCGACATGGCTGATGGTTGAGATACTTTTGGCCACGCCCGTTTTGCCTAGAAGCCCCTAAACCCATTGAAATAGCATTGGGGGTTTAAATTCGGTAGGCCCCTCCCCTTTGGGTCCAGAAGCCCAGAATACCATTCATAGTATAGACCTCGACATGGCTGAGGGTTGAGATACTTTTGGCCACGCCCCTTTTGCCTAGAAGCCCCTAAACCCATTGAAATCGCATTGGGGGTTTAAATTCGTTAGGCCCCGCCCATTTGGGTCCAGAAGCCCAGAATACCATTCATAGTACAGACCTCGACATGGCTGAGGGTTGAGATACTTTTGGCCACGCCCCTTTTGCCTAGAAGCCCCTAAACCCATTGAAATAGCATTGGGGGTTTATATTCGTTAGGCCCCGCCCCTTTGGGTCCAGAAGCCCAGAATACCATTCATAGTATAGACCTCGACATGGCTGAGGGTTGAGGTACTTTTGGCCACGCCCCTTTTGCCTAGAAGCCCCTAAAACCATTGAAATAGCATTGGGGTTTAAATTCGTTAGGCCCCGCCCCTTTGGGTCCAGAAGCCCAGAATACCATTCATAGTACAGACCTCGACATGGCTGAGGGTTGAGATTCTTTTGGCCACGCCCCTTTTGCCTAGAAGCCCCTAAACCCATTGAAATAGCATTGGGGGTTTATATTCGTTAGGCCCCGCCCCTTTGGGTCCAGAAGCCCAGAATACCATTCATAGTATAGACCTCGACATGGCTGAGGGTTGAGATACTTTTGGCCACGCCCCTTTTGCCTAGAAGCCCCTAAACCCATTGAAATAGCATTGGGGTTTAAATTCGCTAGGCCCCGCCCCTTTGGGTCCAGACGCCCAGAATACCATTCATAGTATAGACCTCGACATGGCTGAGGGTTGAGGTACTTTTGGCCACGCCCTTTTTGCCTAGAAGCCCCTAAACCCATTGAAATAGCATTGGGGGTTTAAATTCGTTAGGCCCCGCCCCTTTGGGGCCAGAAGCCCAGAATACCATTCATAGTACAGACCTCGACATGGCTGAGGGTTGAGATACTTTTGGCCACGCCCCTTTTGCCTAGAAGCCCCTAAACCCATTGAAATAGCATTGGGGGTTTAAATTCGTTAGGCCCCGCCCCTTTGGGTCCAGAAGCCCAGAATACCATTCATAGTATAGACCTCGACATGGCTGAGGGTTGAGATACTTTTGGCCACGCCCCTTTTGCCTAGAAGCCCCTAAACCCATTGAAATCGCATTGGGGGTTTAAATTCGTTAGGCCCCGCCCATTTGGGTCCAGAAGCCCAGAATACCATTCATAGTACAGACCTCGACATGGCTGAGGGTTGAGATACTTTTGGCCACGCCCCTTTTGCCTAGAAGCCCCTAAACCCATTGAAATAGCATTGGGGGTTTATATTCGTTAGGCCCCGCCCCTTTGGGTCCAGAAGCCCAGAATACCATTCATAGTATAGACCTCGACATGGCTGAGGGTTGAGGTACTTTTGGCCACACCCCTTTTGCCTAGAAGCCCCTAAAACCATTGAAATAGCATTGGGGTTTAAATTCGTTAGGCCCCGCCCCTTTGGGTCCAGAAGCCCAGAATACCATTCATAGTACAGACCTCGACATGGCTGAGGGTTGAGATACTTTTGGCCACGCCCCTTTTGCCTAGAAGCCCCTAAACCCATTGAAATAGCATTGGGGGTTTGTATTCGTTAGGCCCCGCCCCTTTGGGTCCAGAAGCCCAGAATACCATTCATAGTATAGACCTCGACATGGCTGAGGGTTGAGATACTTTTGGCCACGCCCCTTTTGCCTAGAAGCCCCTAAACCCATTGAAATAGCATTGGGGTTTAAATTCGCTAGGCCCCGCCCCTTTGGGTCCAGAAGCCCAGAATACCATTCATAGTATAGACCTCGACATGGCTGAGGGTTGAGGTACTTTTGGCCACGCCCTTTTTGCCTAGAAGCCCCTAAACCCATTGAAATAGCATTGGGGGTTTAAATTCGTTAGGCCCCGCCCCTTTGGGGCCAGAAGCCCAGAATACCATTCATAGTACAGACCTCGACATGGCTGAGGGTTGAGATACTTTTGGCCACGCCCCTTTTGCCTAGAAGCCCCTAAACCCATTGAAATAGCATTGGGGGTTTATATTCGTTAGGCCCCGCCCCTTTGGGTCCAGAAGCCCAGAATACCATTCATAGTATAGACCTCGACATGGCTGAGGGTTGAGGTACTTTTGGCCACACCCCTTTTGCCGAGAAGCCCCTAAACCCATTGAAATAGCATTGGGGGTTTAAATTCGTTAGGCCCCGCCCCTTTGGGTCCAGAAGCCCAGAATACCATTCATAGTATAGACCTCGACATGGCTGAGGGTTGAGGTACTTTTGGCCACGCCCTTTTTGCCTAGAAGCCCCTAAACCCATTGAAATAGCATTGGGGGTTTAAATTCGTTAGGCCCCGCCCCTTTGGGTCCAGAAGCCCAGAATACCATTCATAGTATAGACCTCGACATGGCTGAGGTTTGAGATACTTTTGGCCACGCCCCTTTTGCCTAGAAGCCCCTAAACCCATTGAAATAGCATTGGGGGTTTAAATTTGTTAGGCCCCGCCCCTTTGGGTCCAGAAGCACAGAATACCATTCATAGTATAGACCTCGACATGGCTGAGGGTTGAGATACTTTTGGCCACGCCCCTTTTGCTAGAAGCCCCTAAACCCATTGAAATAGCATTGGGGGTTTAAATTCGTTAGGCCACGCCCCTTTGGGTCCAGAAGCCCAGAATACCATTCATAGTATAGACCTCGACATGGCTGATGGTTGAGATACTTTTGGCCACGCCCGTTTTGCCTAGAAGCCCCTAAACCCATTGAAATAGCATTGGGGGTTTAAATTCGGTAGGCCCCTCCCCTTTGGGTCCAGAAGCCCAGAATACCATTCATAGTATAGACCTCGACATGGCTGAGGGTTGAGATACTTTTGGCCACGCCCCTTTTGCCTAGAAGCCCCTAAACCCATTGAAATCGCATTGGGGGTTTAAATTCGTTAGGCCCCGCCCATTTGGGTCCAGAAGCCCAGAATACCATTCATAGTACAGACCTCGACATGGCTGAGGGTTGAGATACTTTTGGCCACGCCCCTTTTGCCTAGAAGCCCCTAAACCCATTGAAATAGCATTGGGGGTTTATATTCGTTAGGCCCCGCCCCTTTGGGTCCAGAAGCCCAGAATACCATTCATAGTATAGACCTCGACATGGCTGAGGGTTGAGGTACTTTTGGCCACGCCCCTTTTGCCTAGAAGCCCCTAAAACCATTGAAATAGCATTGGGGTTTAAATTCGTTAGGCCCCGCCCCTTTGGGTCCAGAAGCCCAGAATACCATTCATAGTACAGACCTCGACATGGCTGAGGGTTGAGATACTTTTGGCCACGCCCCTTTTGCCTAGAAGCCCCTAAACCCATTGAAATAGCATTGGGGGTTTATATTCGTTAGGCCCCGCCCCTTTGGGTCCAGAAGCCCAGAATACCATTCATAGTATAGACCTCGACATGGCTGAGGGTTGAGATACTTTTGGCCACGCCCCTTTTGCCTAGAAGCCCCTAAACCCATTGAAATAGCATTGGGGTTTAAATTCGCTAGGCCCCGCCCCTTTGGGTCCAGACGCCCAGAATACCATTCATAGTATAGACCTCGACATGGCTGAGGGTTGAGGTACTTTTGGCCACGCCCTTTTTGCCTAGAAGCCCCTAAACCCATTGAAATAGCATTGGGGGTTTAAATTCGTTAGGCCCCGCCCCTTTGGGGCCAGAAGCCCAGAATACCATTCATAGTACAGACCTCGACATGGCTGAGGGTTGAGATACTTTTGGCCACGCCCCTTTTGCCTAGAAGCCCCTAAACCCATTGAAATAGCATTGGGGGTTTAAATTCGTTAGGCCCCGCCCCTTTGGGTCCAGAAGCCCAGAATACCATTCATAGTATAGACCTCGACATGGCTGAGGGTTGAGATACTTTTGGCCACGCCCCTTTTGCCTAGAAGCCCCTAAACCCATTGAAATCGCATTGGGGGTTTAAATTCGTTAGGCCCCGCCCATTTGGGTCCAGAAGCCCAGAATACCATTCATAGTACAGACCTCGACATGGCTGAGGGTTGAGATACTTTTGGCCACGCCCCTTTTGCCTAGAAGCCCCTAAACCCATTGAAATAGCATTGGGGGTTTATATTCGTTAGGCCCCGCCCCTTTGGGTCCAGAAGCCCAGAATACCATTCATAGTATAGACCTCGACATGGCTGAGGGTTGAGGTACTTTTGGCCACACCCCTTTTGCCTAGAAGCCCCTAAAACCATTGAAATAGCATTGGGGTTTAAATTCGTTAGGCCCCGCCCCTTTGGGTCCAGAAGCCCAGAATACCATTCATAGTACAGACCTCGACATGGCTGAGGGTTGAGATACTTTTGGCCACGCCCCTTTTGCCTAGAAGCCCCTAAACCCATTGAAATAGCATTGGGGGTTTGTATTCGTTAGGCCCCGCCCCTTTGGGTCCAGAAGCCCAGAATACCATTCATAGTATAGACCTCGACATGGCTGAGGGTTGAGATACTTTTGGCCACGCCCCTTTTGCCTAGAAGCCCCTAAACCCATTGAAATAGCATTGGGGTTTAAATTCGCTAGGCCCCGCCCCTTTGGGTCCAGAAGCCCAGAATACCATTCATAGTATAGACCTCGACATGGCTGAGGGTTGAGGTACTTTTGGCCACGCCCTTTTTGCCTAGAAGCCCCTAAACCCATTGAAATAGCATTGGGGGTTTAAATTCGTTAGGCCCCGCCCCTTTGGGGCCAGAAGCCCAGAATACCATTCATAGTACAGACCTCGACATGGCTGAGGGTTGAGATACTTTTGGCCACGCCCCTTTTGCCTAGAAGCCCCTAAACCCATTGAAATAGCATTGGGGGTTTATATTCGTTAGGCCCCGCCCCTTTGGGTCCAGAAGCCCAGAATACCATTCATAGTATAGACCTCGACATGGCTGAGGGTTGAGGTACTTTTGGCCACACCCCTTTTGCCGAGAAGCCCCTAAACCCATTGAAATAGCATTGGGGGTTTAAATTCGTTAGGCCCCGCCCCTTTGGGTCCAGAAGCCCAGAATACCATTCATAGTATAGACCTCGACATGGCTGAGGGTTGAGGTACTTTTGGCCACGCCCTTTTTGCCTAGAAGCCCCTAAACCCATTGAAATAGCATTGGGGGTTTAAATTCGTTAGGCCCCGCCCCTTTGGGTCCAGAAGCCCAGAATACCATTCATAGTATAGACCTCGACATGGCTGAGGTTTGAGATACTTTTGGCCACGCCCCTTTTGCCTAGAAGCCCCTAAACCCATTGAAATAGCATTGGGGGTTTAAATTCGTTAGGCCCCGCCCCTTTGGGTCCAGAAGCCCAGAATACCATTCATAGTATAGACCTCGACATGGCTGAGGGTTGAGGTACTTTTGGCCACGCCCCTTTTGCCTAGAAGCCCCTAAACCCATTGAAATAGCATTGGGGGTTTAAATTCGTTAGGCCCCGCCCCTTTGGGTCCTGAAGCCCAGAATACCATTCATAGTATAGACCTCGACATGGCTGAGGGTTGAGGTACTTTTGGCCACGCCCCTTTTGCCTAGAAGCCCCTAAACCCATTGAAATAGCATTGGGGGTTTAAATTCGTTAGGCCCCGCCCCTTTGGGTCCAGAAGCCCAGAATACCATTCATAGTATAGACCTCGACATGGCTGAGGGTTGAGGTACTTTTGGCCACGCCCCTTTTGCCTAGAAGCCCCTAAACCCATTGAAATAGCATTGGGGGTTTAAATTCGTTAGGCCCCGCCCCTTTGGGGCTTGACGCCCAGAATACCATTCATAGTATAGACCTAGACATGGCTGAGGGTTGAGGTACTTTTGGCCACGCCCCTTTTGCCTAGAAGCCCCTAAACCCATTGAAATAGCCTTGGGGGTTTAAATTCGTTAGGCCCCGCCCCTTTGGGTCCAGAAGCCCAGAATACCATTCATAGTATAGACCTCGACATGGCTGAGGGTTGAGGTACTTTTGGCCACGCCCCTTTTGCCTAGAAGCCCCTAAACCCATTGAAATAGCATTGGGGGTTTAAATTCGTTAGGCCCCGCCCCTTTGGGTCCAGAAGCCCAGAATATCATTCATAGTACAGACCTTGATATGGCTGAGGGTTGAGATACTTTTGGCCACGCCCATTTTGCCTAGAAGCCCCTAAACCCATTGAAATAGCATTGGGGGTTTAAATTCGTTAGGCCCCGCCCCTTTGGGTCCAGAAGCACAGAATACCATTCATAGTATAGACCTCGACATGGCTGAGGGTTGAGATACTTTTGGCCACGCCCCTTTTGCTAGAAGCCCCTAAACCCATTGAAATAGCATTGGGGGTTTAAATTCGTTAGGCCACGCCCTTTGAGTCCAGAAGCCCAGAATACCATTCATAGTACAGACCTCGACATGGCTGAGGGTTGAGATACTTTTGGCCACGCCCATTTTGCCTAGAAGCCCCTAAACCCATTGAAATAGCATTGGGGGTTTAAATTCGTTAGGCCCCGCCCCTTTGGGTCCAGAAGCCCAGCATACCATTCATAGTATAGACCTCGACATGGCTGAGGGTTGAGATACTTTTGGCCACGCCCCTTTTGCCTAGAAGCCCCTAAACCCATTGAAATAGCATTGGGGGTTTAAATTCGTTAGGCCCGCCCCTTTGGGTCCTGAAGCCCAGAATACCATTCATAGTATAGACCTCGACATGGCTGAGGGTTGAGGTACTTTTGGCCACGCCCCTTTTGCCTAGAAGCCCCTAAACCCATTGAAATAGCATTGGGGGTTTAAATTCGTTAGGCCCCGCCCCTTTGGGGCTTGAAGCCCAGAATACCATTCATAGTATAGACCTCGACATGGCTGAGGGTTAAGATACTTTTGGCCACGCCCCTTTTGCTAGAAGCCCCTAAACCCATTGAAATAGCATTGGGGGTTTAAATTCGTTAGGCCACGCCCCTTTGGGTCCAGAAGCCCAGAATACCATTCATAGTATAGACCTCGACATGGCTGATGGTTGAGATACTTTTGGCCACGCCCCTTTTGCCTAGAAGCCCCTAAACCCATTGAAATAGCATTGGGGGTTTAAATTCGGTAGGCCCCTCCCCTTTGGGTCCAGAAGCCCAGAATACCATTCATAGTATAGACCTCGACATGGCTGAGGGTTGAGATACTTTTGGCCACGCCCCTTTTGCCTAGAAGCCCCTAAACCCATTGAAATCGCATTGGGGGTTTAAATTCGTTAGGCCCCGCCCCTTTGGGTCCAGAAGCCCAGAATACCATTCATAGTACAGACCTCGACATGGCTGAGGGTTGAGATACTTTTGGCCACGCCCCTTTTGCCTAGAAGCCCCTAAACCCATTGAAATAGCATTGGGGGTTTATATTCGTTAGGCCCCGCCCCTTTGGGTCCAGAAGCCCAGAATACCATTCATAGTATAGACCTCGACATGGCTGAGGGTTGAGGTACTTTTGGCCACGCCCCTTTTGCCTAGAGGCCCCTTAAACCATTGAAATAGCATTGGGGTTTAAATTCGTTAGGCCCCGCCCCTTTGGGTCCAGAAGCCCAGAATACCATTCATAGTACAGACCTCGACATGGCTGAGGGTTGAGATACTTTTGGCCACACCCCTTTTGCCGAGAAGCCCCTAAACCCATTGAAATAGCATTGGGGGTTTAAATTCGTTAGGCCCCGCCCCTTTGGGTCCAGAAGCCCAGAATACCATTCATAGTATAGACCTCGACATGGCTGAGGGTTGAGATACTTTTGGCCACACCCCTTTTGCCGAGAAGCCCCTAAACCCATTGAAATAGCATTGGGGGTTTAAATTCGTTAGGCCCCGCCCCTTTGGGTCCAGAAGCACAGAATACCATTCATAGTATAGACCTCGACATGGTTGAGGGTTGAGGTACTTTTGGCCACGCCCCTTTTGCCTAGAAGCCCCTAAACCCATTGAAATAGCATTGGGGGTTTAAATTCGTTAGGCCCCGCCCCTTTGGGTCCAGAAGCCCAGAATACCATTCATAGTATAGACCTCGACATGGCTGAGGGTTGAGGTACTTTTGGCCACGCCCCTTTTGCCTAGAAGCCCCTAAACCCATTGAAATAGCATTGGGGGTTTAAATTCGTTAGGCCCCGCCCCTTTGGGGCTTGAAGCCCAGAATACCATTCATAGTATAGACCTCGACATGGCTGAGGGTTGAGGTACTTTTGGCCATGTCCCTTTTGCCTAGAAGCCCCTAAACCCATTGAAATAGCATTGGGGGTTTAAATTCGTTAGGCCCCGCCCCTTTGGGTCCAGAAGCACAGAATACCATTCATAGTATAGACCTCGACATGGCTGAGGGTTGAGATACTTTTGGCCATGCCCTTTTTGCCTAGAAGCCCCTAAACCCATTGAAATAGCATTGGGGGTTTAAATTCGTTAGGCCACGCCCCTTTGGGTCCAGAAGCCCAGAATACCATTCATAGTATAGACCTCGACATGGCTGATGGTTGAGATACTTTTGGCCACGCCCCTTTTGCCTAGAAGCCCCTAAACCCATTGAAATAGCATTGGGGGTTTAAATTCGGTAGGCCCCGCCCCTTTGGGTCCAGAAGCCCAGAATACCATTCATAGTATAGACCTCGAAATGGCTGAGGGTTGAGATACTTTTGGCCACGCCCCTTTTGCCTAGAAGCCCCTAAACACATTGAAATCGCATTGGGGGTTTAAATTCGTTAGGCCCCGCCCCTTTGGGTCCAGAAGCCCAGAATACCATTCATAGTATAGACCTCGACATGGCTGAGGGTTGAGGTACTTTTGGCCATGCCCCTTTTGCCTAGAAGCCCCTAAACCCATTGAAATAGCATTGGGGGTTTAAATTCGTTAGGCCCCGCCCCTTTGGGTCCAGAAGCACAGAATACCATTCATAGTATAGACCTCGACATGGCTGAGGGTTGAGATACTTTTGGCCACGCCCCTTTTGCCTAGAAGCCCCTAAAACCATTGAAATAGCATTGGGGTTTAAATTCGTTAGGCCCCGCCCCTTTGGTTCCAGAAGCCCAGAATACCATTCATAGTACAGACCTCGACATGGCTGAGGGTTGAGATACTTTTGGCCACACCCCTTTTGCCGAGAAGCCCCTAAACCCATTGAAATAGCATTGGGGGTTTAAATTCGTTAGGCCCCGCCCCTTTGGGTCCAGAAGCCCAGAATACCATTCATAGTATAGACCTCGACATGGCTGAGGGTTGAGATACTTTTGGCCACACCCCTTTTGCCGAGAAGCCCCTAAACCCATTGAAATAGCATTGGGGGTTTAAATTCGTTAGGCCCCGCCCCTTTGGGTCCAGAAGCACAGAATACCATTCATAGTATAGACCTCGACATGGCTGAGGGTTGAGATACTTTTGGCCACGCCCCTTTTGCCTAGAAGCCCCTAAACCCATTGAAATAGCATTGGGGGTTTAAATTCGGTAGGCCCCTCCCCTTTGGGTCCAGAAGCCCAGAATACCATTCATAGTATAGACCTCGACATGGCTGAGGGTTGAGATACTTTTGGCCACGCCCCTTTTGCATAGAAGCCCCTAAAACCATTGAAATAGCATTGGGGTTTAAATTCGTTAGGCCCCGCCCCTTTGGGTCCAGAAGCCCAGAATACCATTCATAGTACAGACCTCGACATGGCTGAGGGTTGAGATACTTTTGGCCACACCCCTTTTGCCGAGAAGCCCCTAAACCCATTGAAATAGCATTGGGGGTTTAAATTCGTTAGGCCCCGCCCCTTTGGGTCCAGAAGCCCAGAATACCATTCATAGTATAGACCTCGACATGGCTGAGGGTTGAGATACTTTTGGCCACACCCCTTTTGCCGAGAAGCCCCTAAACCCATTGAAATAGCATTGGGGGTTTAAATTCGTTAGGCCCCGCCCCTTTGGGTCCAGAAGCACAGAATACCATTCATAGTATAGACCTCGACATGGCTGAGGGTTGAGATACTTTTGGCCACGCCCCTTTTGCCTAGAAGCCCCTAAACCCATTGAAATAGCATTGGGGGTTTAAATTCGGTAGGCCCCGCCCCTTTGGGTCCAGAAGCCCAGAATACCATTCATAGTATAGACCTCGATATGGCTGAGGGTTGAGATACTTTTGGCCACGCCCCTTTTGCCTAGAAGCCCCTAAACACATTGAAATCGCATTGGGGGTTTAAATTCGTTAGGCCCCGCCCCTTTGGGTCCAGAAGCCCAGAATACCATTCATAGTATAGACCTCGACATGGCTGAGGGTTGAGGTACTTTTGGCCATGCCCCTTTTGCCTAGAAACCCCTAAACCCATTGAAATAGCATTGGGGGTTTAAATTCGTTAGGCCCGCCCCTTTGGGTCCAGAAGCACAGAATACCATTCATAGTATAGACCTCGACATGGCTGAGGGTTGAGATACTTTTGGCCACGCCCCTTTTGCTCGAAGCCCCTAAACCCATTGAAATAGCATTGGGGGTTTAAATTCGTTAGGCCACGCCCCTTTGGGTCCAGAAGCCCAGAATACCATTCATAGTATAGACCTCGACATGGCTGATGGTTGAGATACTTTTGGCCACGCCCCTTTTGCCTAGAAGCCCCTAAACCCATTGAAATAGCATTGGGGGTTTATATTCGTTAGGCCCCGCCCCTTTGGGTCCAGAAGCCCAGAATACCATTCATAGTATAGACCTCGACATGGCTGAGGGTTGAGATACTTTTGGCCACGCCCCTTTTGCCTAGAAGCCCCTAAACCCATTGAAATAGCATTGGGGGTTTAAATTCGTTAGGCCACGCCCCTTTGGGTCCAGAAGCCCAGAATACCATTCATAGTACAGACCTCGACATGGCTGAGGGTTGAAATACTTTGGCCACGCCCCTTTTGCCTAGAAGCCCCTAAACCCATTGAAATAGCATTGGGGGTTTATATTCGTTAGGCCCCGCCCCTTTGGGTCCAGAAGCCCAGAATACCATTCATAGTATAGACCTCGACATGGCTGAGGGTTGAGGTACTTTTGGCCACGCCCCTTTTGCCTAGAAGCCCCTAAAACCATTGAAATAGCATTGGGGTTTAAATTCGTTAGGCCCCGCCCCTTTGGGTCCAGAAGCCCAGAATACCATTCATAGTACAGACCTTGACATGGCTGAGGGTTGAGATACTTTTGGCCACGCCCCTTTTGCCTAGAAGCCCCTAAACCCATTGAAATAGCATTGGGGGTTTATATTCGTTAGGCCCCGCCCCTTTGGGTCCAGAAGCCCAGAATACCATTCATAGTATAGACCTCGACATGGCTGAGGGTTGAGATACTTTTGACCACGCCCATTTTGCCTAGAAGCCCCTAAACCCATTGAAATAGCATTGGGGTTTAAATTCGCTAGGCCCCGCCCCTTTGGGTCCATAAGCCCAGAATACCATTCATAGTATAGACCTCGACATGGCTGAGGGTTGAGGTACTTTTGGCCACGCCCTTTTTGCCTAGAAGCCCCTAAACCCATTGAAATAGCATTGGGGGTTTAAATTCGTTAGGCCCCGCCCCTTTGGGGCCAGAAGCCCAGAATACCATTCATAGTACAGACCTCGACATGGCTGAGGGTTGAGATACTTTTGGCCACGCCCCTTTTGCCTAGAAGCCCCTAAACCCATTGAAATAGCATTGGGGGTTTAAATTCGTTAGGCCCCGCCCCTTTGGGTCCAGAAGCCCAGAATACCATTTATAGTATAGACCTCGACATGGCTGAGGGTTGAGGTACTTTTGGCCACACCCCTTTTGCCGAGAAGCCCCTAAACCCATTGAAATAGCATTGGGGGTTTAAATTCGTTAGGCCCCGCCCCTTTGGGTCCAGAAGCCCAGAATACCATTCATAGTATAGACCTCGACATGGCTGAGGGTTGAGATACTTTTGGCCACGCCCCTTTTGCCTAGAAGCCCCTAAACCCATTGAAATAGCATTGGGGGTTTAAATTCGTTAGGCCCCGCCCCTTTGGGTCCAGAAGCCCAGAATACCATTCATAGTATAGACCTCGACATGGCTGAGGGTTGAGGTACTTTTGGCCATGCCCTTTTTGCCTAGAAGCCCCTAAACCCATTGAAATAGCATTGGGGGTTTAAATTCGTTAGGCCACGCCCCTTTGGGTCCAGAAGCCCAGAATACCATTCATAGTATAGACCTCGACATGGCTGATGGTTGAGATACTTTTGGCCACGCCCCTTTTGCCTAGAAGCCCCTAAACCCATTGAAATAGCATTGGGGGTTTAAATTCGGTAGGCCCCGCCCCTTTGGGTCCAGAAGCCCAGAATACCATTCATAGTATAGACCTCGAAATGGCTGAGGGTTGAGATACTTTTGGCCACGCCCCTTTTGCCTAGAAGCCCCTAAACCCATTGAAATAGCATTGGGGGTTTAAATTCGTTAGGCCCCGCCCCTTTGGGTCCTGAAGCCCAGAATACCATTCATAGTATAGACCTCGACATGGCTGAGGGTTGAGGTACTTTTGGCCACGCCCCTTTTGCCTAGAAGCCCCTAAACCCATTGAAATAGCATTGGGGGTTTAAATTCGTTAGGCCCCGCCCCTTTGGGTCCAGAAGCCCAGAATACCATTCATAGTATAGACCTCGACATGGCTGAGGGTTGAGGTACTTTTGGCCACGCCCCTTTTGCCTAGAAGCCCCTAAACCCATTGAAATAGCATTGGGGGTTTAAATTCGTTAGGCCCCGCCCCTTTGGGGCTTGACGCCCAGAATACCATTCATAGTATAGACCTAGACATGGCTGAGGGTTGAGGTACTTTTGGCCACGCCCCTTTTGCCTAGAAGCCCCTAAACCCATTGAAATAGCCTTGGGGGTTTAAATTCGTTAGGCCCCGCCCCTTTGGGTCCAGAAGCCCAGAATACCATTCATAGTATAGACCTCGACATGGCTGAGGGTTGAGGTACTTTTGGCCACGCCCCTTTTGCCTAGAAGCCCCTAAACCCATTGAAATAGCATTGGGGGTTTAAATTCGTTAGGCCCCGCCCCTTTGGGTCCAGAAGCCCAGAATATCATTCATAGTACAGACCTTGATATGGCTGAGGGTTGAGATACTTTTGGCCACGCCCATTTTGCCTAGAAGCCCCTAAACCCATTGAAATAGCATTGGGGGTTTAAATTCGTTAGGCCCCGCCCCTTTGGGTCCAGAAGCACAGAATACCATTCATAGTATAGACCTCGACATGGCTGAGGGTTGAGATACTTTTGGCCACGCCCCTTTTGCTAGAAGCCCCTAAACCCATTGAAATAGCATTGGGGGTTTAAATTCGTTAGGCCACGCCCTTTGAGTCCAGAAGCCCAGAATACCATTCATAGTACAGACCTCGACATGGCTGAGGGTTGAGATACTTTTGGCCACGCCCATTTTGCCTAGTAAGCCCCTAAACCCATTGAAATAGCATTGGGGGTTTAAATTCGTTAGGCCCGCCCTTTGGGTCCTGAAGCCCAGAATACCATTCATAGTATAGACCTCGACATGGCTGAGGGTTGAGGTACTTTTGGCCACGCCCCTTTTGCCTAGAAGCCCCTAAACCCATTGAAATAGCATTGGGGGTTTAAATTCGTTAGGCCCCGCCCCTTTGGGGCTTGAAGCCCAGAATACCATTCATAGTATAGACCTCGACATGGCTGAGGGTTAAGATACTTTTGGCCACGCCCCTTTTGCTAGAAGCCCCTAAACCCATTGAAATAGCATTGGGGTTTAAATTCGTTAGGCCACGCCCCTTTGGGTCCAGAAGCCCAGAATACCATTCATAGTATAGACCTCGACATGGCTGATGGTTGAGATACTTTTGGCCACGCCCCTTTTGCCTAGAAGCCCCTAAACCCATTGAAATAGCATTGGGGGTTTAAATTCGGTAGGCCCCTCCCCTTTGGGTCCAGAAGCCCAGAATACCATTCATAGTATAGACCTCGACATGGCTGAGGGTTGATATACTTTTGGCCACGCCCCTTTTGCCTAGAAGCCCCTAAACCCATTGAAATAGCATTGGGGGTTTATATTCGTTAGGCCCCGCCCCTTTGGGTCCAGAAGCCCAGAATACCATTCATAGTATAGACCTCGACATGGCTGAGGGTTGAGGTACTTTTGGCCACGCCCCTTTTGCCTAGAGGCCCCTTAAACCATTGAAATAGCATTGGGGTTTAAATTCGTTAGGCCCCGCCCCTTTGGGTCCAGAAGCCCAGAATACCATTCATAGTACAGACCTCGACATGGCTGAGGGTTGAGATACTTTTGGCCACACCCCTTTTGCCGAGAAGCCCCTAAACCCATTGAAATAGCATTGGGGGTTTAAATTCGTTAGGCCCCGCCCCTTTGGGTCCAGAAGCCCAGAATACCATTCATAGTATAGACCTCGACATGGCTGAGGGTTGAGATACTTTTGGCCACACCCCTTTTGCCGAGAAGCCCCTAAACCCATTGAAATAGCATTGGGGGTTTAAATTCGTTAGGCCCCGCCCCTTTGGGTCCAGAAGCACAGAATACCATTCATAGTATAGACCTCGACATGGTTGAGGGTTGAGGTACTTTTGGCCACGCCCCTTTTGCCTAGAAGCCCCTAAACCCATTGAAATAGCATTGGGGGTTTAAATTCGTTAGGCCCCGCCCCTTTGGGTCCAGAAGCCCAGAATACCATTCATAGTATAGACCTCGACATGGCTGAGGGTTGAGGTACTTTTGGCCACGCCCCTTTTGCCTAGAAGCCCCTAAACCCATTGAAATAGCATTGGGGGTTTAAATTCGTTAGGCCCCGCCCCTTTGGGGCTTGAAGCCCAGAATACCATTCATAGTATAGACCTCGACATGGCTGAGGGTTGAGGTACTTTTGGCCATGTCCCTTTTGCCTAGAAGCCCCTAAACCCATTGAAATAGCATTGGGGGTTTAAATTCGTTAGGCCCCGCCCCTTTGGGTCCAGAAGCACAGAATACCATTCATAGTATAGACCTCGACATGGCTGAGGGTTGAGATACTTTTGGCCATGCCCTTTTTGCCTAGAAGCCCCTAAACCCATTGAAATAGCATTGGGGGTTTAAATTCGTTAGGCCACGCCCCTTTGGGTCCAGAAGCCCAGAATACCATTCATAGTATAGACCTCGACATGGCTGATGGTTGAGATACTTTTGGCCACGCCCCTTTTGCCTAGAAGCCCCTAAACCCATTGAAATAGCATTGGGGGTTTAAATTCGGTAGGCCCCGCCCCTTTGGGTCCAGAAGCCCAGAATACCATTCATAGTATAGACCTCGAAATGGCTGAGGGTTGAGATACTTTTGGCCACGCCCCTTTTGCCTAGAAGCCCCTAAACACATTGAAATCGCATTGGGGGTTTAAATTCGTTAGGCCCCGCCCCTTTGGGTCCAGAAGCCCAGAATACCATTCATAGTATAGACCTCGACATGGCTGAGGGTTGAGGTACTTTTGGCCATGCCCCTTTTGCCTAGAAGCCCCTAAACCCATTGAAATAGCATTGGGGGTTTAAATTCGTTAGGCCCCGCCCCTTTGGGTCCAGAAGCACAGAATACCATTCATAGTATAGACCTCGACATGGCTGAGGGTTGAGATACTTTTGGCCACGCCCCTTTTGCCTAGAAGCCCCTAAAACCATTGAAATAGCATTGGGGTTTAAATTCGTTAGGCCCCGCCCCTTTGGTTCCAGAAGCCCAGAATACCATTCATAGTACAGACCTCGACATGGCTGAGGGTTGAGATACTTTTGGCCACACCCCTTTTGCCGAGAAGCCCCTAAACCCATTGAAATAGCATTGTGGGTTTAAATTCGTTAGGCCCCGCCCCTTTGGGTCCAGAAGCCCAGAATACCATTCATAGTATAGACCTCGACATGGCTGAGGGTTGAGATACTTTTGGCCACACCCCTTTTGCCGAGAAGCCCCTAAACCCATTGAAATAGCATTGGGGGTTTAAATTCGTTAGGCCCCGCCCCTTTGGGTCCAGAAGCACAGAATACCATTCATAGTATAGACCTCGACATGGCTGAGGGTTGAGATACTTTTGGCCACGCCCCTTTTGCCTAGAAGCCCCTAAACCCATTGAAATAGCATTGGGGGTTTAAATTCGGTAGGCCCCTCCCCTTTGGGTCCAGAAGCCCAGAATACCATTCATAGTATAGACCTCGACATGGCTGAGGGTTGAGATACTTTTGGCCACGCCCCTTTTGCCTAGAAGCCCCTAAAACCATTGAAATAGCATTGGGGTTTAAATTCGTTAGGCCCCGCCCCTTTGGGTCCAGAAGCCCAGAATACCATTCATAGTACAGACCTCGACATGGCTGAGGGTTGAGATACTTTTGGCCACACCCCTTTTGCCGAGAAGCCCCTAAACCCATTGAAATAGCATTGGGGGTTTAAATTCGTTAGGCCCCGCCCCTTTGGGTCCAGAAGCCCAGAATACCATTCATAGTATAGACCTCGACATGGCTGAGGGTTGAGATACTTTTGGCCACACCCCTTTTGCCGAGAAGCCCCTAAACCCATTGAAATAGCATTGGGGGTTTAAATTCGTTAGGCCCCGCCCCTTTGGGTCCAGAAGCACAGAATACCATTCATAGTATAGACCTCGACATGGCTGAGGGTTGAGATACTTTTGGCCACGCCCCTTTTGCCTAGAAGCCCCTAAACCCATTGAAATAGCATTGGGGGTTTAAATTCGGTAGGCCCCGCCCCTTTGGGTCCAGAAGCCCAGAATACCATTCATAGTATAGACCTCGATATGGCTGAGGGTTGAGATACTTTTGGCCACGCCCCTTTTGCCTAGAAGCCCCTAAACACATTGAAATCGCATTGGGGGTTTAAATTCGTTAGGCCCCGCCCCTTTGGGTCCAGAAGCCCAGAATACCATTCATAGTATAGACCTCGACATGGCTGAGGGTTGAGGTACTTTTGGCCATGCCCCTTTTGCCTAGAAACCCCTAAACCCATTGAAATAGCATTGGGGGTTTAAATTCGTTAGGCCCCGCCCCTTTGGGTCCAGAAGCACAGAATACCATTCATAGTATAGACCTCGACATGGCTGAGGGTTGAGATACTTTTGGCCACGCCCCTTTTGCTCGAAGCCCCTAAACCCATTGAAATAGCATTGGGGGTTTAAATTCGTTAGGCCACGCCCCTTTGGGTCCAGAAGCCCAGAATACCATTCATAGTATAGACCTCGACATGGCTGATGGTTGAGATACTTTTGGCCACGCCCCTTTTGCCTAGAAGCCCCTAAACCCATTGAAATAGCATTGGGGGTTTATATTCGTTAGGCCCCGCCCCTTTGGGTCCAGAAGCCCAGAATACCATTCATAGTATAGACCTCGACATGGCTGAGGGTTGAGATACTTTTGGCCACGCCCCTTTTGCCTAGAAGCCCCTAAACCCATTGAAATAGCATTGGGGGTTTAAATTCGTTAGGCCACGCCCCTTTGGGTCCAGAAGCCCAGAATACCATTCATAGTACAGACCTCGACATGGCTGAGGGTTGAAATACTTTTGGCCACGCCCCTTTTGCCTAGAAGCCCCTAAACCCATTGAAATAGCATTGGGGGTTTATATTCGTTAGGCCCCGCCCCTTTGGGTCCAGAAGCCCAGAATACCATTCATAGTATAGACCTCGACATGGCTGAGGGTTGAGGTACTTTTGGCCACGCCCCTTTTGCCTAGAAGCCCCTAAAACCATTGAAATAGCATTGGGGTTTAAATTCGTTAGGCCCCGCCCCTTTGGGTCCAGAAGCCCAGAATACCATTCATAGTACAGACCTTGACATGGCTGAGGGTTGAGATACTTTTGGCCACGCCCCTTTTGCCTAGAAGCCCCTAAACCCATTGAAATAGCATTGGGGGTTTATATTCGTTAGGCCCCGCCCCTTTGGGTCCAGAAGCCCAGAATACCATTCATAGTATAGACCTCGACATGGCTGAGGGTTGAGATACTTTTGACCACGCCCATTTTGCCTAGAAGCCCCTAAACCCATTGAAATAGCATTGGGGTTTAAATTCGCTAGGCCCCGCCCCTTTGGGTCCATAAGCCCAGAATACCATTCATAGTATAGACCTCGACATGGCTGAGGGTTGAGGTACTTTTGGCCACGCCCTTTTTGCCTAGAAGCCCCTAAACCCATTGAAATAGCATTGGGGGTTTAAATTCGTTAGGCCCCGCCCCTTTGGGGCCAGAAGCCCAGAATACCATTCATAGTACAGACCTCGACATGGCTGAGGGTTGAGATACTTTTGGCCACGCCCCTTTTGCCTAGAAGCCCCTAAACCCATTGAAATAGCATTGGGGGTTTAAATTCGTTAGGCCCCGCCCCTTTGGGTCCAGAAGCCCAGAATACCATTTATAGTATAGACCTCGACATGGCTGAGGGTTGAGGTACTTTTGGCCACACCCCTTTTGCCGAGAAGCCCCTAAACCCATTGAAATAGCATTGGGGGTTTAAATTCGTTAGGCCCCGCCCCTTTGGGTCCAGAAGCCCAGAATACCATTCATAGTATAGACCTCGACATGGCTGAGGGTTGAGATACTTTTGGCCACGCCCCTTTTGCCTAGAAGCCCCTAAACCCATTGAAATAGCATTGGGGGTTTAAATTCGTTAGGCCCCGCCCCTTTGGGTCCAGAAGCCCAGAATACCATTCATAGTATAGACCTCGACATGGCTGAGGGTTGAGGTACTTTTGGCCATGCCCTTTTTGCCTAGAAGCCCCTAAACCCATTGAAATAGCATTGGGGGTTTAAATTCGTTAGGCCACGCCCCTTTGGGTCCAGAAGCCCAGAATACCATTCATAGTATAGACCTCGACATGGCTGATGGTTGAGATACTTTTGGCCACGCCCCTTTTGCCTAGAAGCCCCTAAACCCATTGAAATAGCATTGGGGGTTTAAATTCGGTAGGCCCCGCCCCTTTGGGTCCAGAAGCCCAGAATACCATTCATAGTATAGACCTCGAAATGGCTGAGGGTTGAGATACTTTTGGCCACGCCCCTTTTGCCTAGAAGCCCCTAAACCCATTGAAATAGCATTGGGGGTTTAAATTCGTTAGGCCCCGCCCCTTTGGGTCCTGAAGCCCAGAATACCATTCATAGTATAGACCTCGACATGGCTGAGGGTTGAGGTACTTTTGGCCACGCCCCTTTTGCCTAGAAGCCCCTAAACCCATTGAAATAGCATTGGGGGTTTAAATTCGTTAGGCCCCGCCCCTTTGGGTCCAGAAGCCCAGAATACCATTCATAGTATAGACCTCGACATGGCTGAGGGTTGAGGTACTTTTGGCCACGCCCCTTTTGCCTAGAAGCCCCTAAACCCATTGAAATAGCATTGGGGGTTTAAATTCGTTAGGCCCCGCCCCTTTGGGGCTTGACGCCCAGAATACCATTCATAGTATAGACCTAGACATGGCTGAGGGTTGAGGTACTTTTGGCCACGCCCCTTTTGCCTAGAAGCCCCTAAACCCATTGAAATAGCCTTGGGGGTTTAAATTCGTTAGGCCCCGCCCCTTTGGGTCCAGAAGCCCAGAATACCATTCATAGTATAGACCTCGACATGGCTGAGGGTTGAGGTACTTTTGGCCACGCCCCTTTTGCCTAGAAGCCCCTAAACCCATTGAAATAGCATTGGGGGTTTAAATTCGTTAGGCCCCGCCCCTTTGGGTCCAGAAGCCCAGAATATCATTCATAGTACAGACCTTGATATGGCTGAGGGTTGAGATACTTTTGGCCACGCCCATTTTGCCTAGAAGCCCCTAAACCCATTGAAATAGCATTGGGGGTTTAAATTCGTTAGGCCCCGCCCCTTTGGGTCCAGAAGCACAGAATACCATTCATAGTATAGACCTCGACATGGCTGAGGGTTGAGATACTTTTGGCCACGCCCCTTTTGCTAGAAGCCCCTAAACCCATTGAAATAGCATTGGGGGTTTAAATTCGTTAGGCCACGCCCTTTGAGTCCAGAAGCCCAGAATACCATTCATAGTACAGACCTCGACATGGCTGAGGGTTGAGATACTTTTGGCCACGCCCATTTTGCCTAGAAGCCCCTAAACCCATTGAAATAGCATTGGGGGTTTAAATTCGTTAGGCCCGCCCCTTTGGGTCCTGAAGCCCAGAATACCATTCATAGTATAGACCTCGACATGGCTGAGGGTTGAGGTACTTTTGGCCACGCCCCTTTTGCCTAGAAGCCCCTAAACCCATTGAAATAGCATTGGGGGTTTAAATTCGTTAGGCCCCGCCCCTTTGGGGCTTGAAGCCCAGAATACCATTCATAGTATAGACCTCGACATGGCTGAGGGTTAAGATACTTTTGGCCACGCCCCTTTTGCTAGAAGCCCCTAAACCCATTGAAATAGCATTGGGGGTTTAAATTCGTTAGGCCACGCCCCTTTGGGTCCAGAAGCCCAGAATACCATTCATAGTATAGACCTCGACATGGCTGATGGTTGAGATACTTTTGGCCACGCCCCTTTTGCCTAGAAGCCCCTAAACCCATTGAAATAGCATTGGGGGTTTAAATTCGGTAGGCCCCTCCCCTTTGGGTCCAGAAGCCCAGAATACCATTCATAGTATAGACCTCGACATGGCTGAGGGTTGAGATACTTTTGGCCACGCCCCTTTTGCCTAGAAGCCCCTAAACCCATTGAAATCGCATTGGGGGTTTAAATTCGTTAGGCCCCGCCCCTTTGGGTCCAGAAGCCCAGAATACCATTCATAGTACAGACCTCGACATGGCTGAGGGTTGAGATACTTTTGGCCACGCCCCTTTTGCCTAGAAGCCCCTAAACCCATTGAAATAGCATTGGGGGTTTATATTCGTTAGGCCCCGCCCCTTTGGGTCCAGAAGCCCAGAATACCATTCATAGTATAGACCTCGACATGGCTGAGGGTTGAGGTACTTTTGGCCACGCCCCTTTTGCCTAGAGGCCCCTTAAACCATTGAAATAGCATTGGGGTTTAAATTCGTTAGGCCCCGCCCCTTTGGGTCCAGAAGCCCAGAATACCATTCATAGTACAGACCTCGACATGGCTGAGGGTTGAGATACTTTTGGCCACACCCCTTTTGCCGAGAAGCCCCTAAACCCATTGAAATAGCATTGGGGGTTTAAATTCGTTAGGCCCCGCCCCTTTGGGTCCAGAAGCCCAGAATACCATTCATAGTATAGACCTCGACATGGCTGAGGGTTGAGATACTTTTGGCCACACCCCTTTTGCCGAGAAGCCCCTAAACCCATTGAAATAGCATTGGGGGTTTAAATTCGTTAGGCCCCGCCCCTTTGGGTCCAGAAGCACAGAATACCATTCATAGTATAGACCTCGACATGGTTGAGGGTTGAGGTACTTTTGGCCACGCCCCTTTTGCCTAGAAGCCCCTAAACCCATTGAAATAGCATTGGGGGTTTAAATTCGTTAGGCCCCGCCCCTTTGGGTCCAGAAGCCCAGAATACCATTCATAGTATAGACCTCGACATGGCTGAGGGTTGAGGTACTTTTGGCCACGCCCCTTTTGCCTAGAAGCCCCTAAACCCATTGAAATAGCATTGGGGGTTTAAATTCGTTAGGCCCCGCCCCTTTGGGGCTTGAAGCCCAGAATACCATTCATAGTATAGACCTCGACATGGCTGAGGGTTGAGGTACTTTTGGCCATGTCCCTTTTGCCTAGAAGCCCCTAAACCCATTGAAATAGCATTGGGGGTTTAAATTCGTTAGGCCCCGCCCCTTTGGGTCCAGAAGCACAGAATACCATTCATAGTATAGACCTCGACATGGCTGAGGGTTGAGATACTTTTGGCCATGCCCTTTTTGCCTAGAAGCCCCTAAACCCATTGAAATAGCATTGGGGGTTTAAATTCGTTAGGCCACGCCCCTTTGGGTCCAGAAGCCCAGAATACCATTCATAGTATAGACCTCGACATGGCTGATGGTTGAGATACTTTTGGCCACGCCCCTTTTGCCTAGAAGCCCCTAAACCCATTGAAATAGCATTGGGGGTTTAAATTCGGTAGGCCCCGCCCCTTTGGGTCCAGAAGCCCAGAATACCATTCATAGTATAGACCTCGAAATGGCTGAGGGTTGAGATACTTTTGGCCACGCCCCTTTTGCCTAGAAGCCCCTAAACACATTGAAATCGCATTGGGGGTTTAAATTCGTTAGGCCCCGCCCCTTTGGGTCCAGAAGCCCAGAATACCATTCATAGTATAGACCTCGACATGGCTGAGGGTTGAGGTACTTTTGGCCATGCCCCTTTTGCCTAGAAGCCCCTAAACCCATTGAAATAGCATTGGGGGTTTAAATTCGTTAGGCCCCGCCCCTTTGGGTCCAGAAGCACAGAATACCATTCATAGTATAGACCTCGACATGGCTGAGGGTTGAGATACTTTTGGCCACGCCCCTTTTGCTAGAAGCCCCTAAACCCATTGAAATAGCATTGGGGGTTTAAATTCGTTAGGCCCCGCCCCTTTGGGTCCAGAAGCCCAGAATACCATTCATAGTATAGACCTCGACATGGCTGATGGTTGAGATACTTTTGGCCACGCCCCTTTTGCCTAGAAGCCCCTAAACCCATTGAAATAGCATTGGGGGTTTAAATTCGGTAGGCCCCTCCCCTTTGGGTCCAGAAGCCCAGAATACCATTCATAGTATAGACCTTGACATGGCTGAGGGTTGAGATACTTTTGGCCACGCCCCTTTTGCCTAGAAGCCCCTAAAACCATTGAAATAGCATTGGGGTTTAAATTCGTTAGGCCCCGCCCCTTTGGTTCCAGAAGCCCAGAATACCATTCATAGTACAGACCTCGACATGGCTGAGGGTTGAGATACTTTTGGCCACACCCCTTTTGCCGAGAAGCCCCTAAACCCATTGAAATAGCATTGGGGGTTTAAATTCGTTAGGCCCCGCCCCTTTGGGTCCAGAAGCCCAGAATACCATTCATAGTATAGACCTCGACATGGCTGAGGGTTGAGATACTTTTGGCCACACCCCTTTTGCCGAGAAGCCCCTAAACCCATTGAAATAGCATTGGGGGTTTAAATTCGTTAGGCCCCGCCCCTTTGGGTCCAGAAGCACAGAATACCATTCATAGTATAGACCTCGACATGGCTGAGGGTTGAGATACTTTTGGCCACGCCCCTTTTGCCTAGAAGCCCCTAAACCCATTGAAATAGCATTGGGGGTTTAAATTCGGTAGGCCCCTCCCCTTTGGGTCCAGAAGCCCAGAATACCATTCATAGTATAGACCTCGACATGGCTGAGGGTTGAGATACTTTTGGCCACGCCCCTTTTGCCTAGAAGCCCCTAAAACCATTGAAATAGCATTGGGGTTTAAATTCGTTAGGCCCCGCCCCTTTGGGTCCAGAAGCCCAGAATACCATTCATAGTACAGACCTCGACATGGCTGAGGGTTGAGATACTTTTGGCCACACCCCTTTTGCCGAGAAGCCCCTAAACCCATTGAAATAGCATTGGGGGTTTAAATTCGTTAGGCCCCGCCCCTTTGGGTCCAGAAGCCCAGAATACCATTCATAGTATAGACCTCGACATGGCTGAGGGTTGAGATACTTTTGGCCACACCCCTTTTGCCGAGAAGCCCCTAAACCCATTGAAATAGCATTGGGGGTTTAAATTCGTTAGGCCCCGCCCCTTTGGGTCCAGAAGCACAGAATACCATTCATAGTATAGACCTCGACATGGCTGAGGGTTGAGATACTTTTGGCCACGCCCCTTTTGCCTAGAAGCCCCTAAACCCATTGAAATAGCATTGGGGGTTTAAATTCGGTAGGCCCCGCCCCTTTGGGTCCAGAAGCCCAGAATACCATTCATAGTATAGACCTCGATATGGCTGAGGGTTGAGATACTTTTGGCCACGCCCCTTTTGCCTAGAAGCCCCTAAACACATTGAAATCGCATTGGGGGTTTAAATTCGTTAGGCCCCGCCCCTTTGGGTCCAGAAGCCCAGAATACCATTCATAGTATAGACCTCGACATGGCTGAGGGTTGAGGTACTTTTGGCCATGCCCCTTTTGCCTAGAAACCCCTAAACCCATTGAAATAGCATTGGGGGTTTAAATTCGTTAGGCCCCGCCCCTTTGGGTCCAGAAGCACAGAGTACCATTCATAGTATAGACCTCGACATGGCTGAGGGTTGAGATACTTTTGGCCACGCCCCTTTTGCTCGAAGCCCCTAAACCCATTGAAATAGCATTGGGGGTTTAAATTCGTTAGGCCACGCCCCTTTGGGTCCAGAAGCCCAGAATACCATTCATAGTATAGACCTCGACATGGCTGATGGTTGAGATACTTTTGGCCACGCCCCTTTTGCCTAGAAGCCCCTAAACCCATTGAAATAGCATTGGGGGTTTATATTCGTTAGGCCCCGCCCCTTTGGGTCCAGAAGCCCAGAATACCATTCATAGTATAGACCTCGACATGGCTGAGGGTTGAGATACTTTTGGCCACGCCCCTTTTGCCTAGAAGCCCCTAAACCCATTGAAATCGCATTGGGGGTTTAAATTCGTTAGGCCCCGCCCCTTTGGGTCCAGAAGCCCAGAATACCATTCATAGTACAGACCTCGACATGGCTGAGGGTTGAGATACTTTTGGCCACGCCCCTTTTGCCTAGAAGCCCCTAAACCCATTGAAATAGCATTGGGGGTTTATATTCGTTAGGCCCCGCCCCTTTGGGTCCAGAAGCCCAGAATACCATTCATAGTATAGACCTCGACATGGCTGAGGGTTGAGGTACTTTTGGCCACGCCCCTTTTGCCTAGAGGCCCCTTAAACCATTGAAATAGCATTGGGGTTTAAATTCGTTAGGCCCCGCCCCTTTGGGTCCAGAAGCCCAGAATACCATTCATAGTACAGACCTCGACATGGCTGAGGGTTGAGATACTTTTGGCCACGCCCCTTTTGCCGAGAAGCCCCTAAACCCATTGAAATAGCATTGGGGGTTTAAATTCGTTAGGCCCCGCCCCTTTGGGTCCAGAAGCCCAGAATACCATTCATAGTATAGACCTCGACATGGCTGAGGGTTGAGATACTTTTGGCCACGCCCCTTTTGCCGAGAAGCCCCTAAACCCATTGAAATAGCATTGGGGGTTTAAATTCGTTAGGCCCCGCCCCTTTGGGTCCAGAAGCACAGAATACCATTCATAGTATAGACCTCGACATGGTTGAGGGTTGAGGTACTTTTGGCCACGCCCCTTTTGCCTAGAAGCCCCTAAACCCATTGAAATAGCATTGGGGGTTTAAATTCGTTAGGCCCCGCCCCTTTGGGTCCAGAAGCCCAGAATACCATTCATAGTATAGACCTCGACATGGCTGAGGGTTGAGGTACTTTTGGCCACGCCCCTTTTGCCTAGAAGCCCCTAAACCCATTGAAATAGCATTGGGGGTTTAAATTCGTTAGGCCCCGCCCCTTTGGGGCTTGAAGCCCAGAATACCATTCATAGTATAGACCTCGACATGGCTGAGGGTTGAGGTACTTTTGGCCATGTCCCTTTTGCCTAGAAGCCCCTAAACCCATTGAAATAGCATTGGGGGTTTAAATTCGTTAGGCCCCGCCCCTTTGGGTCCAGAAGCACAGAATACCATTCATAGTATAGACCTCGACATGGCTGAGGGTTGAGATACTTTTGGCCATGCCCTTTTTGCCTAGAAGCCCCTAAACCCATTGAAATAGCATTGGGGGTTTAAATTCGTTAGGCCACGCCCCTTTGGGTCCAGAAGCCCAGAATACCATTCATAGTATAGACCTCGACATGGCTGATGGTTGAGATACTTTTGGCCACGCCCCTTTTGCCTAGAAGCCCCTAAACCCATTGAAATAGCATTGGGGGTTTAAATTCGGTAGGCCCCGCCCCTTTGGGTCCAGAAGCCCAGAATACCATTCATAGTATAGACCTCGAAATGGCTGAGGGTTGAGATACTTTTGGCCACGCCCCTTTTGCCTAGAAGCCCCTAAACACATTGAAATCGCATTGGGGGTTTAAATTCGTTAGGCCCCGCCCCTTTGGGTCCAGAAGCCCAGAATACCATTCATAGTATAGACCTCGACATGGCTGAGGGTTGAGGTACTTTTGGCCATGCCCCTTTTGCCTAGAAGCCCCTAAACCCATTGAAATAGCATTGGGGGTTTAAATTCGTTAGGCCCCGCCCCTTTGGGTCCAGAAGCACAGAATACCATTCATAGTATAGACCTCGACATGGCTGAGGGTTGAGATACTTTTGGCCACGCCCCTTTTGCTAGAAGCCCCTAAACCCATTGAAATAGCATTGGGGGTTTAAATTCGTTAGGCCCCGCCCCTTTGGGTCCAGAAGCCCAGAATACCATTCATAGTATAGACCTCGACATGGCTGATGGTTGAGATACTTTTGGCCACGCCCCTTTTGCCTAGAAGCCCCTAAACCCATTGAAATAGCATTGGGGGTTTAAATTCGGTAGGCCCCTCCCCTTTGGGTCCAGAAGCCCAGAATACCATTCATAGTATAGACCTTGACATGGCTGAGGGTTGAGATACTTTTGGCCACGCCCCTTTTGCCTAGAAGCCCCTAAAACCATTGAAATAGCATTGGGGTTTAAATTCGTTAGGCCCCGCCCCTTTGGTTCCAGAAGCCCAGAATACCATTCATAGTACAGACCTCGACATGGCTGAGGGTTGAGATACTTTTGGCCACACCCCTTTTGCCGAGAAGCCCCTAAACCCATTGAAATAGCATTGGGGGTTTAAATTCGTTAGGCCCCGCCCCTTTGGGTCCAGAAGCCCAGAATACCATTCATAGTATAGACCTCGACATGGCTGAGGGTTGAGATACTTTTGGCCACACCCCTTTTGCCGAGAAGCCCCTAAACCCATTGAAATAGCATTGGGGGTTTAAATTCGTTAGGCCCCGCCCCTTTGGGTCCAGAAGCACAGAATACCATTCATAGTATAGACCTCGACATGGCTGAGGGTTGAGATACTTTTGGCCACGCCCCTTTTGCCTAGAAGCCCCTAAACCCATTGAAATAGCATTGGGGGTTTAAATTCGGTAGGCCCCTCCCCTTTGGGTCCAGAAGCCCAGAATACCATTCATAGTATAGACCTCGACATGGCTGAGGGTTGAGATACTTTTGGCCACGCCCCTTTTGCCTAGAAGCCCCTAAAACCATTGAAATAGCATTGGGGTTTAAATTCGTTAGGCCCCGCCCCTTTGGGTCCAGAAGCCCAGAATACCATTCATAGTACAGACCTCGACATGGCTGAGGGTTGAGATACTTTTGGCCACACCCCTTTTGCCGAGAAGCCCCTAAACCCATTGAAATAGCATTGGGGGTTTAAATTCGTTAGGCCCCGCCCCTTTGGGTCCAGAAGCCCAGAATACCATTCATAGTATAGACCTCGACATGGCTGAGGGTTGAGATACTTTTGGCCACACCCCTTTTGCCGAGAAGCCCCTAAACCCATTGAAATAGCATTGGGGGTTTAAATTCGTTAGGCCCCGCCCCTTTGGGTCCAGAAGCACAGAATACCATTCATAGTATAGACCTCGACATGGCTGAGGGTTGAGATACTTTTGGCCACGCCCCTTTTGCCTAGAAGCCCCTAAACCCATTGAAATAGCATTGGGGGTTTAAATTCGGTAGGCCCCGCCCCTTTGGGTCCAGAAGCCCAGAATACCATTCATAGTATAGACCTCGATATGGCTGAGGGTTGAGATACTTTTGGCCACGCCCCTTTTGCCTAGAAGCCCCTAAACACATTGAAATCGCATTGGGGGTTTAAATTCGTTAGGCCCCGCCCCTTTGGGTCCAGAAGCCCAGAATACCATTCATAGTATAGACCTCGACATGGCTGAGGGTTGAGGTACTTTTGGCCATGCCCCTTTTGCCTAGAAACCCCTAAACCCATTGAAATAGCATTGGGGGTTTAAATTCGTTAGGCCCCGCCCCTTTGGGTCCAGAAGCACAGAGTACCATTCATAGTATAGACCTCGACATGGCTGAGGGTTGAGATACTTTTGGCCACGCCCCTTTTGCTCGAAGCCCCTAAACCCATTGAAATAGCATTGGGGGTTTAAATTCGTTAGGCCACGCCCCTTTGGGTCCAGAAGCCCAGAATACCATTCATAGTATAGACCTCGACATGGCTGATGGTTGAGATACTTTTGGCCACGCCCCTTTTGCCTAGAAGCCCCTAAACCCATTGAAATAGCATTGGGGGTTTATATTCGTTAGGCCCCGCCCCTTTGGGTCCAGAAGCCCAGAATACCATTCATAGTATAGACCTCGACATGGCTGAGGGTTGAGATACTTTTGGCCACGCCCCTTTTGCCTAGAAGCCCCTAAACCCATTGAAATAGCATTGGGGGTTTAAATTCGTTAGGCCCCGCCCCTTTGGGTCCAGAAGCCCAGAATACCATTCATAGTACAGACCTTGACATGGCTGAGGGTTGAGATACTTTTGGCCACGCCCCTTTTGCCTAGAAGCCCCTAAACCCATTGAAATAGCATTGGGGGTTTATATTCGTTAGGCCCCGCCCCTTTGGGTCCAGAAGCCCAGAATACCATTCATAGTATAGACCTCGACATGGCTGAGGGTTGAGATACTTTTGACCACGCCCCTTTTGCCTAGAAGCCCCTAAACCCATTGAAATAGCATTGGGGTTTAAATTCGCTAGGCCCCGCCCCTTTGGGTCCAGAAGCCCAGAATACCATTCATAGTATAGACCTCGACATGGCTGAGGGTTGAGATACTTTTGACCACGCCCCTTTTGCCTAGAAGCCCCTAAACCCATTGAAATAGCATTGGGGTTTAAATTCGCTAGGCCCCGCCCCTTTGGGTCCATAAGCCCAGAATACCATTCATAGTATAGACCTCGACATGGCTGAGGGTTGAGGTACTTTTGGCCACGCCCTTTTTGCCTAGAAGCCCCTAAACCCATTGAAATAGCATTGGGGGTTTAAATTCGTTAGGCCCCGCCCCTTTGGGGCCAGAAGCCCAGAATACCATTCATAGTACAGACCTCGACATGGCTGAGGGTTGAGATACTTTTGGCCACGCCCCTTTTGCCTAGAAGCCCCTAAACCCATTGAAATAGCATTGGGGGTTTAAATTCGTTAGGCCCCGCCCCTTTGGGTCCAGAAGCCCAGAATACCATTTATAGTATAGACCTCGACATGGCTGAGGGTTGAGGTACTTTTGGCCACACCCCTTTTGCCGAGAAGCCCCTAAACCCATTGAAATAGCATTGGGGGTTTAAATTCGTTAGGCCCCGCCCCTTTGGGTCCAGAAGCCCAGAATACCATTCATAGTATAGACCTCGACATGGCTGAGGGTTGAGATACTTTTGGCCACGCCCCTTTTGCCTAGAAGCCCCTAAACCCATTGAAATAGCATTGGGGGTTTAAATTCGTTAGGCCCCGCCCCTTTGGGTCCAGAAGCCCAGAATACCATTCATAGTATAGACCTCGACATGGCTGAGGGTTGAGGTACTTTTGGCCATGCCCTTTTTGCCTAGAAGCCCCTAAACCCATTGAAATAGCATTGGGGGTTTAAATTCGTTAGGCCACGCCCCTTTGGGTCCAGAAGCCCAGAATACCATTCATAGTATAGACCTCGACATGGCTGATGGTTGAGATACTTTTGGCCACGCCCCTTTTGCCTAGAAGCCCCTAAACCCATTGAAATAGCATTGGGGGTTTAAATTCGGTAGGCCCCGCCCCTTTGGGTCCAGAAGCCCAGAATACCATTCATAGTATAGACCTCGAAATGGCTGAGGGTTGAGATACTTTTGGCCACGCCCCTTTTGCCTAGAAGCCCCTAAACCCATTGAAATAGCATTGGGGGTTTAAATTCGTTAGGCCCCGCCCCTTTGGGTCATGAAGCCCAGAATACCATTCATAGTATAGACCTCGACATGGCTGAGGGTTGAGGTACTTTTGGCCACGCCCCTTTTGCCTAGAAGCCCCTAAACCCATTGAAATAGCATTGGGGGTTTAAATTCGTTAGGCCCCGCCCCTTTGGGTCCAGAAGCCCAGAATACCATTCATAGTATAGACCTCGACATGGCTGAGGGTTGAGGTACTTTTGGCCACGCCCCTTTTGCCTAGAAGCCCCTAAACCCATTGAAATAGCATTGGGGGTTTAAATTCGTTAGGCCCCGCCCCTTTGGGGCTTGACGCCCAGAATACCATTCATAGTATAGACCTAGACATGGCTGAGGGTTGAGGTACTTTTGGCCACGCCCCTTTTGCCTAGAAGCCCCTAAACCCATTGAAATAGCCTTGGGGGTTTAAATTCGTTAGGCCCCGCCCCTTTGGGTCCAGAAGCCCAGAATACCATTCATAGTATAGACCTCGACATGGCTGAGGGTTGAGGTACTTTTGGCCACGCCCCTTTTGCCTAGAAGCCCCTAAACCCATTGAAATAGCATTGGGGGTTTAAATTCGTTAGGCCCCGCCCCTTTGGGTCCAGAAGCCCAGAATATCATTCATAGTACAGACCTTGATATGGCTGAGGGTTGAGATACTTTTGGCCACGCCCCTTTTGCCTAGAAGCCCCTAAACCCATTGAAATAGCATTGGGGGTTTAAATTCGTTAGGCCCCGCCCCTTTGGGTCCAGAAGCACAGAATACCATTCATAGTATAGACCTCGACATGGCTGAGGGTTGAGATACTTTTGGCCACGCCCCTTTTGCTAGAAGCCCCTAAACCCATTGAAATAGCATTGGGGGTTTAAATTCGTTAGGCCACGCCCTTTGAGTCCAGAAGCCCAGAATACCATTCATAGTACAGACCTCGACATGGCTGAGGGTTGAGATACTTTTGGCCACGCCCATTTTGCCTAGAAGCCCCTAAACCCATTGAAATAGCATTGGGGGTTTAAATTCGTTAGGCCCCGCCCCTTTGGGTCCAGAAGCCCAGCATACCATTCATAGTATAGACCTCGACATGGCTGAGGGTTGAGATACTTTTGGCCACGCCCCTTTTGCCTAGAAGCCCCTAAACCCATTGAAATAGCATTGGGGGTTTAAATTCGTTAGGCCCGCCCCTTTGGGTCCTGAAGCCCAGAATACCATTCATAGTATAGACCTCGACATGGCTGAGGGTTGAGGTACTTTTGGCCACGCCCCTTTTGCCTAGAAGCCCCTAAACCCATTGAAATAGCATTGGGGGTTTAAATTCGTTAGGCCCCGCCCCTTTGGGGCTTGAAGCCCAGAATACCATTCATAGTATAGACCTCGACATGGCTGAGGGTTAAGATACTTTTGGCCACGCCCCTTTTGCTAGAAGCCCCTAAACCCATTGAAATAGCATTGGGGGTTTAAATTCGTTAGGCCACGCCCCTTTGGGTCCAGAAGCCCAGAATACCATTCATAGTATAGACCTCGACATGGCTGATGGTTGAGATACTTTTGGCCACGCCCCTTTTGCCTAGAAGCCCCTAAACCCATTGAAATAGCATTGGGGGTTTAAATTCGGTAGGCCCCTCCCCTTTGGGTCCAGAAGCCCAGAATACCATTCATAGTATAGACCTCGACATGGCTGAGGGTTGAGATACTTTTGGCCACGCCCCTTTTGCCTAGAAGCCCCTAAACCCATTGAAATCGCATTGGGGGTTTAAATTCGTTAGGCCCCGCCCCTTTGGGTCCAGAAGCCCAGAATACCATTCATAGTACAGACCTCGACATGGCTGAGGGTTGAGATACTTTTGGCCACGCCCCTTTTGCCTAGAAGCCCCTAAACCCATTGAAATAGCATTGGGGGTTTATATTCGTTAGGCCCCGCCCCTTTGGGTCCAGAAGCCCAGAATACCATTCATAGTATAGACCTCGACATGGCTGAGGGTTGAGGTACTTTTGGCCACGCCCCTTTTGCCTAGAGGCCCCTTAAACCATTGAAATAGCATTGGGGTTTAAATTCGTTAGGCCCCGCCCCTTTGGGTCCAGAAGCCCAGAATACCATTCATAGTACAGACCTCGACATGGCTGAGGGTTGAGATACTTTTGGCCACACCCCTTTTGCCGAGAAGCCCCTAAACCCATTGAAATAGCATTGGGGGTTTAAATTCGTTAGGCCCCGCCCCTTTGGGTCCAGAAGCCCAGAATACCATTCATAGTATAGACCTCGACATGGCTGAGGGTTGAGATACTTTTGGCCACACCCCTTTTGCCGAGAAGCCCCTAAACCCATTGAAATAGCATTGGGGGTTTAAATTCGTTAGGCCCCGCCCCTTTGGGTCCAGAAGCACAGAATACCATTCATAGTATAGACCTCGACATGGTTGAGGGTTGAGGTACTTTTGGCCACGCCCCTTTTGCCTAGAAGCCCCTAAACCCATTGAAATAGCATTGGGGGTTTAAATTCGTTAGGCCCCGCCCCTTTGGGTCCAGAAGCCCAGAATACCATTCATAGTATAGACCTCGACATGGCTGAGGGTTGAGGTACTTTTGGCCACGCCCCTTTTGCCTAGAAGCCCCTAAACCCATTGAAATAGCATTGGGGGTTTAAATTCGTTAGGCCCCGCCCCTTTGGGGCTTGAAGCCCAGAATACCATTCATAGTATAGACCTCGACATGGCTGAGGGTTGAGGTACTTTTGGCCATGTCCCTTTTGCCTAGAAGCCCCTAAACCCATTGAAATAGCATTGGGGGTTTAAATTCGTTAGGCCCCGCCCCTTTGGGTCCAGAAGCACAGAATACCATTCATAGTATAGACCTCGACATGGCTGAGGGTTGAGATACTTTTGGCCATGCCCTTTTTGCCTAGAAGCCCCTAAACCCATTGAAATAGCATTGGGGGTTTAAATTCGTTAGGCCACGCCCCTTTGGGTCCAGAAGCCCAGAATACCATTCATAGTATAGACCTCGACATGGCTGATGGTTGAGATACTTTTGGCCACGCCCCTTTTGCCTAGAAGCCCCTAAACCCATTGAAATAGCATTGGGGGTTTAAATTCGGTAGGCCCCGCCCCTTTGGGTCCAGAAGCCCAGAATACCATTCATAGTATAGACCTCGAAATGGCTGAGGGTTGAGATACTTTTGGCCACGCCCCTTTTGCCTAGAAGCCCCTAAACACATTGAAATCGCATTGGGGGTTTAAATTCGTTAGGCCCCGCCCCTTTGGGTCCAGAAGCCCAGAATACCATTCATAGTATAGACCTCGACATGGCTGAGGGTTGAGGTACTTTTGGCCATGCCCCTTTTGCCTAGAAGCCCCTAAACCCATTGAAATAGCATTGGGGGTTTAAATTCGTTAGGCCCCGCCCCTTTGGGTCCAGAAGCACAGAATACCATTCATAGTATAGACCTCGACATGGCTGAGGGTTGAGATACTTTTGGCCACGCCCCTTTTGCTAGAAGCCCCTAAACCCATTGAAATAGCATTGGGGGTTTAAATTCGTTAGGCCCCGCCCCTTTGGGTCCAGAAGCCCAGAATACCATTCATAGTATAGACCTCGACATGGCTGATGGTTGAGATACTTTTGGCCACGCCCCTTTTGCCTAGAAGCCCCTAAACCCATTGAAATAGCATTGGGGGTTTAAATTCGGTAGGCCCCTCCCCTTTGGGTCCAGAAGCCCAGAATACCATTCATAGTATAGACCTTGACATGGCTGAGGGTTGAGATACTTTTGGCCACGCCCCTTTTGCCTAGAAGCCCCTAAAACCATTGAAATAGCATTGGGGTTTAAATTCGTTAGGCCCCGCCCCTTTGGTTCCAGAAGCCCAGAATACCATTCATAGTACAGACCTCGACATGGCTGAGGGTTGAGATACTTTTGGCCACACCCCTTTTGCCGAGAAGCCCCTAAACCCATTGAAATAGCATTGGGGGTTTAAATTCGTTAGGCCCCGCCCCTTTGGGTCCAGAAGCCCAGAATACCATTCATAGTATAGACCTCGACATGGCTGAGGGTTGAGATACTTTTGGCCACACCCCTTTTGCCGAGAAGCCCCTAAACCCATTGAAATAGCATTGGGGGTTTAAATTCGTTAGGCCCCGCCCCTTTGGGTCCAGAAGCACAGAATACCATTCATAGTATAGACCTCGACATGGCTGAGGGTTGAGATACTTTTGGCCACGCCCCTTTTGCCTAGAAGCCCCTAAACCCATTGAAATAGCATTGGGGGTTTAAATTCGGTAGGCCCCTCCCCTTTGGGTCCAGAAGCCCAGAATACCATTCATAGTATAGACCTCGACATGGCTGAGGGTTGAGATACTTTTGGCCACGCCCCTTTTGCCTAGAAGCCCCTAAAACCATTGAAATAGCATTGGGGTTTAAATTCGTTAGGCCCCGCCCCTTTGGGTCCAGAAGCCCAGAATACCATTCATAGTACAGACCTCGACATGGCTGAGGGTTGAGATACTTTTGGCCACACCCCTTTTGCCGAGAAGCCCCTAAACCCATTGAAATAGCATTGGGGGTTTAAATTCGTTAGGCCCCGCCCCTTTGGGTCCAGAAGCCCAGAATACCATTCATAGTATAGACCTCGACATGGCTGAGGGTTGAGATACTTTTGGCCACACCCCTTTTGCCGAGAAGCCCCTAAACCCATTGAAATAGCATTGGGGGTTTAAATTCGTTAGGCCCCGCCCCTTTGGGTCCAGAAGCACAGAATACCATTCATAGTATAGACCTCGACATGGCTGAGGGTTGAGATACTTTTGGCCACGCCCCTTTTGCCTAGAAGCCCCTAAACCCATTGAAATAGCATTGGGGGTTTAAATTCGGTAGGCCCCGCCCCTTTGGGTCCAGAAGCCCAGAATACCATTCATAGTATAGACCTCGATATGGCTGAGGGTTGAGATACTTTTGGCCACGCCCCTTTTGCCTAGAAGCCCCTAAACACATTGAAATCGCATTGGGGGTTTAAATTCGTTAGGCCCCGCCCCTTTGGGTCCAGAAGCCCAGAATACCATTCATAGTATAGACCTCGACATGGCTGAGGGTTGAGGTACTTTTGGCCATGCCCCTTTTGCCTAGAAACCCCTAAACCCATTGAAATAGCATTGGGGGTTTAAATTCGTTAGGCCCCGCCCCTTTGGGTCCAGAAGCACAGAATACCATTCATAGTATAGACCTCGACATGGCTGAGGGTTGAGATACTTTTGGCCACGCCCCTTTTGCTCGAAGCCCCTAAACCCATTGAAATAGCATTGGGGGTTTAAATTCGTTAGGCCACGCCCCTTTGGGTCCAGAAGCCCAGAATACCATTCATAGTATAGACCTCGACATGGCTGATGGTTGAGATACTTTTGGCCACGCCCCTTTTGCCTAGAAGCCCCTAAACCCATTGAAATAGCATTGGGGGTTTATATTCGTTAGGCCCCGCCCCTTTGGGTCCAGAAGCCCAGAATACCATTCATAGTATAGACCTCGACATGGCTGAGGGTTGAGATACTTTTGGCCACGCCCCTTTTGCCTAGAAGCCCCTAAACCCATTGAAATAGCATTGGGGGTTTAAATTCGTTAGGCCACGCCCCTTTGGGTCCAGAAGCCCAGAATACCATTCATAGTACAGACCTCGACATGGCTGAGGGTTGAAATACTTTTGGCCACGCCCCTTTTGCCTAGAAGCCCCTAAACCCATTGAAATAGCATTGGGGGTTTATATTCGTTAGGCCCCGCCCCTTTGGGTCCAGAAGCCCAGAATACCATTCATAGTATAGACCTCGACATGGCTGAGGGTTGAGGTACTTTTGGCCACGCCCCTTTTGCCTAGAAGCCCCTAAAACCATTGAAATAGCATTGGGGTTTAAATTCGTTAGGCCCCGCCCCTTTGGGTCCAGAAGCCCAGAATACCATTCATAGTACAGACCTTGACATGGCTGAGGGTTGAGATACTTTTGGCCACGCCCCTTTTGCCTAGAAGCCCCTAAACCCATTGAAATAGCATTGGGGGTTTATATTCGTTAGGCCCCGCCCCTTTGGGTCCAGAAGCCCAGAATACCATTCATAGTATAGACCTCGACATGGCTGAGGGTTGAGATACTTTTGACCACGCCCCTTTTGCCTAGAAGCCCCTAAACCCATTGAAATAGCATTGGGGTTTAAATTCGCTAGGCCCCGCCCCTTTGGGTCCATAAGCCCAGAATACCATTCATAGTATAGACCTCGACATGGCTGAGGGTTGAGGTACTTTTGGCCACGCCCTTTTTGCCTAGAAGCCCCTAAACCCATTGAAATAGCATTGGGGGTTTAAATTCGTTAGGCCCCGCCCCTTTGGGGCCAGAAGCCCAGAATACCATTCATAGTACAGACCTCGACATGGCTGAGGGTTGAGATACTTTTGGCCACGCCCCTTTTGCCTAGAAGCCCCTAAACCCATTGAAATAGCATTGGGGGTTTAAATTCGTTAGGCCCCGCCCCTTTGGGTCCAGAAGCCCAGAATACCATTTATAGTATAGACCTCGACATGGCTGAGGGTTGAGGTACTTTTGGCCACACCCCTTTTGCCGAGAAGCCCCTAAACCCATTGAAATAGCATTGGGGGTTTAAATTCGTTAGGCCCCGCCCCTTTGGGTCCAGAAGCCCAGAATACCATTCATAGTATAGACCTCGACATGGCTGAGGGTTGAGATACTTTTGGCCACGCCCCTTTTGCCTAGAAGCCCCTAAACCCATTGAAATAGCATTGGGGGTTTAAATTCGTTAGGCCCCGCCCCTTTGGGTCCAGAAGCCCAGAATACCATTCATAGTATAGACCTCGACATGGCTGAGGGTTGAGGTACTTTTGGCCATGCCCTTTTTGCCTAGAAGCCCCTAAACCCATTGAAATAGCATTGGGGGTTTAAATTCGTTAGGCCACGCCCCTTTGGGTCCAGAAGCCCAGAATACCATTCATAGTATAGACCTCGACATGGCTGATGGTTGAGATACTTTTGGCCACGCCCCTTTTGCCTAGAAGCCCCTAAACCCATTGAAATAGCATTGGGGGTTTAAATTCGGTAGGCCCCGCCCCTTTGGGTCCAGAAGCCCAGAATACCATTCATAGTATAGACCTCGAAATGGCTGAGGGTTGAGATACTTTTGGCCACGCCCCTTTTGCCTAGAAGCCCCTAAACCCATTGAAATCGCATTGGGGGTTTAAATTCGTTAGGCCCCGCCCCTTTGGGTCCAGAAGCCCAGAATACCATTCATAGTATAGACCTCGACATGGCTGAGGGTTGAGGTACTTTTGGCCATGCCCCTTTTGCCTAGAAGCCCCTAAACCCATTGAAATAGCATTGGGGGTTTAAATTCGTTAGGCCCCGCCCCTTTGGGTCCAGAAGCACAGAATACCATTCATAGTATAGACCTCGACATGGCTGAGGGTTGAGGTACTTTTGGCCACGCCCCTTTTGCTAGAAGCCCCTAAACCCATTGAAATAGCATTGGGGGTTTAAATTCGTTAGGCCCCGCCCCTTTGGGACCAGAAGCCCAGAATACCATTCATAGTACAGACCTCGACATGGCTGAGGGTTGAGATACTTTTGGCCACGCCCCTTTTGCCTAGAAGCCCCTAAACCCATTGAAATAGCATTGGGGGTTTAAATTCGTTAGGCCCCGCCCCTTTGGGTCCAGAAGCCCAGAATACCATTCATAGTATAGACCTCGACATGGCTGAGGGTTGAGGTACTTTTGGCCACACCCCTTTTGCCGAGAAGCCCCTAAACCCATTGAAATAGCATTGGGGGTTTAAATTCGTTAGGCCCCGCCCCTTTGGGTCCAGAAGCCCAGAATACCATTCATAGTATAGACCTCGACATGGCTGAGGGTTGAGATACTTTTGGCCACGCCCCTTTTGCCTAGAAGCCCCTAAACCCATTGAAATAGCATTGGGGGTTTAAATTCGTTAGGCCCCGCCCCTTTGGGTCCAGAAGCCCAGAATACCATTCATAGTATAGACCTCGACATGGCTGAGGGTTGAGGTACTTTTGGCCACGCCCCTTTTGCCTAGAAGCCCCTAAACCCATTGAAATAGCATTGGGGGTTTAAATTCGTTAGGCCCCGCCCCTTTGGGTCCAGAAGCACAGAATACCATTCATAGTATAGACCTCGACATGGCTGAGGGTTGAGATACTTTTGGCCACGCCCCTTTTGCCTAGAAGCCCCTAAACCCATTGAAATAGCATTGGGGGTTTAAATTCGGTAGGCCCCGCCCCTTTGGGTCCAGAAGCCCAGAATACCATTCATAGTATAGACCTCGACATGGCTGAGGGTTGAGATACTTTTGGCCACGCCCCTTTTGCCTAGAAGCCCCTAAACCCATTGAAATCGCATTGGGGGTTTAAATTCGTTAGGCCCCGCCCCTTTGGGTCCAGAAGCCCAGAATACCATTCATAGTATAGACCTCGACATGGCTGAGGGTTGAGGTACTTTTTGCCATGCCCCTTTTGCCTAGAAGCCCCTAAACCCATTGAAATAGCATTGGGGGTTTAAATTCGTTAGGCCCCGCCCCTTTGGGTCCAGAAGCACAGAATACCATTCATAGTATAGACCTCGACATGGCTGAGGGTTGAGATACTTTTGGCCACGCCCCTTTTGCTAGAAGCCCCTAAACCCATTGAAATAGCATTGGGGGTTTAAATTCGTTAGGCCACGCCCCTTTGGGTCCAGAAGCCCAGAATACCATTCATAGTATAGACCTCGACATGGCTGATGGTTGAGATACTTTTGGCCACGCCCCTTTTGCCTAGAAGCCCCTAAACCCATTGAAATAGCATTGGGGGTTTAAATTCGGTAGGCCCCTCCCCTTTGGATCCAGAAGCCCAGAATACCATTCATAGTATAGACCTCGACATGGCTGAGGGTTGAGATACTTTTGGCCACGCCCCTTTTGCCTAGAAGCCCCTAAACCCATTGAAATCGCATTGGGGGTTTAAATTCGTTAGGCCCCGCCCATTTGGGTCCAGAAGCCCAGAATACCATTCATAGTACAGACCTCGACATGGCTGAGGGTTGAGATACTTTTGGCCACGCCCCTTTTGCCTAGAAGCCCCTAAACCCATTGAAATAGCATTGGGGGTTTATATTCGTTAGGCCCCGCCCCTTTGGGTCCAGAAGCCCAGAATACCATTCATAGTATAGACCTCGACATGGCTGAGGGTTGAGGTACTTTTGGCCACGCCCCTTTTGCCTAGAAGCCCCTAAAACCATTGAAATAGCATTGGGGTTTAAATTCGTTAGGCCCCGCCCCTTTGGGTCCAGAAGCCCAGAATACCATTCATAGTACAGACCTCGACATGGCTGAGGGTTGAGATACTTTTGGCCACGCCCCTTTTGCCTAGAAGTCCCTAAACCCATTGAAATAGCATTGGGGGTTTATATTCGTTAGGCCCCGCCCCTTTGGGTCCAGAAGCCCAGAATACCATTCATAGTATAGACCTCGACATGGCTGAGGGTTGAGATACTTTTGGCCACGCCCCTTTTGCCTAGAAGCCCCTAAACCCATTGAAATAGCATTGGGGTTTAAATTCGCTAGGCCCCGCCCCTTTGGGTCCAGAAGCCCAGAATACCATTCATAGTATAGACCTCGACATGGCTGAGGGTTGAGGTACTTTTGGCCACGCCCTTTTTGCCTAGAAGCCCCTAAACCCATTGAAATAGCATTGGGGGTTTAAATTCGTTAGGCCCCGCCCCTTTGGGGCCAGAAAACCAGAATACCATTCATAGTACAGACCTCGACATGGCTGAGGGTTGAGATACTTTTGGCCACGCCCCTTTTGCCTAGAAGCCCCTAAACCCATTAAAATAGCATTGGGGGTTTAAATTCGTTAGGCCCCGCCCCTTTGGGTCCAGAAGCCCAGAATACCATTCATAGTATAGACCTCGACATGGCTGAGGGTTGAGATACTTTTGGCCACGCCCCTTTTGCCTAGAAGCCCCTAAACCCATTGAAATCGCATTGGGGGTTTAAATTCGTTAGGCCCCGCCCATTTGGGTCCAGAAGCCCAGAATACCATTCATAGTACAGACCTCGACATGGCTGAGGGTTGAGATACTTTTGGCCACGCCCCTTTTGCCTAGAAGCCCCTAAACCCATTGAAATAGCATTGGGGGTTTATATTCGTTAGGCCCCGCCCCTTTGGGTCCAGAAGCCCAGAATACCATTCATAGTATAGACCTCGACATGGCTGAGGGTTGAGGTACTTTTGGCCACGCCCCTTTTGCCTAGAAGCCCCTAAAACCATTGAAATAGCATTGGGGTTTAAATTCGTTAGGCCCCGCCCCTTTGGGTCCATAAGCCCAGAATACCATTCATAGTATAGACCTCGACATGGCTGAGGGTTGAGGTACTTTTGGCCACGCCCTTTTTGCCTAGAAGCCCCTAAACCCATTGAAATAGCATTGGGGGTTTAAATTCGTTAGGCCCCGCCCCTTTGGGGCCAGAAGCCCAGAATACCATTCATAGTACAGACCTCGACATGGCTGAGGGTTGAGATACTTTTGGCCACGCCCCTTTTGCCTAGAAGCCCCTAAACCCATTGAAATAGCATTGGGGGTTTAAATTCGTTAGGCCCCGCCCCTTTGGGTCCAGAAGCCCAGAATACCATTCATAGTATAGACCTCGACATGGCTGAGGGTTGAGGTACTTTTGGCCATGCCCCTTTTGCCTAGAAGCCCCTAAACCCATTGAAATAGCATTGGGGGTTTAAATTCGTTAGGCCCCGCCCCTTTGGGTCCAGAAGCACAGAATACCATTCATAGTATAGACCTCGACATGGCTGAGGGTTGAGGTACTTTTGGCCACGCCCCTTTTGCTAGAAGCCCCTAAACCCATTGAAATAGCATTGGGGGTTTAAATTCGTTAGGCCCCGCCCCTTTGGGACCAGAAGCCCAGAATACCATTCATAGTACAGACCTCGACATGGCTGAGGGTTGAGATACTTTTGGCCACGCCCCTTTTGCCTAGAAGCCCCTAAACCCATTGAAATAGCATTGGGGGTTTAAATTCGTTAGGCCCCGCCCCTTTGGGTCCAGAAGCCCAGAATACCATTCATAGTATAGACCTCGACATGGCTGAGGGTTGAGGTACTTTTGGCCACACCCCTTTTGCCGAGAAGCCCCTAAACCCATTGAAATAGCATTGGGGGTTTAAATTCGTTAGGCCCCGCCCCTTTGGGTCCAGAAGCCCAGAATACCATTCATAGTATAGACCTCGACATGGCTGAGGGTTGAGATACTTTTGGCCACGCCCCTTTTGCCTAGAAGCCCCTAAACCCATTGAAATAGCATTGGGGGTTTAAATTCGTTAGGCCCCGCCCCTTTGGGTCCAGAAGCCCAGAATACCATTCATAGTATAGACCTCGACATGGCTGAGGGTTGAGGTACTTTTGGCCACGCCCCTTTTGCCTAGAAGCCCCTAAACCCATTGAAATAGCATTGGGGGTTTAAATTCGTTAGGCCCCGCCCCTTTGGGTCCAGAAGCACAGAATACCATTCATAGTATAGACCTCGACATGGCTGAGGGTTGAGATACTTTTGGCCACGCCCCTTTTGCCTAGAAGCCCCTAAACCCATTGAAATAGCATTGGGGGTTTAAATTCGGTAGGCCCCGCCCCTTTGGGTCCAGAAGCCCAGAATACCATTCATAGTATAGACCTCGACATGGCTGAGGGTTGAGATACTTTTGGCCACGCCCCTTTTGCCTAGAAGCCCCTAAACCCATTGAAATCGCATTGGGGGTTTAAATTCGTTAGGCCCCGCCCCTTTGGGTCCAGAAGCCCAGAATACCATTCATAGTATAGACCTCGACATGGCTGAGGGTTGAGGTACTTTTTGCCATGCCCCTTTTGCCTAGAAGCCCCTAAACCCATTGAAATAGCATTGGGGGTTTAAATTCGTTAGGCCCCGCCCCTTTGGGTCCAGAAGCACAGAATACCATTCATAGTATAGACCTCGACATGGCTGAGGGTTGAGATACTTTTGGCCACGCCCCTTTTGCTAGAAGCCCCTAAACCCATTGAAATAGCATTGGGGGTTTAAATTCGTTAGGCCACGCCCCTTTGGGTCCAGAAGCCCAGAATACCATTCATAGTATAGACCTCGACATGGCTGATGGTTGAGATACTTTTGGCCACGCCCCTTTTGCCTAGAAGCCCCTAAACCCATTGAAATAGCATTGGGGGTTTAAATTCGGTAGGCCCCTCCCCTTTGGGTCCAGAAGCCCAGAATACCATTCATAGTATAGACCTCGACATGGCTGAGGGTTGAGATACTTTTGGCCACGCCCCTTTTGCCTAGAAGCCCCTAAACCCATTGAAATCGCATTGGGGGTTTAAATTCGTTAGGCCCCGCCCATTTGGGTCCAGAAGCCCAGAATACCATTCATAGTACAGACCTCGACATGGCTGAGGGTTGAGATACTTTTGGCCACGCCCCTTTTGCCTAGAAGCCCCTAAACCCATTGAAATAGCATTGGGGGTTTATATTCGTTAGGCCCCGCCCCTTTGGGTCCAGAAGCCCAGAATACCATTCATAGTATAGACCTCGACATGGCTGAGGGTTGAGGTACTTTTGGCCACGCCCCTTTTGCCTAGAAGCCCCTAAAACCATTGAAATAGCATTGGGGTTTAAATTCGTTAGGCCCCGCCCCTTTGGGTCCAGAAGCCCAGAATACCATTCATAGTACAGACCTCGACATGGCTGAGGGTTGAGATACTTTTGGCCACGCCCCTTTTGCCTAGAAGCCCCTAAACCCATTGAAATAGCATTGGGGGTTTATATTCGTTAGGCCCCGCCCCTTTGGGTCCAGAAGCCCAGAATACCATTCATAGTATAGACCTCGACATGGCTGAGGGTTGAGATACTTTTGGCCACGCCCCTTTTGCCTAGAAGCCCCTAAACCCATTGAAATAGCATTGGGGTTTAAATTCGCTAGGCCCCGCCCCTTTGGGTCCAGAAGCCCAGAATACCATTCATAGTATAGACCTCGACATGGCTGAGGGTTGAGGTACTTTTGGCCACGCCCTTTTTGCCTAGAAGCCCCTAAACCCATTGAAATAGCATTGGGGGTTTAAATTCGTTAGGCCCCGCCCCTTTGGGGCCAGAAAACCAGAATACCATTCATAGTATAGACCTCGACATGGCTGAGGGTTGAGATACTTTTGGCCACGCCCCTTTTGCCTAGAAGCCCCTAAACCCATTAAAATAGCATTGGGGGTTTAAATTCGTTAGGCCCCGCCCCTTTGGGTCCAGAAGCCCAGAATACCATTCATAGTATAGACCTCGACATGGCTGAGGGTTGAGATACTTTTGGCCACGCCCCTTTTGCCTAGAAGCCCCTAAACCCATTGAAATCGCATTGGGGGTTTAAATTCGTTAGGCCCCGCCCATTTGGGTCCAGAAGCCCAGAATACCATTCATAGTACAGACCTCGACATGGCTGAGGGTTGAGATACTTTTGGCCACGCCCCTTTTGCCTAGAAGCCCCTAAACCCATTGAAATAGCATTGGGGGTTTATATTCGTTAGGCCCCGCCCCTTTGGGTCCAGAAGCCCAGAATACCATTCATAGTATAGACCTCGACATGGCTGAGGGTTGAGGTACTTTTGGCCACGCCCCTTTTGCCTAGAAGCCCCTAAAACCATTGAAATAGCATTGGGGTTTAAATTCGTTAGGCCCCGCCCCTTTGGGTCCATAAGCCCAGAATACCATTCATAGTATAGACCTCGACATGGCTGAGGGTTGAGGTACTTTTGGCCACGCCCTTTTTGCCTAGAAGCCCCTAAACCCATTGAAATAGCATTGGGGGTTTAAATTCGTTAGGCCCCGCCCCTTTGGGGCCAGAAGCCCAGAATACCATTCATAGTACAGACCTCGACATGGCTGAGGGTTGAGATACTTTTGGCCACGCCCCTTTTGCCTAGAAGCCCCTAAACCCATTGAAATAGCATTGGGGGTTTAAATTCGTTAGGCCCCGCCCCTTTGGGTCCAGAAGCCCAGAATACCATTCATAGTATAGACCTCGACATGGCTGAGGGTTGAGGTACTTTTGGCCACGCCCCTTTTGCCTAGAAGCCCCTAAACCCATTGAAATAGCATTGGGGGTTTAAATTCGTTAGGCCCCGCCCCTTTGGGTCCAGAATCACAGAATACCATTCATAGTATAGACCTCGACATGGCTGAGGGTTGAGATACTTTTGGCCACGCCCCTTTTGCCTAGAAGCCCCTAAACCCATTGAAATAGCATTGGGGGTTTAAATTCGGTAGGCCCCGCCCCTTTGGGTCCAGAAGCCCAGAATACCATTCATAGTATAGACCTCGACATGGCTGAGGGTTGAGATACTTTTGGCCACGCCCCTTTTGCCTAGAAGCCCCTAAACCCATTGAAATCGCATTGGGGGTTTAAATTCGTTAGGCCCCGCCCCTTTGGGTCCAGAAGCCCAGAATACCATTCATAGTATAGACCTCGACATGGCTGAGGGTTGAGGTACTTTTGGCCACGCCCTTTTTGCCTAGAAGCCCCTAAACCCATTGAAATAGCATTGGGGGTTTAAATTCGTTAGGCCACGCCCCTTTGGGTCCAGAAGCCCAGAATACCATTCATAGTATAGACCTCGACATGGCTGATGGTTGAGATACTTTTGGCCACGCCCCTTTTGCCTAGAAGCCCCTAAACCCATTGAAATAGCATTGGGGGTTTAAATTCGGTAGGCCCCTCCCCTTTGGGTCCAGAAGCCCAGAATACCATTCATAGTATAGACCTCGACATGGCTGAGGGTTGAGATACTTTTGGCCACGCCCCTTTTGCCTAGAAGCCCCTAAACCCATTGAAATCGCATTGGGGGTTTAAATTCGTTAGGCCCCGCCCATTTGGGTCCAGAAGCCCAGAATACCATTCATAGTACAGACCTCGACATAGCTGAGGGTTGAGATACTTTTGGCCACGCCCCTTTTGCCTAGAAGCCCCTAAACCCATTGAAATAGCATTGGGGGTTTATATTCGTTAGGCCCCGCCCCTTTGGGTCCAGAAGCCCAGAATACCATTCATAGTATAGACCTCGACATGGCTGAGGGTTGAGGTACTTTTGGCCACGCCCCTTTTGCCTAGAAGCCCCTAAAACCATTGAAATAGCATTGGGGTTTAAATTCGTTAGGCCCCGCCCCTTTGGGTCCAGAAGCCCAGAATACCATTCATAGTACAGACCTCGACATGGCTGAGGGTTAAGATACTTTTGGCCACGCCCCTTTTGCCTAGAAGCCCCTAAACCCATTGAAATAGCATTGGGGGTTTATATTCGTTAGGCCCCGCCCCTTTGGGTCCAGAAGCCCAGAATACCATTCATAGTATAGACCTCGACATGGCTGAGGGTTGAGATACTTTTGGCCACGCCCCTTTTGCCTAGAAGCCCCTAAACCCATTGAAATAGCATTGGGGTTTAAATTCGCTAGGCCCCGCCCCTTTGGGTCCAGACGCCCAGAATACCATTCATAGTATAGACCTCGACATGGCTGAGGGTTGAGGTACTTTTGGCCACGCCCTTTTTGCCTAGAAGCCCCTAAACCCATTGAAATAGCATTGGGGGTTTAAATTCGTTAGGCCCCGCCCCTTTGGGGCCAGAAGCCCAGAATACCATTCATAGTACAGACCTCGACATGGCTGAGGGTTGAGATACTTTTGGCCACGCCCCTTTTGCCTAGAAGCCCCTAAACCCATTGAAATAGCATTGGGGGTTTAAATTCGTTAGGCCCCGCCCCTTTGGGTCCAGAAGCCCAGAATACCATTCATAGTATAGACCTCGACATGGCTGAGGGTTGAGATACTTTTGGCCACGCCCCTTTTGCCTAGAAGCCCCTAAACCCATTGAAATCGCATTGGGGGTTTAAATTCGTTAGGCCCCGCCCATTTGGGTCCAGAAGCCCAGAATACCATTCATAGTACAGACCTCGACATGGCTGAGGGTTGAGATACTTTTGGCCACGCCCCTTTTGCCTAGAAGCCCCTAAACCCATTGAAATAGCATTGGGGGTTTATATTCGTTAGGCCCCGCCCCTTTGGGTCCAGAAGCCCAGAATACCATTCATAGTATAGACCTCGACATGGCTGACGGTTGAGGTACTTTTGGCCACGCCCCTTTTGCCTAGAAGCCCTTAAAACCATTGAAATAGCATTGGGGTTTAAATTCGTTAGGCCCCGCCCCTTTGGGTCCAGAAGCCCAGAATACCATTCATAGTACAGACCTCGACATGGCTGAGGGTTGAGATACTTTTGGCCACGCCCCTTTTGCCTAGAAGCCCCTAAACCCATTGAAATAGCATTGGGGGTTTGTATTCGTTAGGCCCCGCCCCTTTGGGTCCAGAAGCCCAGAATACCATTCATAGTATAGACCTCGACATGGCTGAGGGTTGAGATACTTTTGGCCACGCCCCTTTTGCCTAGAAGCCCCTAAACCCATTGAAATAGCATTGGGGTTTAAATTCGCTAGGCCCCGCCCCTTTGGGTCCAGAAGCCCAGAATACCATTCATAGTATAGACCTCGACATGGCTGAGGGTTGAGGTACTTTTGGCCACGCCCTTTTTGCCTAGAAGCCCCTAAACCCATTGAAATAGCATTGGGGGTTTAAATTCGTTAGGCCCCGCCCCTTTGGGGCCAGAAGCCCAGAATACCATTCATAGTACAGACCTCGACATGGCTGAGGGTTGAGATACTTTTGGCCACGCCCCTTTTGCCTAGAAGCCCCTAAACCCATTGAAATAGCATTGGGGGTTTATATTCGTTAGGCCCCGCCCCTTTGGGTCCAGAAGCCCAGAATACCATTCATAGTATAGACCTCGACATGGCTGAGGGTTGAGGTACTTTTGGCCACACCCCTTTTGCCGAGAAGCCCCTAAACCCATTGAAATAGCATTGGGGGTTTAAATTCGTTAGGCCCCGCCCCTTTGGGTCCAGAAGCCCAGAATACCATTCATAGTATAGACCTCGACATGGCTGAGGGTTGAGGTACTTTTGGCCACGCCCTTTTTGCCTAGAAGCCCCTAAACCCATTGAAATAGCATTGGGGGTTTAAATTCGTTAGGCCCCGCCCCTTTGGGTCCAGAAGCCCAGAATACCATTCATAGTATAGACCTCGACATGGCTGAGGTTTGAGATACTTTTGGCCACGCCCCTTTTGCCTAGAAGCCCCTAAACCCATTGAAATAGCATTGGGGGTTTAAATTCGTTAGGCCCCGCCCCTTTGGGTCCAGAAGCCCAGAATACCATTCATAGTATAGACCTCGACATGGCTGAGGGTTGAGGTACTTTTGGCCACGCCCCTTTTGCCTAGAAGCCCCTAAACCCATTGAAATAGCATTGGGGGTTTAAATTCGTTAGGCCCCGCCCCTTTGGGTCCTGAAGCCCAGAATACCATTCATAGTATAGACCTCGACATGGCTGAGGGTTGAGGTACTTTTGGCCACGCCCCTTTTGCCTAGAAGCCCCTAAACCCATTGAAATAGCATTGGGGGTTTAAATTCGTTAGGCCCCGCCCCTTTGGGTCCTGAAGCCCAGAATACCATTCATAGTATAGACCTCGACATGGCTGAGGGTTGAGATACTATTGGCCACACCCCTTTTGCCTAGAAGCCCCTAAACCCATTGAAATAGCATTGGGGGTTTAAATTCGTTAGGCCCCGCCCCTTTGGGTCCAGAAGCCCAGAATACCATTCATAGTATAGACCTTGACATGGCTGAGGGTTGAGGTACTTTTGGCCACGCCCCTTTTGCCTAGAAGCCCCTAAACCCATTGAAATAGCATTGGGGGTTTAAATTCGTTAGGCCCCGCCCCTTTGGGGCTTGAAGCCCAGAATACCATTCATAGTATAGACCTAGACATGGCTGAGGGTTGAGGTACTTTTGGCCACGCCCCTTTTGCCTAGAAGCCCCTAAACCCATTGAAATAGCCTTGGGGGTTTAAATTCGTTAGGCCCCGCCCCTTTGGGTCCAGAAGCCCAGAATACCATTCATAGTATAGACCTCGACATGGCTGAGGGTTGAGGTACTTTTGGCCACGCCCCTTTTGCCTAGAAGCCCCTAAACCCATTGAAATAGCATTGGGGGTTTAAATTCGTTAGGCCCCGCCCCTTTGGGTCCAGAAGCCCAGAATACCATTCATAGTACAGACCTTGATATGGCTGAGGGTTGAGATACTTTTGGCCACGCCCATTTTGCCTAGAAGCCCCTAAACCCATTGAAATAGCATTGGGGGTTTAAATTCGTTAGGCCCCGCCCCTTTGGGTCCAGAAGCACAGAATACCATTCATAGTATAGACCTCGACATGGCTGAGGGTTGAGATACTTTTGGCCACGCCCCTTTTGCTAGAAGCCCCTAAACCCATTGAAATAGCATTGGGGGTTTAAATTCGTTAGGCCACGCCCTTTGAGTCCAGAAGCCCAGAATACCATTCATAGTACAGACCTCGACATGGCTGAGGGTTGAGATACTTTTGGCCACGCCCATTTTGCCTAGAAGCCCCTAAACCCATTGAAATAGCATTGGGGGTTTAAATTCGTTAGGCCCCGCCCCTTTGGGTCCAGAAGCCCAGCATACCATTCATAGTATAGACCTCGACATGGCTAAGGGGTTGAGATACTTTTGGCCACGCCCCTTTTGCCTAGAAGCCCCTAAACCCATTGTAATAGCATTGGGGGTTTAAATTCGTTAGGCCCCGCCCCTTTGGGTCCTGAAGCCCAGAATACCATTCATAGTATAGACCTCGACATGGCTGAGGGGTGAGGTACTTTTGGCCACGCCCCTTTTGCCTAGAAGCCCCTAAACCCATTGAAATAGCATTGGGGGTTTAAATTCGTTAGGCCCCGCCCCTTTGGGTCCAGAAGCCCAGAATACCATTCATAGTATAGACCTCGACATGGCTGATGGTTGAGATACTTTTGGCCACGCCCCTTTTGCCTAGAAGCCCCTAAACCCATTGAAATAGCATTGGGGGTTTAAATTCGGTAGGCCCCGCCCCTTTGGGTCCAGAAGCCCAGAATACCATTCATAGTATAGACCTCGAAATGGCTGAGGGTTGAGATACTTTTGGCCACGCCCCTTTTGCCTAGAAGCCCCTAAACACATTGAAATCGCATTGGGGGTTTAAATTCGTTAGGCCCCGCCCCTTTGGGTCCAGAAGCCCAGAATACCATTCATAGTATAGACCTCGACATGGCTGAGGGTTGAGGTACTTTTGGCCATGCCCCTTTTGCCTAGAAGCCCCTAAACCCATTGAAATAGCATTGGGGGTTTAAATTCGTTAGGCCCCGCCCCTTTGGGTCCAGAAGCACAGAATACCATTTATAGTATAGACCTCGACATGGCTGAGGGTTAAGATACTTTTGGCCACGCCCCTTTTGCTAGAAGCCCCTAAACCCATTGAAATAGCATTGGGGGTTTAAATTCGTTAGGCCACGCCCCTTTGGGTCCAGAAGCCCAGAATACCATTCATAGTATAGACCTCGACATGGCTGATGGTTGAGATACTTTTGGCCACGCCCCTTTTGCCTAGAAGCCCCTAAACCCATTGAAATAGCATTGGGGGTTTAAATTCGGTAGGCCCCTCCCCTTTGGGTCCAGAAGCCCAGAATACCATTCATAGTATAGACCTCGACATGGCTGAGGGTTGAGATACTTTTGGCCACGCCCCTTTTGCCTAGAAGCCCCTAAACCCATTGAAATCGCATTGGGGGTTTAAATTCGTTAGGCCCCGCCCCTTTGGGTCCAGAAGCCCAGAATACCATTCATAGTACAGACCTCGACATGGCTGAGGGTTGAGATACTTTTGGCCACGCCCCTTTTGCCTAGAAGCCCCTAAACCCATTGAAATAGCATTGGGGGTTTATATTCGTTAGGCCCCGCCCCTTTGGGTCCAGAAGCCCAGAATACCATTCATAGTATAGACCTCGACATGGCTGAGGGTTGAGGTACTTTTGGCCACGCCCCTTTTGCCTAGAGGCCCCTTAAACCATTGAAATAGCATTGGGGTTTAAATTCGTTAGGCCCCGCCCCTTTGGGTCCAGAAGCCCAGAATACCATTCATAGTACAGACCTCGACATGGCTGAGGGTTGAGATACTTTTGGCCACACCCCTTTTGCCGAGAAGCCCCTAAACCCATTGAAATAGCATTGGGGGTTTAAATTCGTTAGGCCCCGCCCCTTTGGGTCCAGAAGCCCAGAATACCATTCATAGTATAGACCTCGACATGGCTGAGGGTTGAGATAATTTTGGCCACACCCCTTTTGCCGAGAAGCCCCTAAACCCATTGAAATAGCATTGGGGGTTTAAATTCGTTAGGCCCCGCCCCTTTGGGTCCAGAAGCACAGAATACCATTCATAGTATAGACCTCGACATGGTTGAGGGTTGAGGTACTTTTGGCCACGCCCCTTTTGCCTAGAAGCCCCTAAACCCATTGAAATAGCATTGGGGGTTTAAATTCGTTAGGCCCCGCCCCTTTGGGTCCAGAAGCCCAGAATACCATTCATAGTATAGACCTCGACATGGCTGAGGGTTGAGGTACTTTTGGCCACGCAACTTTTGCCTAGAAGCCCCTAAACCCATTGAAATAGCATTGGGGGTTTAAATTCGTTAGGCCCCGCCCCTTTGGGGCTTGAAGCCCAGAATACCATTCATAGTATAGACCTCGACATGGCTGAGGGTTGAGGTACTTTTGGCCATGTCCCTTTTGCCTAGAAGCCCCTAAACCCATTGAAATAGCATTGGGGGTTTAAATTCGTTAGGCCCCGCCCCTTTGGGTCCAGAAGCACAGAATACCATTCATAGTATAGACCTCGACATGGCTGAGGGTTGAGATACTTTTGGCCATGCCCTTTTTGCCTAGAAGCCCCTAAACCCATTGAAATAGCATTGGGGGTTTAAATTCGTTAGGCCACGCCCCTTTGGGTCCAGAAGCCCAGAATACCATTCATAGTATAGACCTCGACATGGCTGATGGTTGAGATACTTTTGGCCACGCCCCTTTTGCCTAGAAGCCCCTAAACCCATTGAAATAGCATTGGGGGTTTAAATTCGGTAGGCCCCGCCCCTTTGGGTCCAGAAGCCCAGAATACCATTCATAGTATAGACCTCGAAATGGCTGAGGGTTGAGATACTTTTGGCCACGCCCCTTTTGCCTAGAAGCCCCTAAACACATTGAAATCGCATTGGGGGTTTAAATTCGTTAGGCCCCGCCCCTTTGGGTCCAGAAGCCCAGAATACCATTCATAGTATAGACCTCGACATGGCTGAGGGTTGAGGTACTTTTGGCCATGCCCCTTTTGCCTAGAAGCCCCTAAACCCATTGAAATAGCATTGGGGGTTTAAATTCGTTAGGCCCCGCCCCTTTGGGTCCAGAAGCACAGAATACCATTCATAGTATAGACCTCGACATGGCTGAGGGTTGAGATACTTTTGGCCACGCCCCTTTTGCTAGAAGCCCCTAAACCCATTGAAATAGCATTGGGGGTTTAAATTCGTTAGGCCACGCCCCTTTGGGTCCAGAAGCCCAGAATACCATTCATAGTATAGACCTCGAAATGGCTGAGGGTTGAGATACTTTTGGCCACGCCCCTTTTGCCTAGAAGCCCCTAAACCCATTGAAATAGCATTGGGGGTTTAAATTCGGTAGGCCCCTCCCCTTTGGGTCCAGAAGCCCAGAATACCATTCATAGTATAGACCTCGACATGGCTGAGGGTTGAGATACTTTTGGCCACGCCCCTTTTGCCTAGAAGCCCCTAAAACCATTGAAATAGCATTGGGGTTTAAATTCGTTAGGCCCCGCCCCTTTGGTTCCAGAAGCCCAGAATACCATTCATAGTACAGACCTCGACATGGCTGAGGGTTGAGATACTTTTGGCCACACCCCTTTTGCCGAGAAGCCCCTAAACCCATTGAAATAGCATTGGGGGTTTAAATTCGTTAGGCCCCGCCCCTTTGGGTCCAGAAGCCCAGAATACCATTCATAGTATAGACCTCGACATGGCTGAGGGTTGAGATACTTTTGGCCACACCCCTTTTGCCGAGAAGCCCCTAAACCCATTGAAATAGCATTGGGGGTTTAAATTCGTTAGGCCCCGCCCCTTTGGGTCCAGAAGCACAGAATACCATTCATAGTATAGACCTCGACATGGCTGAGGGTTGAGATACTTTTGGCCACGCCCCTTTTGCCTAGAAGCCCCTAAACCCATTGAAATAGCATTGGGGGTTTAAATTCGGTAGGCCCCTCCCCTTTGGGTCCAGAAGCCCAGAATACCATTCATAGTATAGACCTCGACATGGCTGAGGGTTGAGATACTTTTGGCCACGCCCCTTTTGCCTAGAAGCCCCTAAAACCATTGAAATAGCATTGGGGTTTAAATTCGTTAGGCCCCGCCCCTTTGGGTCCAGAAGCCCAGAATACCATTCATAGTACAGACCTCGACATGGCTGAGGGTTGAGATACTTTTGGCCACACCCCTTTTGCCGAGAAGCCCCTAAACCCATTGAAATAGCATTGGGGGTTTAAATTCGTTAGGCCCCGCCCCTTTGGGTCCAGAAGCCCAGAATACCATTCATAGTATAGACCTCGACATGGCTGAGGGTTGAGATACTTTTGGCCACACCCCTTTTGCCGAGAAGCCCCTAAACCCATTGAAATAGCATTGGGGGTTTAAATTCGTTAGGCCCCGCCCCTTTGGGTCCAGAAGCACAGAATACCATTCATAGTATAGACCTCGACATGGCTGAGGGTTGAGATACTTTTGGCCACGCCCCTTTTGCCTAGAAGCCCCTAAACCCATTGAAATAGCATTGGGGGTTTAAATTCGGTAGGCCCCGCCCCTTTGGGTCCAGAAGCCCAGAATACCATTCATAGTATAGACCTCGACATGGCTGAGGGTTGAGATACTTTTGGCCACGCCCCTTTTGCCTAGAAGCCCCTAAACACATTGAAATCGCATTGGGGGTTTAAATTCGTTAGGCCCCGCCCCTTTGGGTCCAGAAGCCCAGAATACCATTCATAGTATAGACCTCGACATGGCTGAGGGTTGAGGTACTTTTGGCCATGCCCCTTTTGCCTAGAAACCCCTAAACCCATTGAAATAGCATTGGGGGTTTAAATTCGTTAGGCCCCGCCCCTTTGGGTCCAGAAGCACAGAATACCATTCATAGTATAGACCTCGACATGGCTGAGGGTTGAGATACTTTTGGCCACGCCCCTTTTGCTAGAAGCCCCTAAACCCATTGAAATAGCATTGGGGGTTTAAATTCGTTAGGCCACGCCCCTTTGGGTCCAGAAGCCCAGAATACCATTCATAGTATAGACCTCGACATGGCTGATGGTTGAGATACTTTTGGCCACGCCCCTTTTGCCTAGAAGCCCCTAAACCCATTGAAATAGCATTGGGGGTTTATATTCGTTAGGCCCCGCCCCTTTGGGTCCAGAAGCCCAGAATACCATTCATAGTATAGACCTCGACATGGCTGAGGGTTGAGATACTTTTGGCCACGCCCCTTTTGCCTAGAAGCCCCTAAACCCATTGAAATAGCATTGGGGGTTTAAATTCGTTAGGCCACGCCCCTTTGGGTCCAGAAGCCCAGAATACCATTCATAGTACAGACCTCGACATGGCTGAGGGTTGAGGTACTTTTGGCCATGCCCTTTTTGCCTAGAAGCCCCTAAACCCATTGAAATAGCATTGGGGGTTTAAATTCGTTAGGCCCCGCCCCTTTGGGGCCAGAAGCCCAGAATACCATTCATAGTACAGACCTCGACATGGCTGAGGGTTGAGGTACTTTTGGCCACGCCCCTTTTGCCTAGAAGCCCCTAAAACCATTGAAATAGCATTGGGGTTTAAATTCGTTAGGCCCCGCCCCTTTGGGTCCAGAAGCCCAGAATACCATTCATAGTACAGACCTCGACATGGCTGAGGGTTGAGATACTTTTGGCCACGCCCCTTTTGCCTAGAAGCCCCTAAACCCATTGAAATAGCATTGGGGGTTTAAATTCGTTAGGCCCCGCCCCTTTGGGGCCAGAAGCCCAGAATACCATTCATAGTACAGACCTCGACATGGCTGAGGGTTGAGATACTTTTGGCCACGCCCCTTTTGCCTAGAAGCCCCTAAACCCATTGAAATAGCATTGGGGGTTTAAATTCGTTAGGCCCCGCCCCTTTGGGTCCAGAAGCCCAGAATACCATTTATAGTATAGACCTCGACATGGCTGAGGGTTGAGGTACTTTTGGCCACACCCCTTTTGCCTAGAAGCCCCTAAACCCATTGAAATAGCATTGGGGGTTTAAATTCGTTAGGCCCCGCCCCTTTGGGTCCAGAAGCCCAGAATACCATTCATAGTATAGACCTCGACATGGCTGAGGGTTGAGATACTTTTGGCCATGCCCTTTTTGCCTAGAAGCCCCTAAACCCATTGAAATAGCATTGGGGGTTTAAATTCGTTAGGCCACGCCCCTTTGGGTCCAGAAGCCCAGAATACCATTCATAGTATAGACCTCGACATGGCTGATGGTTGAGATACTTTTGGCCACGCCCCTTTTGCCTAGAAGCCCCTAAACCCATTGAAATAGCATTGGGGGTTTAAATTCGGTAGGCCCCGCCCCTTTGGGTCCAGAAGCCCAGAATACCATTCATAGTATAGACCTCGAAATGGCTGAGGGTTGAGATACTTTTGGCCACGCCCCTTTTGCCTAGAAGCCCCTAAACCCATTGAAATCGCATTGGGGGTTTAAATTCGTTAGGCCCCGCCCCTTTGGGTCCAGAAGCCCAGAATACCATTCATAGTATAGACCTCGACATGGCTGAGGGTTGAGGTACTTTTGGCCATGCCCCTTTTGCCTAGAAGCCCCTAAACCCATTGAAATAGCATTGGGGGTTTAAATTCGTTAGGCCCCGCCCCTTTGGGTCCAGAAGCACAGAATACCATTCATAGTATAGACCTCGACATGGCTGAGGGTTGAGGTACTTTTGGCCACGCCCCTTTTGCTAGAAGCCCCTAAACCCATTGAAATAGCATTGGGGGTTTAAATTCGTTAGGCCCCGCCCCTTTGGGACCAGAAGCCCAGAATACCATTCATAGTACAGACCTCGACATGGCTGAGGGTTGAGATACTTTTGGCCACGCCCCTTTTGCCTAGAAGCCCCTAAACCCATTGAAATAGCATTGGGGGTTTAAATTCGTTAGGCCCCGCCCCTTTGGGTCCAGAAGCCCAGAATACCATTCATAGTATAGACCTCGACATGGCTGAGGGTTGAGATACTTTTGGCCACGCCCCTTTTGCCTAGAAGCCCCTAAACCCATTGAAATAGCATTGGGGGTTTAAATTCGTTAGGCCCCGCCCCTTTGGGTCCAGAAGCCCAGAATACCATTCATAGTATAGACCTCGACATGGCTGAGGGTTGAGGTACTTTTGGCCACGCCCCTTTTGCCTAGAAGCCCCTAAACCCATTGAAATAGCATTGGGGGTTTAAATTCGTTAGGCCCCGCCCCTTTGGGTCCAGAAGCACAGAATACCATTCATAGTATAGACCTCGACATGGCTGAGGGTTGATATACTTTTGGCCACGCCCCTTTTGCCTAGAAGCCCCTAAACCCATTGAAATAGCATTGGGGGTTTAAATTCGGTAGGCCCCGCCCCTTTGGGTCCAGAAGCCCAGAATACCATTCATATTATAGACCTCGACATGGCTGAGGGTTGAGATACTTTTGGCCACGCCCCTTTTGCCTAGAAGCCCCTAAACCCATTGAAATCGCATTGGGGGTTTAAATTCGTTAGGCCCCGCCCCTTTGGGTCCAGAAGCCCAGAATACCATTCATAGTATAGACCTCGACATGGCTGAGGGTTGAGGTACTTTTGGCCATGCCCCTTTTGCCTAGAAGCCCCTAAACCCATTGAAATAGCATTGGGGGTTTAAATTCGTTAGGCCCCGCCCCTTTGGGTCCAGAAGCACAGAATACCATTCATAGTATAGACCTCGACATGGCTGAGGGTTAAGATACTTTTGGCCACGCCCCTTTTGCTAGAAGCCCCTAAACCCATTGAAATAGCATTGGGGGTTTAAATTCGTTAGGCCACGCCCCTTTGGGTCCAGAAGCCCAGAATACCATTCATAGTATAGACCTCGACATGGCTGATGGTTGAGATACTTTTGGCCACGCCCCTTTTGCCTAGAAGCCCCTAAACCCATTGAAATAGCATTGGGGGTTTAAATTCGGTAGGCCCCTCCCCTTTGGGTCCAGAAGCCCAGAATACCATTCATAGTATAGACCTCGACATGGCTGAGGGTTGAGATACTTTTGGCCACGCCCCTTTTGCCTAGAAGCCCCTAAACCCATTGAAATCGCATTGGGGGTTTAAATTCGTTAGGCCCCGCCCATTTGGGTCCAGAAGCCCAGAATACCATTCATAGTACAGACCTCGACATGGCTGAGGGTTGAGATACTTTTGGCCACGCCCCTTTTGCCTAGAAGCCCCTAAACCCATTGAAATAGCATTGGGGGTTTATATTCGTTAGGCCCCGCCCCTTTGGGTCCAGAAGCCCAGAATACCATTCATAGTATAGACCTCGACATGGCTGAGGGTTGAGGTACTTTTGGCCATGCCCCTTTTGCCTAGAAGCCCCTAAACCCATTGAAATAGCATTGGGGGTTTAAATTCGTTAGGCCCCGCCCATTTGGGTCCAGAAGCCCAGAATACCATTCATAGTACAGACCTCGACATGGCTGAGGGTTGAGATACTTTTGGCCACGCCCCTTTTGCCTAGAAGCCCCTAAACCCATTGAAATAGCATTGGGGGTTTATATTCGTTAGGCCCCGCCCCTTTGGGTCCAGAAGCCCAGAATACCATTCATAGTATAGACCTCGACATGGCTGAGGGTTGAGGTACTTTTGGCCATGCCCCTTTTGCCTAGAAGCCCCTAAACCCATTGAAATAGCATTGGGGGTTTAAATTCGTTAGGCCCCGCCCCTTTGGGTCCAGAAGCACAGAATACCATTCATAGTATAGACCTCGACATGGCTGAGGGTTGAGGTACTTTTGGCCACGCCCCTTTTGCTAGAAGCCCCTAAACCCATTGAAATAGCATTGGGGGTTTAAATTCGTTAGGCCCCGCCCCTTTGGGACCAGAAGCCCAGAATACCATTCATAGTACAGACCTCGACATGGCTGAGGGTTGAGATACTTTTGGCCACGCCCCTTTTGCCTAGAAGCCCCTAAACCCATTGAAATAGCATTGGGGGTTTAAATTCGTTAGGCCCCGCCCCTTTGGGTCCAGAAGCCCAGAATACCATTCATAGTATAGACCTCGACATGGCTGAGGGTTGAGATACTTTTGGCCACGCCCCTTTTGCCTAGAAGCCCCTAAACCCATTGAAATAGCATTGGGGGTTTAAATTCGTTAGGCCCCGCCCCTTTGGGTCCAGAAGCCCAGAATACCATTCATAGTATAGACCTCGACATGGCTGAGGGTTGAGGTACTTTTGGCCACGCCCCTTTTGCCTAGAAGCCCCTAAACCCATTGAAATAGCATTGGGGGTTTAAATTCGTTAGGCCCCGCCCCTTTGGGTCCAGAAGCACAGAATACCATTCATAGTATAGACCTCGACATGGCTGAGGGTTGATATACTTTTGGCCACGCCCCTTTTGCCTAGAAGCCCCTAAACCCATTGAAATAGCATTGGGGGTTTAAATTCGGTAGGCCCCGCCCCTTTGGGTCCAGAAGCCCAGAATACCATTCATATTATAGACCTCGACATGGCTGAGGGTTGAGATACTTTTGGCCACGCCCCTTTTGCCTAGAAGCCCCTAAACCCATTGAAATCGCATTGGGGGTTTAAATTCGTTAGGCCCCGCCCCTTTGGGTCCAGAAGCCCAGAATACCATTCATAGTATAGACCTCGACATGGCTGAGGGTTGAGGTACTTTTGGCCATGCCCCTTTTGCCTAGAAGCCCCTAAACCCATTGAAATAGCATTGGGGGTTTAAATTCGTTAGGCCCCGCCCCTTTGGGTCCAGAAGCACAGAATACCATTCATAGTATAGACCTCGACATGGCTGAGGGTTAAGATACTTTTGGCCACGCCCCTTTTGCTAGAAGCCCCTAAACCCATTGAAATAGCATTGGGGGTTTAAATTCGTTAGGCCACGCCCCTTTGGGTCCAGAAGCCCAGAATACCATTCATAGTATAGACCTCGACATGGCTGATGGTTGAGATACTTTTGGCCACGCCCCTTTTGCCTAGAAGCCCCTAAACCCATTGAAATAGCATTGGGGGTTTAAATTCGGTAGGCCCCTCCCCTTTGGGTCCAGAAGCCCAGAATACCATTCATAGTATAGACCTCGACATGGCTGAGGGTTGAGATACTTTTGGCCACGCCCCTTTTGCCTAGAAGCCCCTAAACCCATTGAAATCGCATTGGGGGTTTAAATTCGTTAGGCCCCGCCCATTTGGGTCCAGAAGCCCAGAATACCATTCATAGTACAGACCTCGACATGGCTGAGGGTTGAGATACTTTTGGCCACGCCCCTTTTGCCTAGAAGCCCCTAAACCCATTGAAATAGCATTGGGGGTTTATATTCGTTAGGCCCCGCCCCTTTGGGTCCAGAAGCCCAGAATACCATTCATAGTATAGACCTCGACATGGCTGAGGGTTGAGGTACTTTTGGCCACGCCCCTTTTGCCTAGAAGCCCCTAAAACCATTGAAATAGCATTGGGGTTTAAATTCGTTAGGCCCCGCCCCTTTGGGTCCAGAAGCCCAGAATACCATTCATAGTACAGACCTCGACATGGCTGAGGGTTGAGATACTTTTGGCCACGCCCCTTTTGCCTAGAAGCCCCTAAACCCATTGAAATAGCATTGGGGGTTTATATTCGTTAGGCCCCGCCCCTTTGGGTCCAGAAGCCCAGAATACCATTCATAGTATAGACCTCGACATGGCTGAGGGTTGAGATACTTTTGGCCACGCCCCTTTTGCCTAGAAGCCCCTAAACCCATTGAAATAGCATTGGGGGTTTAAATTCGCTAGGCCCCGCCCCTTTGGGTCCAGAAGCCCAGAATACCATTCATAGTATAGACCTCGACATGGCTGAGGGTTGAGGTACTTTTGGCCACGCCCTTTTTGCCTAGAAGCCCCTAAACCCATTGAAATAGCATTGGGGGTTTAAATTCGTTAGGCCCCGCCCCTTTGGGGCCAGAAGCCCAGAATACCATTCATAGTACAGACCTCGACATGGCTGAGGGTTGAGGTACTTTTGGCCACGCCCCTTTTGCCTAGAAGCCCCTAAAACCATTGAAATAGCATTGGGGTTTAAATTCGTTAGGCCCCGCCCCTTTGGGTCCAGAAGCCCAGAATACCATTCATAGTACAGACCTCGACATGGCTGAGGGTTGAGATACTTTTGGCCACGCCCCTTTTGCCTAGAAGCCCCTAAACCCATTGAAATAGCATTGGGGGTTTAAATTCGTTAGGCCCCGCCCCTTTGGGGCCAGAAGCCCAGAATACCATTCATAGTACAGACCTCGACATGGCTGAGGGTTGAGATACTTTTGGCCACGCCCCTTTTGCCTAGAAGCCCCTAAACCCATTGAAATAGCATTGGGGGTTTATATTCGTTAGGCCCCGCCCCTTTGGGTCCAGAAGCCCAGAATACCATTCATAGTATAGACCTCGACATGGCTGAGGGTTGAGGTACTTTTGGCCACGCCCCTTTTGCCTAGAAGCCCCTAAAACCATTGAAATAGCATTGGGGTTTAAATTCGTTAGGCCCCGCCCCTTTGGGTCCAGAAGCCCAGAATACCATTCATAGTACAGACCTCGACATGGCTGAGGGTTGAGATACTTTTGGCCACGCCCCTTTTGCCTAGAAGCCCCTAAACCCATTGAAATAGCATTGGGGGTTTAAATTCGTTAGGCCCCGCCCCTTTGGGTCCAGAAGCCCAGAATACCATTTATAGTATAGACCTCGACATGGCTGAGGGTTGAGGTACTTTTGGCCACACCCCTTTTGCCGAGAAGCCCCTAAACCCATTGAAATAGCATTGGGGGTTTAAATTCGTTAGGCCCCGCCCCTTTGGGTCCAGAAGCCCAGAATACCATTCATAGTATAGACCTCGACATGGCTGAGGGTTGAGATACTTTTGGCCACGCCCCTTTTGCCTAGAAGCCCCTAAACCCATTGAAATAGCATTGGGGGTTTAAATTCGTTAGGCCCCGCCCCTTTGGGTCCAGAAGCCCAGAATACCATTCATAGTATAGACCTCGACATGGCTGAGGGTTGAGGTACTTTTGGCCATGCCCTTTTTGCCTAGAAGCCCCTAAACCCATTGAAATAGCATTGGGGGTTTAAATTCGTTAGGCCACGCCCCTTTGGGTCCAGAAGCCCAGAATACCATTCATAGTATAGACCTCGACATGGCTGATGGTTGAGATACTTTTGGCCACGCCCCTTTTGCCTAGAAGCCCCTAAACCCATTGAAATAGCATTGGGGGTTTAAATTCGGTAGGCCCCGCCCCTTTGGGTCCAGAAGCCCAGAATACCATTCATAGTATAGACCTCGAAATGGCTGAGGGTTGAGATACTTTTGGCCACGCCCCTTTTGCCTAGAAGCCCCTAAACCCATTGAAATCGCATTGGGGGTTTAAATTCGTTAGGCCCCGCCCCTTTGGGTCCAGAAGCCCAGAATACCATTCATAGTATAGACCTCGACATGGCTGAGGGTTGAGGTACTTTTGGCCATGCCCCTTTTGCCTAGAAGCCCCTAAACCCATTGAAATAGCATTGGGGGTTTAAATTCGTTAGGCCCCGCCCCTTTGGGTCCAGAAGCACAGAATACCATTCATAGTATAGACCTCGACATGGCTGAGGGTTGAGGTACTTTTGGCCACGCCCCTTTTGCTAGAAGCCCCTAAACCCATTGAAATAGCATTGGGGGTTTAAATTCGTTAGGCCCCGCCCCTTTGGGACCAGAAGCCCAGAATACCATTCATAGTACAGACCTCGACATGGCTGAGGGTTGAGATACTTTTGGCCACGCCCCTTTTGCCTAGAAGCCCCTAAACCCATTGAAATAGCATTGGGGGTTTAAATTCGTTAGGCCCCGCCCCTTTGGGTCCAGAAGCCCAGAATACCATTCATAGTATAGACCTCGACATGGCTGAGGGTTGAGGTACTTTTGGCCACACCCCTTTTGCCGAGAAGCCCCTAAACCCATTGAAATAGCATTGGGGGTTTAAATTCGTTAGGCCCCGCCCCTTTGGGTCCAGAAGCCCAGAATACCATTCATAGTATAGACCTCGACATGGCTGAGGGTTGAGATACTTTTGGCCACGCCACTTTTGCCTAGAAGCCCCTAAACCCATTGAAATAGCATTGGGGGTTTAAATTCGTTAGGCCCCGCCCCTTTGGGTCCAGAAGCCCAGAATACCATTCATAGTATAGACCTCGACATGGCTGAGGGTTGAGGTACTTTTGGCCATGCCCCTTTTGCCTAGAAGCCCCTAAACCCATTGAAATAGCATTGGGGGTTTAAATTCGTTAGGCCCCGCCCCTTTGGGTCCAGAAGCACAGAATACCATTCATAGTATAGACCTCGACATGGCTGAGGGTTGATATACTTTTGGCCACGCCCCTTTTGCCTAGAAGCCCCTAAACCCATTGAAATAGCATTGGGGGTTTAAATTCGGTAGGCCCCGCCCCTTTGGGTCCAGAAGCCCAGAATACCATTCATATTATAGACCTCGACATGGCTGAGGGTTGAGATACTTTTGGCCACGCCCCTTTTGCCTAGAAGCCCCTAAACCCATTGAAATCGCATTGGGGGTTTAAATTCGTTAGGCCCCGCCCCTTTGGGTCCAGAAGCCCAGAATACCATTCATAGTATAGACCTCGACATGGCTGAGGGTTGAGGTACTTTTGGCCATGCCCCTTTTGCCTAGAAGCCCCTAAACCCATTGAAATAGCATTGGGGGTTTAAATTCGTTAGGCCCCGCCCCTTTGGGTCCAGAAGCACAGAATACCATTCATAGTATAGACCTCGACATGGCTGAGGGTTGAGATACTTTTGGCCACGCCCCTTTTGCTAGAAGCCCCTAAACCCATTGAAATAGCATTGGGGGTTTAAATTCGTTAGGCCACGCCCCTTTGGGTCCAGAAGCCCAGAATACCATTCATAGTATAGACCTCGACATGGCTGATGGTTGAGATACTTTTGGCCACGCCCCTTTTGCCTAGAAGCCCCTAAACCCATTGAAATAGCATTGGGGGTTTAAATTCGGTAGGCCCCTCCCCTTTGGGTCCAGAAGCCCAGAATACCATTCATAGTATAGACCTCGACATGGCTGAGGGTTGAGATACTTTTGGCCACGCCCCTTTTGCCTAGAAGCCCCTAAACCCATTGAAATAGCATTGGGGGTTTAAATTCGTTAGGCCCCGCCCATTTGGGTCCAGAAGCCCAGAATACCATTCATAGTACAGACCTCGACATGGCTGAGGGTTGAGATACTTTTGGCCACGCCCCTTTTGCCTAGAAGCCCCTAAACCCATTGAAATAGCATTGGGGGTTTATATTCGTTAGGCCCCGCCCCTTTGGGTCCAGAAGCCCAGAATACCATTCATAGTATAGACCTCGACATGGCTGAGGGTTGAGGTACTTTTGGCCACGCCCCTTTTGCCTAGAAGCCCCTAAAACCATTGAAATAGCATTGGGGTTTAAATTCGTTAGGCCCCGCCCCTTTGGGTCCAGAAGCCCAGAATACCATTCATAGTACAGACCTCGACATGGCTGAGGGTTGAGATACTTTTGGCCACGCCCCTTTTGCCTAGAAGCCCCTAAACCCATTGAAATAGCATTGGGGGTTTATATTCGTTAGGCCCCGCCCCTTTGGGTCCAGAAGCCCAGAATACCATTCATAGTATAGACCTCGACATGGCTGAGGGTTGAGATACTTTTGGCCACGCCCCTTTTGCCTAGAAGCCCCTAAACCCATTGAAATAGCATTGGGGGTTTAAATTCGCTAGGCCCCGCCCCTTTGGGTCCAGAAGCCCAGAATACCATTCATAGTATAGACCTCGACATGGCTGAGGGTTGAGGTACTTTTGGCCACGCCCTTTTTGCCTAGAAGCCCCTAAACCCATTGAAATAGCATTGGGGGTTTAAATTCGTTAGGCCCCGCCCCTTTGGGGCCAGAAGCCCAGAATACCATTCATAGTACAGACCTCGACATGGCTGAGGGTTGAGATACTTTTGGCCACGCCCCTTTTGCCTAGAAGCCCCTAAACCCATTGAAATAGCATTGGGGGTTTAAATTCGTTAGGCCCCGCCCCTTTGGGTCCAGAAGCCCAGAATACCATTCATAGTATAGACCTCGACATGGCTGAGGGTTGAGATACTTTTGGCCACGCCCCTTTTGCCTAGAAGCCCCTAAACCCATTGAAATCGCATTGGGGGTTTAAATTCGTTAGGCCCCGCCCATTTGGGTCCAGAAGCCCAGAATACCATTCATAGTACAGACCTCGACATGGCTGAGGGTTGAGATACTTTTGGCCACGCCCCTTTTGCCTAGAAGCCCCTAAACCCATTGAAATAGCATTGGGGGTTTATATTCGTTAGGCCCCGCCCCTTTGGGTCCAGAAGCCCAGAATACCATTCATAGTATAGACCTCGACATGGCTGAGGGTTGAGGTACTTTTGGCCACGCCCCTTTTGCCTAGAAGCCCCTAAAACCATTGAAATAGCATTGGGGTTTAAATTCGTTAGGCCCCGCCCCTTTGGGTCCAGAAGCCCAGAATACCATTCATAGTATAGACCTCGACATGGCTGAGGGTTGAGATACTTTTGGCCACGCCCCTTTTGCCTAGAAGCCCCTAAACCCATTGAAATAGCATTGGGGGTTTGTATTCGTTAGGCCCCGCCCCTTTGGGTCCAGAAGCCCAGAATACCATTCATAGTATAGACCTCGACATGGCTGAGGGTTGAGATACTTTTGGCCACGCCCCTTTTGCCTAGAAGCCCCTAAACCCATTGAAATAGCATTGGGGTTTAAATTCGTTAGGCCCCGCCCCTTTGGGGCCAGAAGCCCAGAATACCATTCATAGTACAGACCTCGACATGGCTGAGGGTTGAGATACTTTTGGCCACGCCCCTTTTGCCTAGAAGCCCCTAAACCCATTGAAATAGCATTGGGGGTTTAAATTCGTTAGGCCCCGCCCCTTTGGGGCCAGAAGCCCAGAATACCATTCATAGTACAGACCTCGACATGGCTGAGGGTTGAGATACTTTTGGCCACGCCCCTTTTGCCTAGAAGCCCCTAAACCCATTGAAATAGCATTGGGGGTTTAAATTCGTTAGGCCCCGCCCCTTTGGGTCCAGAAGCCCAGAATACCATTCATAGTATAGACCTCGACATGGCTGAGGGTTGAGGTACTTTTGGCCACGCCCCTTTTGCCTAGAAGCCCCTAAACCCATTGAAATAGCATTGGGGGTTTAAATTCGTTAGGCCCCGCCCCTTTGGGTCCTGAAGCCCAGAATACCATTCATAGTATAGACCTCGACATGGCTGAGGGTTGAGGTACTTTTGGCCACGCCCCTTTTGCCTAGAAGCCCCTAAACCCATTGAAATAGCATTGGGGGTTTAAATTCGTTAGGCCCCGCCCCTTTGGGTCCTGAAGCCCAGAATACCATTCATAGTATAGACCTCGACATGGCTGAGGGTTGAGATACTTTTGGCCACGCCCCTTTTGCCTAGAAGCCCCTAAACCCATTGAAATAGCATTGGGGGTTTAAATTCGTTAGGCCCCGCCCCTTTGGGTCCAGAAGCCCAGAATACCATTCATAGTATAGACCTCGACATGGCTGAGGGTTGAGGTACTTTTGGCCACGCCCCTTTTGCCTAGAAGCCCCTAAACCCATTGAAATAGCATTGGGGGTTTAAATTCGTTAGGCCCCGCCCCTTTGGGGCTTGAAGCCCAGAATACCATTCATAGTATAGACCTAGACATGGCTGAGGGTTGAGGTACTTTTGGCCACGTCCCTTTTGCCTAGAAGCCCCTAAACCCATTGAAATAGCATTGGGGGTTTAAATTCGTTAGGCCCCGCCCCTTTGGGTCCAGAAGCCCAGAATACCATTCATAGTATAGACCTCGACATGGCTGAGGGTTGAGGTACTTTTGGCCACGCCCCTTTTGCCTAGAAGCCCCTAAACCCATTGAAATAGCATTGGGGGTTTAAATTCGTTAGGCCCCGCCCCTTTGGGTCCAGAAGCCCAGAATACCATTCATAGTACAGACCTTGATATGGCTGAGGGTTGAGATACTTTTGGCCACGCCCATTTTGCCTAGAAGCCCCTAAACCCATTGAAATAGCATTGGGGGTTTAAATTCGTTAGGCCCCGCCCCTTTGGGTCCAGAAGCACAGAATACCATTCATAGTATAGACCTCGACATGGCTGAGGGTTGAGATACTTTTGGCCACGCCCCTTTTGCTAGAAGCCCCTAAACCCATTGAAATAGCATTGGGGGTTTAAATTCGTTAGGCCACGCCCTTTGAGTCCAGAAGCCCAGAATACCATTCATAGTACAGACCTCGACATGGCTGAGGGTTGAGATACTTTTGGCCACGCCCATTTTGCCTAGAAGCCCCTAAACCCATTGAAATAGCATTGGGGGTTTAAATTCGTTAGGCCCCGCCCCTTTGGGTCCAGAAGCCCAGCATACCATTCATAGTATAGACCTCGACATGACTGAGGGTTGAGATACTTTTGGCCACGCCCCTTTTGCCTAGAAGCCCCTAAACCCATTGAAATAGCATTGGGGGTTTAAATTCGTTAGGCCCCGCCCCTTTGGGTCCTGAAGCCCAGAATACCATTCATAGTATAGACCTCGACATGGCTGAGGGTTGAGGTACTTTTGGCCACGCCCCTTTTGCCTAGAAGCCCCTAAACCCATTGAAATAGCATTGGGGGTTTAAATTCGTTAGGCCCCGCCCCTTTGGGGCTTGAAGCCCAGAATACCATTCATAGTATAGACCTCGACATGGCTGAGGGTTGAGGTACTTTTGGCCATGTCCCTTTTGCCTAGAAGCCCCTAAACCCATTGAAATAGCATTGGGGGTTTAAATTCGTTAGGCCCCGCCCCTTTGGGTCCAGAAGCCCAGAATACCATTCATAGTATAGACCTCGACATGGCTGATGGTTGAGATACTTTTGGCCACGCCCCTTTTGCCTAGAAGCCCCTAAACCCATTGAAATAGCATTGGGGGTTTAAATTCGGTAGGCCCCGCCCCTTTGGGTCCAGAAGCCCAGAATACCATTCATAGTATAGACCTCGAAATGGCTGAGGGTTGAGATACTTTTGGCCACGCCCCTTTTGCCTAGAAGCCCCTAAACCCATTGAAATCGCATTGGGGGTTTAAATTCGTTAGGCCCCGCCCCTTTGGGACCAGAATACCATTCATAGTATAGACCTCGACATGGCTGAGGGTTGAGGTACTTTTGGCCATGCCCCTTTTGCCTAGAAGCCCCTAAACCCATTGAAATAGCATTGGGGGTTTAAATTCGTTAGGCCCCGCCCCTTTGGGTCCAGAAGCACAGAATACCATTCATAGTATAGACCTCGACATGGTTGAGGGTTGAGGTACTTTTGGCCACGCCCCTTTTGCCTAGAAGCCCCTAAACCCATTGAAATAGCATTGGGGGTTTAAATTCGTTAGGCCCCGCCCCTTTGGGTCCAGAAGCCCAGAATACCATTCATAGTATAGACCTCGACATGGCTGAGGGTTGAGGTACTTTTGGCCACGCCCCTTTTGCCTAGAAGCCCCTAAACCCATTGAAATAGCATTGGGGGTTTAAATTCGTTAGGCCCCGCCCCTTTGGGGCTTGAAGCCCAGAATACCATTCATAGTATAGACCTCGACATGGCTGAGGGTTGAGGTACTTTTGGCCATGTCCCTTTTGCCTAGAAGCCCCTAAACCCATTGAAATAGCATTGGGGGTTTAAATTCGTTAGGCCCCGCCCCTTTGGGTCCAGAAGCACAGAATACCATTCATAGTATAGACCTCGACATGGCTGAGGGTTGAGATACTTTTGGCCATGCCCTTTTTGCCTAGAAGCCCCTAAACCCATTGAAATAGCATTGGGGGTTTAAATTCGTTAGGCCACGCCCCTTTGGGTCCAGAAGCCCAGAATACCATTTATAGTATAGACCTCGACATGGCTGATGGTTGAGATACTTTTGGCCACGCCCCTTTTGCCTAGAAGCCCCTAAACCCATTGAAATAGCATTGGGGGTTTAAATTCGGTAGGCCCCGCCCCTTTGGGTCCAGAAGCCCAGAATACCATTCATAGTATAGACCTCGAAATGGCTGAGGGTTGAGATACTTTTGGCCACGCCCCTTTTGCCTAGAAGCCCCTAAACACATTGAAATCGCATTGGGGGTTTAAATTCGTTAGGCCCCGCCCCTTTGGGTCCAGAAGCCCAGAATACCATTCATAGTATAGACCTCGACATGGCTGAGGGTTGAGGTACTTTTGGCCATGCCCCTTTTGCCTAGAAGCCCCTAAACCCATTGAAATAGCATTGGGGGTTTAAATTCGTTAGGCCCCGCCCCTTTGGGTCCAGAAGCCCAGAATACCATTCATAGTATAGACCTCGACATGGCTGAGGGTTGAGATACTTTTGGCCACGCCCCTTTTGCTAGAAGCCCCTAAACCCATTGAAATAGCATTGGGGGTTTAAATTCGTTAGGCCACGCCCCTTTGGGTCCAGAAGCCCAGAATACCATTCATAGTATAGACCTCGACATGGCTGATGGTTGAGATACTTTTGGCCACGCCCCTTTTGCCTAGAAGCCCCTAAACCCATTGAAATAGCATTGGGGGTTTAAATTCGGTAGGCCCCTCCCCTTTGGGTCCAGAAGCCCAGAATACCATTCATAGTATAGACCTCGACATGGCTGAGGGTTGAGATACTTTTGGCCACGCCCCTTTTGCCTAGAAGCCCCTAAAACCATTGAAATAGCATTGGGGTTTAAATTCGTTAGGCCCCGCCCCTTTGGGTCCAGAAGCCCAGAATACCATTCATAGTACAGACCTCGACATGGCTGAGGGTTGAGATACTTTTGGCCACACCCCTTTTGCCGAGAAGCCCCTAAACCCATTGAAATAGCATTGGGGGTTTAAATTCGTTAGGCCCCGCCCCTTTGGGTCCAGAAGCCCAGAATACCATTCATAGTATAGACCTCGACATGGCTGAGGGTTGAGATACTTTTGGCCACACCCCTTTTGCCGAGAAGCCCCTAAACCCATTGAAATAGCATTGGGGGTTTAAATTCGTTAGGCCCCGCCCCTTTGGGTCCAGAAGCACAGAATACCATTCATAGTATAGACCTCGACATGGCTGAGGGTTGAGATACTTTTGGCCACGCCCCTTTTGCCTAGAAGCCCCTAAACCCATTGAAATAGCATTGGGGGTTTAAATTCGGTAGGCCCCTCCCCTTTGGGTCCAGAAGCCCAGAATACCATTCATAGTATAGACCTCGACATGGCTGAGGGTTGAGATACTTTTGGCCACGCCCCTTTTGCCTAGAAGCCCTTAAAACCATTGAAATAGCATTGGGGTTTAAATTCGTTAGGCCCCGCCCCTTTGGGTCCAGAAGCCCAGAATACCATTCATAGTACAGACCTCGACATGGCTGAGGGTTGAGATACTTTTGGCCACACCCCTTTTCCCGAGAAGCCCCTAAACCCATTGAAATAGCATTGGGGGTTTAAATTCGTTAGGCCCCGCCCCTTTGGGTCCAGAAGCCCAGAATACCATTCATAGTATAGACCTCGACATGGCTGAGGGTTGAGATACTTTTGGCCACACCCCTTTTGCCGAGAAGCCCCTAAACCCATTGAAATAGCATTGGGGGTTTAAATTCGTTAGGCCCCGCCCCTTTGGGTCCAGAAGCACAGAATACCATTCATAGTATAGACCTCGACATGGCTGAGGGTTGAGATACTTTTGGCCACGCCCCTTTTGCCTAGAAGCCCCTAAACCCATTGAAATAGCATTGGGGGTTTAAATTCGGTAGGCCCCGCCCCTTTGGGTCCAGAAGCCCAGAATACCATTCATAGTATAGACCTCGACATGGCTGAGGGTTGAGATACTTTTGGCCACGCCCCTTTTGCCTAGAAGCCCCTAAACACATTGAAATCGCATTGGGGGTTTAAATTCGTTAGGCCCCGCCCCTTTGGGTCCAGAAGCCCAGAATACCATTCATAGTATAGACCTCGACATGGCTGAGGGTTGAGGTACTTTTGGCCATGCCCCTTTTGCCTAGAAACCCCTAAACCCATTGAAATAGCATTGGGGGTTTAAATTCGTTAGGCCCCGCCCCTTTGGGTCCAGAAGCACAGAATACCATTCATAGTATAGACCTCGACATGGCTGAGGGTTGAGATACTTTTGGCCACGCCCCTTTTGCTAGAAGCCCCTAAACCCATTGAAATAGCATTGGGGGTTTAAATTCGTTAGGCCACGCCCCTTTGGGTCCAGAAGCCCAGAATACCATTCATAGTATAGACCTCGACATGGCTGATGGTTGAGATACTTTTGGCCACGCCCCTTTTGCCTAGAAGCCCCTAAACCCATTGAAATAGCATTGGGGGTTTATATTCGTTAGGCCCCGCCCCTTTGGGTCCAGAAGCCCAGAATACCATTCATAGTATAGACCTCGACATGGCTGAGGGTTGAGATACTTTTGGCCACGCCCCTTTTGCCTAGAAGCCCCTAAACCCATTGAAATAGCATTGGGGGTTTAAATTCGTTAGGCCACGCCCCTTTGGGTCCAGAAGCCCAGAATACCATTCATAGTACAGACCTCGACATGGCTGAGGGTTGAGATACTTTTGGCCACGCCCCTTTTGCCTAGAAGCCCCTAAACCCATTGAAATAGCATTGGGGGTTTATATTCGTTAGGCCCCGCCCCTTTGGGTCCAGAAGCCCAGAATACCATTCATAGTATAGACCTCGACATGGCTGAGGGTTGAGGTACTTTTGGCCACGCCCCTTTTGCCTAGAAGCCCCTAAAACCATTGAAATAGCATTGGGGTTTAAATTCGTTAGGCCCCGCCCCTTTGGGTCCAGAAGCCCAGAATACCATTCATAGTACAGACCTCGACATGGCTGAGGGTTGAGATACTTTTGGCCACGCCCCTTTTGCCTAGAAGCCCCTAAACCCATTGAAATAGCATTGGGGGTTTATATTCGTTAGGCCCCGCCCCTTTGGGTCCAGAAGCCCAGAATACCATTCATAGTATAGACCTCGACATGGCTGAGGGTTGAGATACTTTTGGCCACGCCCCTTTTGCCTAGAAGCCCCTAAACCCATTGAAATAGCATTGGGGTTTAAATTCGCTAGGCCCCGCCCCTTTGGGTCCAGAAGCCCAGAATACCATTCATAGTATAGACCTCGACATGGCTGAGGGTTGAGGTACTTTTGGCCACGCCCTTTTTGCCTAGAAGCCCCTAAACCCATTGAAATAGCATTGGGGGTTTAAATTCGTTAGGCCCCGCCCCTTTGGGGCCAGAAGCCCAGAATACCATTCATAGTACAGACCTCGACATGGCTGAGGGTTGAGATACTTTTGGCCACGCCCCTTTTGCCTAGAAGCCCCTAAACCCATTGAAATAGCATTGGGGGTTTAAATTCGGTAGGCCCCGCCCCTTTGGGTCCAGAAGCCCAGAATACCATTCATAGTATAGACCTCGACATGGCTGAGGGTTGAGGTACTTTTGGCCACACCCCTTTTGCCGAGAAGCCCCTAAACCCATTGAAATAGCATTGGGGGTTTAAATTCGTTAGGCCCCGCCCCTTTGGGTCCAGAAGCCCAGAATACCATTCATAGTATAGACCTCGACATGGCTGAGGGTTGAGATACTTTTGGCCACGCCCCTTTTGCCTAGAAGCCCCTAAACCCATTGAAATAGCATTGGGGGTTTAAATTCGTTAGGCCCCGCCCCTTTGGGTCCAGAAGCCCAGAATACTATTCATAGTATAGACCTCGACATGGCTGAGGGTTGAGGTACTTTTGGCCACGCCCCTTTTGCCTAGAAGCCCCTAAACCCATTGAAATAGCATTGGGGGTTTAAATTCGTTAGGCCCCGCCCCTTTGGGTCCAGAAGCACAGAATACCATTCATAGTATAGACCTCGACATGGCTGAGGGTTGAGATACTTTTGGCCACGCCCCTTTTGCCTAGAAGCCCCTAAACCCATTGAAATAGCATTGGGGGTTTAAATTCGGTAGGCCCCGCCCCTTTGGGTCCAGAAGCCCAGAATACCATTCATAGTATAGACCTCGACATGGCTGAGGGTTGAGATACTTTTGGCCACGCCCCTTTTGCCTAGAAGCCCCTAAACCCATTGAAATCGCATTGGGGGTTTAAATTCGTTAGGCCCCGCCCCTTTGGGTCCAGAAGCCCAGAATACCATTCATAGTATAGACCTCGACATGGCTGAGAGTTGAGGTACTTTTGGCCATGCCCCTTTTGCCTAGAAGCCCCTAAACCCCTTTAAATAGCATTGGGGGTTTAAATTCGTTAGGCCCCGCCCCTTTGGGTCCAGAAGCACAGAATACCATTCATAGTATAGACCTCGACATGGCTGAGGGTTGAGATACTTTTGGCCACGCCCCTTTTGCTAGAAGCCCCTAAACCCATTGAAATAGCATTGGGGGTTTAAATTCGTTAGGCCACGCCCCTTTGGGTCCAGAAGCCCAGAATACCATTCATAGTATAGACCTCGACGTGGCTGATGGTTGAGATACTTTTGGCCACGCCCCTTTTGCCTAGAAGCCCCTAAACCCATTGAAATAGCATTGGGGGTTTAAATTCGGTAGGCCCCTCCCCTTTGGGTCCAGAAGCCCAGAATACCATTCATAGTATAGACCTCGACATGGCTGAGGGTTAAGATACTTTTGGCCACGCCCCTTTTGCCTAGAAGCCCCTAAACCCATTGAAATAGCATTGGGGGTTTAAATTCGTTAGGCCCCGCCCCTTTGGGTCCAGAAGCCCAGAATACCATTCATAGTATAGACCTCGACATGGCTGAGGGTTGAGGTACTTTTGGCCACGCCCCTTTTGCCTAGAAGCCCCTAAACCCATTGAAATAGCATTGGGGGTTTAAATTCGTTAGGCCCCGCCCCTTTGGGTCCAGAAGCCCAGAATACCATTCATAGTACAGACCTTGATATGGCTGAGGGTTGAGATACTTTTGGCCACGCCCATTTCGCCTAGAAGCCCCTAAACCCATTGAAATAGCATTGGGGGTTTAAATTCGTTAGGCCCCGCCCCTTTGGGTCCAGAAGCCCAGCATACCATTCATAGTATAGACCTCGACATGGCTGAGGGTTGAGATACTTTTGGCCACGCCCCTTTTGCCTAGAAGCCCCTAAACCCATTGAAATAGCATTGGGGGTTTAAATTCGTTAGGCCCCGCCCCTTTGGGTCCTGAAGCCCAGAATACCATTCATAGTATAGACCTCGACATGGCTAAGGGTTGAGATACTTTTGGCCATGCCCTTTTTGCCTAGAAGCCCCTAAACCCATTGAAATAGCATTGGGGGTTTAAATTCGTTAGGCCACGCCCCTTTGGGTCCAGAAGCCCAGAATACCATTTATAGTATAGACCTCGACATGGCTGATGGTTGAGATACTTTTGGCCACGCCCCTTTTGCCTAGAAGCCCCTAAACCCATTGAAATAGCATTGGGGGTTTAAATTCGGTAGGCCCCGCCCCTTTGGGTCCAGAAGCCCAGAATACCATTCATAGTATAGACCTCGAAATGGCTGAGGGTTGAGATACTTTTGGCCACGCCCCTTTTGCCTAGAAGCCCCTAAACACATTGAAATCGCATTGGGGGTTTAAATTCGTTAGGCCCCGCCCCTTTGGGTCCAGAAGCCCAGAATACCATTCATAGTATAGACCTCGACATGGCTGAGGGTTGAGGTACTTTTGGCCATGCCCCTTTTGCCTAGAAGCCCCTAAACCCATTGAAATAGCATTGGGGGTTTAAATTCGTTAGGCCCCGCCCCTTTGGGTCCAGAAGCCCAGAATACCATTCATAGTATAGACCTCGACATGGCTGAGGGTTGAGATACTTTTGGCCACGCCCCTTTTGCTAGAAGCCCCTAAACCCATTGAAATAGCATTGGGGGTTTAAATTCGTTAGGCCACGCCCCTTTGGGTCCAGAAGCCCAGAATACCATTCATAGTATAGACCTCGACATGGCTGATGGTTGAGATACTTTTGGCCACGCCCCTTTTGCCTAGAAGCCCCTAAACCCATTGAAATAGCATTGGGGGTTTAAATTCGGTAGGCCCCTCCCCTTTGGGTCCAGAAGCCCAGAATACCATTCATAGTATAGACCTCGACATGGCTGAGGGTTGAGATACTTTTGGCCACGCCCCTTTTGCCTAGAAGCCCCTAAAACCATTGAAATAGCATTGGGGTTTAAATTCGTTAGGCCCCGCCCCTTTGGGTCCAGAAGCCCAGAATACCATTCATAGTACAGACCTCGACATGGCTGAGGGTTGAGATGCTTTTGGCCACACCCCTTTTGCCGAGAAGCCCCTAAACCCATTGAAATAGCATTGGGGGTTTAAATTCGTTAGGCCCCGCCCCTTTGGGTCCAGAAGCCCAGAATACCATTCATAGTATAGACCTCGACATGGCTGAGGGTTGAGATACTTTTGGCCACACCCCTTTTGCCGAGAAGCCCCTAAACCCATTGAAATAGCATTGGGGGTTTAAATTCGTTAGGCCCCGCCCCTTTGGGTCCAGAAGCACAGAATACCATTCATAGTATAGACCTCGACATGGCTGAGGGTTGAGATACTTTTGGCCACGCCCCTTTTGCCTAGAAGCCCCTAAACCCATTGAAATAGCATTGGGGGTTTAAATTCGGTAGGCCCCTCCCCTTTGGGTCCAGAAGCCCAGAATACCATTCATAGTATAGACCTCGACATGGCTGAGGGTTGAGATACTTTTGGCCACGCCCCTTTTGCCTAGAAGCCCTTAAAACCATTGAAATAGCATTGGGGTTTAAATTCGTTAGGCCCCGCCCCTTTGGGTCCAGAAGCCCAGAATACCATTCATAGTACAGACCTCGACATGGCTGAGGGTTGAGATACTTTTGGCCACACCCCTTTTCCCGAGAAGCCCCTAAACCCATTGAAATAGCATTGGGGGTTTAAATTCGTTAGGCCCCGCCCCTTTGGGTCCAGAAGCCCAGAATACCATTCATAGTATAGACCTCGACATGGCTGAGGGTTGAGATACTTTTGGCCACACCCCTTTTGCCGAGAAGCCCCTAAACCCATTGAAATAGCATTGGGGGTTTAAATTCGTTAGGCCCCGCCCCTTTGGGTCCAGAAGCACAGAATACCATTCATAGTATAGACCTCGACATGGCTGAGGGTTGAGATACTTTTGGCCACGCCCCTTTTGCCTAGAAGCCCCTAAACCCATTGAAATAGCATTGGGGGTTTAAATTCGGTAGGCCCCGCCCCTTTGGGTCCAGAAGCCCAGAATACCATTCATAGTATAGACCTCGACATGGCTGAGGGTTGAGATACTTTTGGCCACGCCCCTTTTGCCTAGAAGCCCCTAAACACATTGAAATCGCATTGGGGGTTTAAATTCGTTAGGCCCCGCCCCTTTGGGTCCAGAAGCCCAGAATACCATTCATAGTATAGACCTCGACATGGCTGAGGGTTGAGGTACTTTTGGCCATGCCCCTTTTGCCTAGAAACCCCTAAACCCATTGAAATAGCATTGGGGGTTTAAATTCGTTAGGCCCCGCCCCTTTGGGTCCAGAAGCACAGAATACCATTCATAGTATAGACCTCGACATGGCTGAGGGTTGAGATACTTTTGGCCACGCCCCTTTTGCTAGAAGCCCCTAAACCCATTGAAATAGCATTGGGGGTTTAAATTCGTTAGGCCACGCCCCTTTGGGTCCAGAAGCCCAGAATACCATTCATAGTATAGACCTCGACATGGCTGAGGGTTGAGATACTTTTGGCCACGCCCCTTTTGCCTAGAAGCCCCTAAACCCATTGAAATAGCATTGGGGGTTTAAATTCGTTAGGCCACGCCCCTTTGGGTCCAGAAGCCCAGAATACCATTCATAGTACAGACCTCGACATGGCTGAGGGTTGAGATACTTTTGGCCACGCCCCTTTTGCCTAGAAGCCCCTAAACCCATTGAAATAGCATTGGGGGTTTAAATTCGTTAGGCCCCGCCCCTTTGGGTCCAGAAGCCCAGAATACCATTCATAGTACAGACCTCGACATGGCTGAGGGTTGAGATACTTTTGGCCACGCCCCTTTTGCCTAGAAGCCCCTAAACCCATTGAAATAGCATTGGGGGTTTATATTCGTTAGGCCCCGCCCCTTTGGGTCCAGAAGCCCAGAATACCATTCATAGTATAGACCTCGACATGGCTGAGGGTTGAGATACTTTTGGCCACGCCCCTTTTGCCTAGAAGCCCCTAAACCCATTGAAATAGCATTGGGGTTTAAATTCGCTAGGCCCCGCCCCTTTGGGTCCAGAAGCCCAGAATACCATTCATAGTATAGACCTCGACATGGCTGAGGGTTGAGGTACTTTTGGCCACGCCCTTTTTGCCTAGAAGCCCCTAAACCCATTGAAATAGCATTGGGGGTTTAAATTCGTTAGGCCCCGCCCCTTTGGGGCCAGAAGCCCAGAATACCATTCATAGTACAGACCTCGACATGGCTGAGGGTTGAGATACTTTTGGCCACGCCCCTTTTGCCTAGAAGCCCCTAAACCCATTGAAATAGCATTGGGGGTTTAAATTCGTTAGGCCCCGCCCCTTTGGGTCCAGAAGCCCAGAATACCATTCATAGTATAGACCTCGACATGGCTGAGGGTTGAGGTACTTTTGGCCACGCCCCTTTTGCCGAGAAGCCCCTAAACCCATTGAAATAGCATTGGGGGTTTAAATTCGTTAGGCCCCGCCCCTTTGGGTCCAGAAGCCCAGAATACCATTCATAGTATAGACCTCGACATGGCTGAGGGTTGAGATACTTTTGGCCACGCCCCTTTTGCCTAGAAGCCCCTAAACCCATTGAAATAGCATTGGGGGTTTAAATTCGTTAGGCCCCGCCCCTTTGGGTCCAGAAGCCCAGAATACTATTCATAGTATAGACCTCGACATGGCTGAGGGTTGAGGTACTTTTGGCCACGCCCCTTTTGCCTAGAAGCCCCTAAACCCATTGAAATAGCATTGGGGGTTTAAATTCGTTAGGCCCCGCCCCTTTGGGTCCAGAAGCACAGAATACCATTCATAGTATAGACCTCGACATGGCTGAGGGTTGAGATACTTTTGGCCACGCCCCTTTTGCCTAGAAGCCCCTAAACCCATTGAAATAGCATTGGGGGTTTAAATTCGGTAGGCCCCGCCCCTTTGGGTCCAGAAGCCCAGAATACCATTCATAGTATAGACCTCGACATGGCTGAGGGTTGAGATACTTTTGGCCACGCCCCTTTTGCCTAGAAGCCCCTAAACCCATTGAAATCGCATTGGGGGTTTAAATTCGTTAGGCCCCGCCCCTTTGGGTCCAGAAGCCCAGAATACCATTCATAGTATAGACCTCGACATGGCTGAGAGTTGAGGTACTTTTGGCCATGCCCCTTTTGCCTAGAAGCCCCTAAACCCCTTTAAATAGCATTGGGGGTTTAAATTCGTTAGGCCCCGCCCCTTTGGGTCCAGAAGCACAGAATACCATTCATAGTATAGACCTCGACATGGCTGAGGGTTGAGATACTTTTGGCCACGCCCCTTTTGCTAGAAGCCCCTAAACCCATTGAAATAGCATTGGGGGTTTAAATTCGTTAGGCCACGCCCCTTTGGGTCCAGAAGCCCAGAATACCATTCATAGTATAGACCTCGACGTGGCTGATGGTTGAGATACTTTTGGCCACGCCCCTTTTGCCTAGAAGCCCCTAAACCCATTGAAATAGCATTGGGGGTTTAAATTCGGTAGGCCCCTCCCCTTTGGGTCCAGAAGCCCAGAATACCATTCATAGTATAGACCTCGACATGGCTGAGGGTTAAGATACTTTTGGCCACGCCCCTTTTGCCTAGAAGCCCCTAAACCCATTGAAATAGCATTGGGGGTTTAAATTCGTTAGGCCCCGCCCCTTTGGGTCCAGAAGCCCAGAATACCATTCATAGTATAGACCTCGACATGGCTGAGGGTTGAGGTACTTTTGGCCACGCCCCTTTTGCCTAGAAGCCCCTAAACCCATTGAAATAGCATTGGGGGTTTAAATTCGTTAGGCCCCGCCCCTTTGGGTCCAGAAGCCCAGAATACCATTCATAGTACAGACCTTGATATGGCTGAGGGTTGAGATACTTTTAGCCACAACCATTCCGCCTAGAATCCCCTAAACCCATTGAAATAGCATTGGGGGTTTAAATTCGTTAGGCCCCGCCCCTTTGGGTCCAGAAGCCCAGCATACCATTCATAGTATAGACCTCGACATGGCTGAGGGTTGAGATACTTTTGGCCACGCCCCTTTTGCCTAGAAGCCCCTAAACCCATTGAAATAGCATTGGGGGTTTAAATTCGTTAGGCCCCGCCCCTTTGGGTCCTGAAGCCCAGAATACCATTCATAGTATAGACCTCGACATGGCTAAGGGTTGAGGTACTTTTGGCCACGCCCCTTTTGCCTAGAAGCCCCTAAACCCATTGAAATAGCATTGGGGGTTTAAATTCGTTAGGCCCCGCCCCTTTGGGTCCTGAAGCCCAGAATACCATTCATAGTATAGACCTCGACATGGCTGAGGGTTGAGGTACTTTTGGCCACGCCCCTTTTGCCTAGAAGCCCCTAAACCCATTGAAATAGCATTGGGGGTTTAAATTCGTTAGGCCCCGCCCCTTTGGGTCCTGAAGCCCAGAATACCATTCATAGTATAGACCTCGACATGGCTGAGGGTTGAGGTACTTTTGGCCACGCCCCTTTTGCCTAGAAGCCCCTAAACCCATTGAAATAGCATTGGGGGTTTAAATTCGTTAGGCCCCGCCCCTTTGGGTCCAGAAGCCCAGAATACCATTCATAGTATAGACCTCGACATGGCTGAGGGTTGAGGTACTTTTGGCCACGCCCCTTTTGCCTAGAAGCCCCTAAACCCATTGAAATAGCATTGGGGGTTTAAATTCGTTAGGCCCCGCCCCTTTGGGGCTTGAAGCCCAGAATACCATTCATAGTATAGACCTCGACATGGCTGAGTGTTGAGGTACTTTTGGCCATGTCCCTTTTGCCTAGAAGCCCCTAAACCCATTGAAATAGCATTGGGGGTTTAAATTCGGTAGGCCCCGCCCCTTTGGGTCCAGAAGCCCAGAATACCATTCATAGTATAGACCTCGACATGGCTGAGGGTTGAGATACTTTTGGCCACGCCCCTTTTGCCTAGAAGCCCCTAAACCCATTGAAATAGCATTGGGGGTTTAAATTCGTTAGGCCCCGCCCCTTTGGGTCCAGAAGCCCAGAATACCATTCATAGTATAGACCTCGACATGGCTGAGGGTTGAGGTACTTTTGGCCACACCCCTTTTGCCGAGAAGCCCCTAAACCCATTGAAATAGCATTGGGGGTTTAAATTCGTTAGGCCCCGCCCCTTTGGGTCCAGAAGCCCAGAATACCATTCATAGTATAGACCTCGACATGGCTCAGGGTTGAGATACTTTTGGCCACGCCCCTTTTGCCTAGAAGCCCCTAAACCCATTGAAATAGCATTGGGGGTTTAAATTCGTTAGGCCCCGCCCCTTTGGGTCCTGAAGCCCAGAATACCATTCATAGTATAGACCTCGACATGGCTGAGGGTTGAGGTACTTTTGGCCACGCCCCTTTTGCCTAGAAGCCCCTAAACCCATTGAAATAGCATTGGGGGTTTAAATTCGTTAGGCCCCGCCCCTTTGGGTCCTGAAGCCCAGAATACCATTCATAGTATAGACCTCGACATGGCTGAGGGTTGAGGTACTTTTGGCCACGCCCCTTTTGCCTAGAAGCCCCTAAACCCATTGAAATAGCATTGGGGGTTTAAATTCGTTAGGCCCCGCCCCTTTGGGTCCAGAAGCCCAGAATACCATTCATAGTATAGACCTCGACATGGCTGAGGGTTAAGGTACTTTTGGCCACGCCCCTTTTGCCTAGAAGCCCCTAAACCCATTGAAATAGCATTGGGGGTTTAAATTCGTTAGGCCCCGCCCCTTTGGAGCTTGAAGCCCAGAATACCATTCATAGTATAGACCTCGACATGGCTGAGGGTTGAGGTACTTTTGGACATGTCCCTTTTGCCTAGAAGCCCCTAAACCCATTGAAATAGCACTGGGGGTTTAAATTCGTTAGGCCCCGCCCCTTTGGGTCCAGAAGCACAGAATACCATTCATAGTATAGACCTCGACATGGCTGAGGGTTGAGATACTTTTGGCCATGCCCTTTTTGCCTAGAAGCCCCTAAACCCATTGAAATAGCATTGGGGGTTTAAATTCGTTAGGCCACGCCCCTTTGGGTCCAGAAGCCCAGAATACCATTCATAGTATAGACCTCGACATGGCTGATGGTTGAGATACTTTTGGCCACGCCCCTTTTGCCTAGAAGCCCCTAAACCCATTGAAATAGCATTGGGGGTTTAAATTCGGTAGGCCCCGCCCCTTTGGGTCCAGAAGCCCAGAATACCATTCATAGTATAGACCTCGACATGGCTGAGGGTTGAGATACTTTTGGCCACGCCCCTTTTGCCTAGAAGCCCCTAAACCCATTGAAATCGCATTGGGGGTTTAAATTTGTTAGGCCCCGCCCCTTTGGGTCCAGAAGCCCAGAATACCATTCATAGTATAGACCTCGACATGGCTGAGGGTTGAGGTACTTTTGGCCATGCCCCTTTTGCCTTGAAGCCCCTAAACCCATTGAAATAGCATTGGGGGTTTAAATTCGTTAGGCCCCGCCCCTTTGGGTCCAGAAGCACAGAATACCATTCATAGTATAGACCTCGACATGGCTGAGGGTTGAGATACTTTTGGCCACGCCCCTTTTGCTAGAAGCCCCTAAACCCATTGAAATAGCATTGGGGGTTTAAATTCGTTAGGCCACGCCCTTTGAGTCCAGAAGCCCAGAATACCATTCATAGTACAGACCTCGACATGGCTGAGGGTTGAGATACTTTTGGCCACGCCCCTTTTGCCTAGAAGCCCCTAAACCCATTGAAATAGCATTGGGGGTTTATATTCGTTAGGCCCCGCCCCTTTGGGTCCAGAAGCCCAGAATACCATTCATAGTATAGACCTCTACATGGCTGAGGGTTGAGATACTTTTGGCCACGCCCCTTTTGCCTAGAAGCCCCTAAACCCATTGAAATAGCATTGGGGTTTAAATTCGCTAGGCCCCGCCCCTTTGGGTCCAGAAGCCCAGAATACCATTCATAGTATAGACCTCGACATGGCTGAGGGTTGAGGTACTTTTGGCCACGCCCTTTTTGCCTAGAAGCCCCTAAACCCATTGAAATAGCATTGGGGGTTTAAATTCGTTAGGCCCCGCCCCTTTGGGGCCAGAAGCCCAGAATACCATTCATAGTACAGACCTCGACATGGCTGAGGGTTGAGATACTTTTGGCCACGCCCCTTTTGCCTAGAAGCCCCTAAACCCATTGAAATAGCATTGGGGGTTTAAATTCGTTAGGCCCCGCCCCTTTGGGTCCAGAAGCCCAGAATACCATTCATAGTATAGACCTCGACATGGCTGAGGGTTGAGGTACTTTTGGCCACACCCCTTTTGCCGAGAAGCCCCTAAACCCATTGAAATAGCATTGGGGGTTTAAATTCGTTAGGCCCCGCCCCTTTGGGTCCAGAAGCCCAGAATACCATTCATAGTATAGACCTCGACATGGCTAAGGGTTGAGATACTTTTGGCCACGCCCCTTTTGCCTAGAAGCCCCTAAACCCATTGAAATAGCATTGGGGGTTTAAATTCGTTAGGCCCCGCCCCTTTGGGTCCAGAAGCCCAGAATACCATTCATAGTATAGACCTCGACATGGCTGAGGGTTGAGGTACTTTTGGCCACGCCCCTTTTGCCTAGAAGCCCCTAAACCCATTGAAATAGCATTGGGGGTTTAAATTCGTTAGGCCCCGCCCCTTTTGGTCCTGAAGCCCAGAATACCATTCATAGTATAGACCTCGACATGGCTGAGGGTTGAGGTACTTTTGGCCACGCCCCTTTTGCCTAGAAGTCCCTAAACCCATTGAAATAGCATTGGGGGTTTAAATTCGTTAGGCCCCGCCCCTTTGGGTCCTGAAGCCCAGAATACCATTCATAGTATAGACCTCGACATGGCTGAGGGTTGAGGTACTTTTGGCCACGCCCCTTTTGCCTAGAAGCCCCTAAACCCATTGAAATAGCATTGGGGGTTTAAATTCGTTAGGCCCCGCCCCTTTGGGGCTTGAAGCCCAGAATACCATTCATAGTATAGACCTAGACATGGCTGAGGGTTGAGGTACTTTTGGCCACGCCCCTTTTGCCTAGAAGCCCCTAAACCCATTGAAATAGCATTGGGGGTTTAAATTCGTTAGGCCCCGCCCCTTTGGGTCCAGAAGCCCAGAATACCATTCATAGTATAGACCTCGACATGGCTGAGGGTTGAGGTACTTTTGGCCATGCCCCTTTTGCCTAGAAGCCCCTAAACCCATTGAAATAGCATTGGGGGTTTAAATTCGTTAGGCCCCGCCCCTTTGGGTCCAGAAGCCCAGAATACCATTCATAGTACAGACCTTGATATGGCTGAGTGTTGAGATACTTTTGGCCACGCCCATTTTGCCTAGAAGCCCCTAAACCCATTGAAATAGCATTGGGGGTTTAAATTCCTTAGGCCCCGCCCCTTTGGGTCCAGAAGCCCAGAATACCATTCATAGTATAGACCTCGACATGGCTGAGGGTTGAGATACTTTTGGTCACGCCCCTTTAGCCTAGAAGCCCCTAAACCCATTGAAATAGCATTGGGGGTTTAAATTCGTTAGGCCCCGCCCCTTTGGGTCCAGAAGCCCAGAATACCATTCATAGTACAGACCTCGACATGGCTGAGGGTTGAGATACTTTTGGCCACGCCCCTTTTGCCTAGAAGCCCCTAAACCCATTGAAATAGCATTGGGGGTTTAAATTCGTTAGGCCCCGCCCCTTTGGGTCCAGAAGCCCAGAATACCATTCATAGTATAGACCTCGACATGGCTGAGGGTTGAGGTACTTTTGGCCACACCCCTTTTGCCGAGAAGCCCCTAAACCCATTGAAATAGCATTGGGGGTTTAAATTCGTTAGGCCCCGCCCCTTTGGGTCCAGAAGCCCAGAATACCATTCATAGTATAGACCTCGACATGGCTGAGGGTTGAGATACTTTTGGCCACGCCCCTTTTGCCTAGAAGCCCCTAAACCCATTGAAATAGCATTGGGGGTTTAAATTCGTTAGGCCCCGCCCCTTTGGGTCCTGAAGCCCAGAATACCATTCATAGTATAGACCTCGACATGGCTGAGGGTTGAGGTACTTTTGGCCACGCCCCTTTTGCCTAGAAGCCCCTAAACCCATTGAAATAGCATTGGGGGTTTAAATTCGTTAGGCCCCGCCCCTTTGGGTCCAGAAGACCAGAATACCATTCATAGTATAGACCTCGACATGGCTGAGGGTTGAGGTACTTTTGGCCACGCCCCTTTTGCCTAGAAGCCCCTAAACCCATTGAAATAGCATTGGGGGTTTAAATTCGTTAGGCCCCGCCCCTTTGGGGCTTGAAGCCCAGAATACCATTCATAGTATAGACCTCGACATGGCTGAGGGTTGAGGTACTTTTGGCCATGTCCCTTTTGCCTAGAAGCCCCTAAACCCATTGAAATAGCATTGGGGGTTTAAATTCGTTAGGCCCCGCCCCTTTGGGTCCAGAAGCACAGAATACCATTCATAGTATAGACCTCGACATGGCTGAGGGTTGAGATACTTTTGGCCATGCCCTTTTTGCCTAGAAGCCCCTAAACCCATTGAAATAGCATTGGGGGTTTAAATTCGTTAGGCCACGCCCCTTTGGGTCCAGAAGCCCAGAATACCATTCATAGTATAGACCTCGACATGGCTGATGGTTGAGATACTTTTGGCCACGCCCCTTTTGCCTAGAAGCCCCTAAACCCATTGAAATAGCATTGGGGGTTTAAATTCGGTAGGCCCCGCCCCTTTGGGTCCAGAAGCCCAGAATACCATTCATAGTATAGACCTCGAAATGGCTGAGGGTTGAGATACTTTTGGCCACGCCCCTTTTGCCTAGAAGCCCCTAAACCCATTGAAATCGCATTGGGGGTTTAAATTCGTTAGGCCCCGCCCCTTTGGGTCCAGAAGCCCAGAATACCATTCATAGTATAGACCTCGGCATGGCTGAGGGTTGAGGTACTTTTGGCCATGCCCCTTTTGCCTAGAAGCCCCTAAACCCATTGAAATAGCATTGGGGGTTTAAATTCGTTAGGCCCCGCCCCTTTGGGTCCAGAAGCACAGAATACCATTCATAGTATAGACCTCGACATGGCTGAGGGTTGAGGTACTTTTGGCCACGCCCCTTTTGCCTAGAAGCCCCTAAACCCATTGAAATAGCATTGGGGGTTTAAATTCGTTAGGCCCCGCCCCTTTGGGTCCAGAAGCCCAGAATACCATTCATAGTATAGACCTCGACATGGCTGAGGGTTGAGGTACTTTTGGCCACGCCCCTTTTGCCTAGAAGCCCCTAAACCCATTGAAATAGCATTGGGGGTTTAAATTCGTTAGGCCCCGCCCCTTTGGGGCTTGAAGCCCAGAATACCATTCATAGTATAGACCTCGACATGGCTGAGGGTTGAGATACTTTTGGCCACGCCTCTTTTGCCTAGAAGCCCCTAAACCCATTGAAATAGCATTGGGGGTTTAAATTCGTTAGGCCCCGCCCCTTTGGGTCCAGAAGCACAGAATACCATTCATAGTATAGACCTCGACATGGCTGAGGGTTGAGATACTTTTGGCCATGCCCTTTTTGCCTAGAAGCCCCTAAACCCATTGAAATAGCATTGGGGGTTTAAATTCGTTAGGCCACGCCCCTTTGGGTCCAGAAGCCCAGAATACCATTCATAGTATAGACCTCGACATGGCTGATGGTTGAGATACTTTTGGCCACGCCCCTTTTGCCTAGAAGCCCCTAAACCCATTGAAATAGCATTGGGGGTTTAAATTCGGTAGGCCCCGCCCCTTTGGGTCCAGAAGCCCAGAATACCATTCATAGTATAGACCTCGAAATGGCTGAGGGTTGAGATACTTTTGGCCACGCCCCTTTTGCCTAGAAGCCCCTAAACCCATTGAAATCGCATTGGGGGTTTAAATTCGTTAGGCCCCACCCCTTTGGGTCCAGAAGCCCAGAATACGATTCATAGTATAGACCTCGACATGGCTGAGGGTTGAGGTACTTTTGGCCATGCCCCTTTTGCCTAGAAGCCCCTAAACCCATTGAAATAGCATTGGGGGTTTAAATTCGTTAGGCCCCGCCCCTTTGGGTCCAGAAGCACAGAATACCATTCATAGTATAGACCTCGACATGGCTGAGGGTTGAGATACTTTTGGCCACGCCCCTTTTGCTAGAAGCCCCTAAACCCATTGAAATAGCATTGGGGGTTTAAATTCGTTAGGCCACGCCCCTTTGGGTCCAGAAGCCCAGAATACCATTCATAGTATAGACCTCGACATGGCTGATGGTTGAGATACTTTTGGCCACGCCCCTTTTGCCTAGAAGCCCCTAAACCCATTGAAATAGCATTGGGGGTTTAAATTCGGTAGGCCCCTCCCCTTTGGGTCCAGAAGCCCAGAATACCATTCATAGTATAGACCTCGACATGGCTGAGGGTTGAGATACTTTTGGCCACGCCCCTTTTGCCTAGAAGCCCCTAAAACCATTGAAATAGCATTGGGGTTTAAATTCGTTAGGCCCCACCCCTTTGGGTCCAGAAGCCCAGAATACCATTCATAGTACAGACCTCGACATGGCTGAGGGTTGAGATACTTTTGGCCACACCCCTTTTGCCGAGAAGCCCCTAAACCCATTGAAATAGCATTGGGGGTTTAAATTCGTTAGGCCCCGCCCCTTTGGGTCCAGAAGCCCAGAATACCATTCATAGTATAGACCTCGACATGGCTGAGGGTTGAGATACTTTTGGCCACACCCCTTTTGCCGAGAAGCCCCTAAACCCATTGAAATAGCATTGGGGGTTTAAATTCGTTAGGCCCCGCCCCTTTGGGTCCAGAAGCAAAGAATACCATTCATAGTATAGACCTCGACATGGCTGAGGGTTGAGATACTTTTGGCCACGCCCCTTTTGCCTAGAAGCCCCTAAACCCATTGAAATAGCATTGGGGGTTTAAATTCGGTAGGCCCCGCCCCTTTGGGTCCAGAAGCCCAGAATACCATTCATAGTATAGACCTCGACATGGCTGAGGGTTGAGATACTTTTGGCCACGCCCCTTTTGCCTAGAAGCCCCTAAACACATTGAAATCGCATTGGGGGTTTAAATTCGTTAGGCCCCGCCCCTTTGGGTCCAGAAGCCCAGAATACCATTCATAGTATAGACCTCGACATGGCTGAGGGTTGAGGTACTTTTGGCCATGCCCCTTTTGCCTAGAAACCCCTAAACCCATTGAAATAGCATTGGGGGTTTAAATTCGTTAGGCCCCGCCCCTTTGGGTCCAGAAGCACAGAATACCATTCATAGTATAGACCTCGACATGGCTGAGGGTTGAGGTACTTTTGGCCACGCCCCTTTTGCCTAGAAGCCCCTAAACCCATTGAAATAGCATTGGGGGTTTAAATTCGTTAGGCCCCGCCCCTTTGGGTCCAGAAGCCCAGAATACCATTCATAGTACAGACCTTGATATGGCTGAGGGTTGAGATACTTTTGGCCACGCCCATTTTGCCTAGAAGCCCCTAAACCCATTGAAATAGCATTGGGGGTTTAAATTCGTTAGGCCCCGCCCCTTTGGGTCCAGAAGCACAGAATACCATTCATAGTATAGACCTCGACATGGCTGAGGGTTGAGATACTTTTGGCCACGCCCCTTTTGCTAGAAGCCCCTAAACCCATTGAAATAGCATTGGGGGTTTAAATTCGTTAGGCCACGCCCTTTGAGTCCAGAAGCCCAGAATACCATTCATAGTACAGACCTCGACATGGCTGAGGGTTGAGATACTTTTGGCCACGCCCATTTTGCCTAGAAGCCCCTAAACCCATTGAAATAGCATTGGGGGTTTAAATTCGTTAGGCCCCGCCCCTTTGGGTCCAGAAGCCCAGCATACCATTCATAGTATAGACCTCGACATGGCTGAGGGTTGAGATACTTTTGGCCACGCCCCTTTTGCCTAGAAGCCCCTAAACCCATTGAAATAGCATTGGGGGTTTAAATTCGTTAGGCCCCGCCCCTTTGGGTCCTGAAGCCCAGAATACCATTCATAGTATAGACCTCGACATGGCTGAGGGTTGAGGTAATTTTGGCCACGCCCCTTTTGCCTAGAAGCCCCTAAACCCATTGAAATAGCATTGGGGGTTTAAATTCGTTAGGCCCCGCCCCTTTGGGGCTTGAAGCCCAGAATACCATTCATAGTATAGACCTCGACATGGCTGAGGGTTGAGGTACTTTTGGCCATGTCCCTTTTGCCTAGAAGCCCCTAAACCCATTGAAATAGCATTGGGGGTTTAAATTCGTTAGGCCCCGCCCCTTTGGGTCCAGAAGCCCAGAATACCATTCATAGTATAGACCTCGACATGGCTGATGGTTGAGATACTTTTGGCCACGCCCCTTTTGCCTAGAAGCCCCTAAACCCATTGAAATAGCATTGGGGGTTTAAATTCGGTAGGCCCCGCCCCTTTGGGTCCAGAAGCCCAGAATACCATTCATAGTATAGACCTCGAAATGGCTGAGGGTTGAGATACTTTTGGCCACGCCCCTTTTGCCTAGAAGCCCCTAAACCCATTGAAATCGCATTGGGGGTTTAAATTCGTTAGGCCCCGCCCCTTTGGGTCCAGAAGCCCAGAATACCATTCATAGTATAGACCTCGACATGGCTGAGGGTTGAGGTACTTTTGGCCATGCCCCTTTTGCCTAGAAGCCCCTAAACCCATTGAAATAGCATTGGGGGTTTAAATTCGTTAGGCCCCGCCCCTTTGGGTCCAGAAGCACAGAATACCATTCATAGTATAGACCTCGACATGGCTGAGGGTTAAGATACTTTTGGCCACGCCCCTTTTGCTAGAAGCCCCTAAACCCATTGAAATAGCATTGGGGGTTTAAATTCGTTAGGCCACGCCCCTTTGGGTCCAGAAGCCCAGAATACCATTCATAGTATAGACCTCGACATGGCTGATGGTTGAGATACTTTTGGCCACGCCCCTTTTGCCTAGAAGCCCCTAAACCCATTGAAATAGCATTGGGGGTTTAAATTCGGTAGGCCCCTCCCCTTTGGGTCCAGAAGCCCAGAATACCATTCATAGTATAGACCTCGACATGGCTGAGGGTTGAGATACTTTTGGCCACGCCCCTTTTGCCTAGAAGCCCCTAAACCCATTGAAATCGCATTGGGGGTTTAAATTCGTTAGGCCCCGCCCCTTTGGGTCCAGAAGCCCAGAATACCATTCATAGTACAGACCTCGACATGGCTGAGGGTTGAGATACTTTTGGCCACGCCCCTTTTGCCTAGAAGCCCCTAAACCCATTGAAATAGCATTGGGGGTTTATATTCGTTAGGCCCCGCCCCTTTGGGTCCAGAAGCCCAGAATACCATTCATAGTATAGACCTCGACATGGCTGAGGGTTGAGATACTTTTGGCCACGCCCCTTTTGCCTAGAAGCCCCTAAACCCATTGAAATCGCATTGGGGGTTTAAATTCGTTAGGCCCCGCCCCTTTGGGTCCAGAAGCCCAGAATACCATTCATAGTACAGACCTCGACATGGCTGAGGGTTGAGATACTTTTGGCCACGCCCCTTTTGCCTAGAAGCCCCTAAACCCATTGAAATAGCATTGGGGGTTTATATTCGTTAGGCCCCGCCCCTTTGGGTCCAGAAGCCCAGAATACCATTCATAGTATAGACCTCGACATGGCTGAGGGTTGAGGTACTTTTGGCCACGCCCCTTTTGCCTAGAAGCCCCTAAAACCATTGAAATAGCATTGGGGTTTAAATTCGTTAGGCCCCGCCCCTTTGGGTCCAGAAGCCCAGAATACCATTCATAGTACAGACCTCGACATGGCTGAGGGTTGAGATACTTTTGGCCACACCCCTTTTGCCGAGAAGCCCCTAAACCCATTGAAATAGCATTGGGGGTTTAAATTCGTTAGGCCCCGCCCCTTTGGGTCCAGAAGCCCAGAATACCATTCATAGTATAGACCTCGACATGGCTGAGGGTTGAGATACTTTTGGCCACACCCCTTTTGCCGAGAAGCCCCTAAACCCATTGAAATAGCATTGGGGGTTTAAATTCGTTAGGCCCCGCCCCTTTGGGTCCAGAAGCACAGAATACCATTCATAGTATAGACCTCGACATGGTTGAGGGTTGAGGTACTTTTGGCCACGCCCCTTTTGCCTAGAAGCCCCTAAACCCATTGAAATAGCATTGGGGGTTTAAATTCGTTAGGCCCCGCCCCTTTGGGTCCAGAAGCCCAGAATACCATTCATAGTATAGACCTCGACATGGCTGAGGGTTGAGGTACTTTTGGCCACGCCCCTTTTGCCTAGAAGCCCCTAAACCCATTGAAATAGCATTGGGGGTTTAAATTCGTTAGGCCCCGCCCCTTTGGGGCTTGAAGCCCAGAATACCATTCATAGTATAGACCTCGACATGGCTGAGGGTTGAGGTACTTTTGGCCATGTCCCTTTTGCCTAGAAGCCCCTAAACCCATTGAAATAGCATTGGGGGTTTAAATTCGTTAGGCCCCGCCCCTTTGGGTCCAGAAGCACAGAATACCATTCATAGTATAGACCTCGACATGGCTGAGGGTTGAGATACTTTTGGCCATGCCCTTTTTGCCTAGAAGCCCCTAAACCCATTGAAATAGCATTGGGGGTTTAAATTCGTTAGGCCACGCCCCTTTGGGTCCAGAAGCCCAGAATACCATTCATAGTATAGACCTCGACATGGCTGATGGTTGAGATACTTTTGGCCACGCCCCTTTTGCCTAGAAGCCCCTAAACCCATTGAAATAGCATTGGGGGTTTAAATTCGGTAGGCCCCGCCCCTTTGGGTCCAGAAGCCCAGAATACCATTCATAGTATAGACCTCGAAATGGCTGAGGGTTGAGATACTTTTGGCCACGCCCCTTTTGCCTAGAAGCCCCTAAACACATTGAAATCGCATTGGGGGTTTAAATTCGTTAGGCCCCGCCCCTTTGGGTCCAGAAGCCCAGAATACCATTCATAGTATAGACCTCGACATGGCTGAGGGTTGAGGTACTTTTGGCCATGCCCCTTTTGCCTAGAAGCCCCTAAACCCATTGAAATAGCATTGGGGGTTTAAATTCGTTAGGCCCCGCCCCTTTGGGTCCAGAAGCACAGAATACCATTCATAGTATAGACCTCGACATGGCTGAGGGTTGAGATACTTTTGGCCACGCCCCTTTTGCTAGAAGCCCCTAAACCCATTGAAATAGCATTGGGGGTTTAAATTCGTTAGGCCACGCCCCTTTGGGTCCAGAAGCCCAGAATACCATTCATAGTATAGACCTCGACATGGCTGATGGTTGAGATACTTTTGGCCACGCCCCTTTTGCCTAGAAGCCCCTAAACCCATTGAAATAGCATTGGGGGTTTAAATTCGGTAGGCCCCTCCCCTTTGGGTCCAGAAGCCCAGAATACCATTCATAGTATAGACCTCGACATGGCTGAGGGTTGAGATACTTTTGGCCACGCCCCTTTTGCCTAGAAGCCCCTAAAACCATTGAAATAGCATTGGGGTTTAAATTCGTTAGGCCCCGCCCCTTTGGGTCCAGAAGCCCAGAATACCATTCATAGTACAGACCTCGACATGGCTGAGGGTTGAGATACTTTTGGCCACACCCCTTTTGCCGAGAAGCCCCTAAACCCATTGAAATAGCATTGGGGGTTTAAATTCGTTAGGCCCCGCCCCTTTGGGTCCAGAAGCCCAGAATACCATTCATAGTATAGACCTCGACATGGCTGAGGGTTGAGATACTTTTGGCCACACCCCTTTTGCCGAGAAGCCCCTAAACCCATTGAAATAGCATTGGGGGTTTAAATTCGTTAGGCCCCACCCCTTTGGGTCCAGAAGCACAGAATACCATTCATAGTATAGACCTCGACATGGCTGAGGGTTGAGATACTTTTGGCCACGCCCCTTTTGCCTAGAAGCCCCTAAACCCATTGAAATAGCATTGGGGGTTTAAATTCGGTAGGCCCCTCCCCTTTGGGTCCAGAAGCCCAGAATACCATTCATAGTATAGACCTCGACATGGCTGAGGGTTGAGATACTTTTGGCCATGCCCCTTTTGCCTAGAAGCCCTTAAAACCATTGAAATAGCATTGGGGTTTAAATTCGTTAGGCCCCGCCCCTTTGGGTCCAGAAGCCCAGAATACCATTCATAGTACAGACCTCGACATGGCTGAGGGTTGAGATACTTTTGGCCACACCCCTTTTGCCGAGAAGCCCCTAAACCCATTGAAATAGCATTGGGGGTTTAAATTCGTTAGGCCCCGCCCCTTTGGGTCCAGAAGCCCAGAATACCATTCATAGTATAGACCTCGACATGGCTGAGGGTTGAGATACTTTTGGCCACACCCCTTTTGCCGAGAAGCCCCTAAACCCATTGAAATAGCATTGGGGGTTTAAATTCGTTAGGCCCCGCCCCTTTGGGTCCAGAAGCACAGAATACCATTCATAGTATAGACCTCGACATGGCTGAGGGTTGAGATACTTTTGGCCACGCCCCTTTTGCCTAGAAGCCCCTAAACCCATTGAAATAGCATTGGGGGTTTAAATTCGGTAGGCCCCGCCCCTTTGGGTCCAGAAGCCCAGAATACCATTCATAGTATAGACCTCGACATGGCTGAGGGTTGAGATACTTTTGGCCACGCCCCTTTTGCCTAGAAGCCCCTAAACACATTGAAATCGCATTGGGGGTTTAAATTCGTTAGGCCCCGCCCCTTTGGGTCCAGAAGCCCAGAATACCATTCATAGTATAGACCTCGACATGGCTGAGGGTTGAGGTACTTTTGGCCATGCCCCTTTTGCCTAGAAACCCCTAAACCCATTGAAATAGCATTGGGGGTTTAAATTCGTTAGGCCCCGCCCCTTTGGGTCCAGAAGCACAGAATACCATTCATAGTATAGACCTCGACATGGCTGAGGGTTGAGATACTTTTGGCCACGCCCCTTTTGCTAGAAGCCCCTAAACCCATTGAAATAGCATTGGGGGTTTAAATTCGTTAGCCCACGCCCCTTTGGGTCCAGAAGCCCAGAATACTATTCATAGTATAGACCTCGACATGGCTGATGGTTGAGATACTTTTGGCCACGCCCCTTTTGCCTAGAAGCCCCTAAACCCATTGAAATAGCATTGGGGGTTTATATTCGTTAGGCCCCGCCCCTTTGGGTCCAGAAGCCCAGAATACCATTCATAGTATAGACCTCGACATGGCTGAGGGTTGAGATACTTTTGGCCACGCCCCTTTTGCCTAGAAGCCCCTAAACCCATTGAAATAGCATTGGGGGTTTAAATTCGTTAGGCCACGCCCCTTTGGGTCCAGAAGCCCAGAATACCATTCATAGTACAGACCTCGACATGGCTGAGGGTTGAGATACTTTTGGCCACGCCCCTTTTGCCTAGAAGCCCCTAAACCAGCATTGGGGGTTTATATTCGTTAGGCCCCGCCCCTTTGGGTCCAGAAGCCCAGAATACCATTCATAGTATAGACCTCGACATGGCTGAGGGTTGAGGTACTTTTGGCCACGCCCCTTTTGCCTAGAAGCCCCTAAAACCATTGAAATAGCATTGGGGTTTAAATTCGTTAGGCCCCGCCCCTTTGGGTCCAGAAGCCCAGAATACCATTCATAGTACAGACCTCGACATGGCTGAGGGTTGAGATACTTTTGGCCACGCCCCTTTTGCCTAGAAGCCCCTAAACCCATTGAAATAGCATTGGGGGTTTATATTCGTTAGGCCCCGCCCCTTTGGGTCCAGAAGCCCAGAATACCATTCATAGTATAGACCTCGACATGGCTGAGGGTTGAGATACTTTTGGCCACGCCCCTTTTGACTAGAAGCCCCTAAACCCATTGAAATAGCATTGGGGTTTAAATTCGCTAGGCCCCGCCCCTTTGGGTCCAGAAGCCCAGAATACCATTCATAGTATAGACCTCGACATGGCTGAGGGTTGAGGTACTTTTGGCCACGCCCTTTTTGCCTAGAAGCCCCTAAACCCATTGAAATAGCATTGGGGGTTTAAATTCGTTAGGCCCCGCCCCTTTGGGGCCAGAAGCCCAGAATACCATTCATAGTACAGACCTCGACATGGCTGAGGGTTTAGATACTTTTGGCCACGCCACTTTTGCCTAGAAGCCCCTAAACCCATTGAAATAGCATTGGGGGTTTAAATTCGTTAGGCCCCGCCCCTTTGGGTCCAGAAGCCCAGAATACCATTCATAGTATAGACCTCGACATGGCTGAGGGTTGAGGTACTTTTGGCCACACCCCTTTTGCCGAGAAGCCCCTAAACCCATTGAAATAGCATTGGGGGTTTAAATTCGTTAGGCCCCGCCCCTTTGGGTCCAGAAGCCCAGAATACCATTCATAGTATAGACCTCGACATGGCTGAGGGTTGAGATACTTTTGGCCACGCCCCTTTTGCCTAGAAGCCCCTAAACCCATTGAAATAGCATTGGGGGTTTAAATTCGTTAGGCCCCGCCCCTTTGGGTCCAGAAGCCCAGAATACTATTCATAGTATAGACCTCGACATGGCTGAGGGTTGAGGTACTTTTGGCCACGCCCCTTTTGCCTAGAAGCCCCTAAACCCATTGAAATAGCATTGGGGGTTTAAATTCGTTAGGCCCCGCCCCTTTGGGTCCAGAAGCACAGAATACCATTCATAGTATAGACCTCGACATGGCTGAGGGTTGAGATACTTTTGGCCATGCCCCTTTTGCCTAGAAGCCCCTAAACCCATTGAAATAGCATTGGGGGTTTAAATTCGGTAGGCCCCGCCCCTTTGGGTCCAGAAGCCCAGAATACAATTCATAGTATAGACCTCGACATGGCTGAGGGTTGAGGGACTTTTGGCCACGCCCCTTTTGCCTAGAAGCCCCTAAACCCATTGAAATCGCATTGGGGGTTTAAATTCGTTAGGCCCCGCCCCTTTGGGTCCAGAAGCCCAGAATACCATTCATAGTACAGACCTTGATATGGCTGAGGGTTGAGATACTTTTGGCCACGCCCATTTTGCCTAGAAGCCCCTAAACCCATTGAAATAGCATTGGGGGTTTAAATTCGTTAGGCCCCGCCCCTTTGGGTCCAGAAGCCCAGCATACCATTCATAGTATAGACCTCGACATGGCTGAGGGTTGAGATACTTTTGGCCACGCCCCTTTTGCCTAGAAGCCCCTAAACCCATTGAAATAGCATCGGGGGTTTAAATTCGTTAGGCCCCGCCCCTTTGGGTCCTGAAGCCCAGAATACCATTCATAGTATAGACCTCGACATGGCTGAGGGTTGAGGTACTTTTGGCCACGCCCCTTTTGCCTAGAAGCCCCTAAACCCATTGAAATAGCATTGGGGGTTTAAATTCGTTAGGCCCCGCCCCTTTGGGTCCTGAAGCCCAGAATACCATTCATAGTATAGACCTCGACATGGCTGAGGGTTGAGGTACTTTTGGCCACGCCCCTTTTGCCTAGAAGCCCCTAAACCCATTGAAATAGCATTGGGGGTTTAAATTCGTTAGGCCCCGCCCCTTTGGGTCCTGAAGCCCAGAATACCATTCATAGTATAGACCTCGACATGGCTGAGGGTTGAGGTACTTTTGGCCACGACCCTTTTGCCTAGAAGCCCCTAAACCCATTGAAATAGCATTGGGGGTTTAAATTCGTTAGGCCCCGCCCCTTTGGGTCCAGAAGCCCAGAATACCATTCATAGTATAGACCTCGACATGGCTGAGGGTTGAGGTACTTTTGGCCACGCCCCTTTTGCCTAGAAGCCCCTAAACCCATTGAAATAGCATTGGGGGTTTAAATTCGTTAGGCCCCGCCCCTTTGGGGCTTGAAGCCCAGAATACCATTCATAGTATAGACCTCGACATGGCTGAGGGTTGAGGTACTTTTGGCCATGTCCCTTTTGCCTAGAAGCCCCTAAACCCATTGAAATAGCATTGGGGGTTTAAATTCGTTAGGCCCCGCCCCTTTGGGTCCAGAAGCCCAGAATACCATTCATAGTATAGACCTCGACATGGCTGAGGGTTGAGATACTTTTGGCCACGCCCCTTTTGCCTAGAAGCCCCTAAACCCATTGAAATAGCATTGGGGGTTTAAATTCGTTAGGCCCCGCCCCTTTGGGTCCAGAAGCCCAGAATACCATTCATAGTATAGACCTCGACATGGCTGAGGGTTGAGGTACTTTTGGCCACACCCCTTTTGCCGAGAAGCCCCTAAACCCATTGAAATAGCATTGGGGGTTTAAATTCGTTAGGCCCCGCCCCTTTGGGTCCAGAAGCCCAGAATACCATTCATAGTATAGACCTCGACATGGCTGAGGGTTGAGATACTTTTGGCCACGCCCCTTTTGCCTAGAAGCCCCTAAACCCATTGAAATAGCATTGGGGGTTTAAATTCGTTAGGCCCCGCCCCTTTGGGTCCTGAAGCCCAGAATACCATTCATAGTATAGACCTCGACATGGCTGAGGGTTGAGGTACTTTTGGCCACGCCCCTTTTGCCTAGAAGCCCCTAAACCCATTGAAATAGCATTGGGGGTTTAAATTCGTTAGGCCCCGCCCCTTTGGGTCCTGAAGCCCAGAATACCATTCATAGTATAGACCTCGACATGGCTGAGGGTTGAGGTACTTTTGGCCACGCCCCTTTTGCCTAGAAGCCCCTAAACCCATTGAAATAGCATTGGGGGTTTAAATTCGTTAGGCCCCGCCCCTTTGGGTCCAGAAGCCCAGAATACCATTCATAGTATAGACCTCGACATGGCTGAGGGTTGAGGTACTTTTGGCCACGCCCCTTTTGCCTAGAAGCCCCTAAACCCATTGAAATAGCATTGGGGGTTTAAATTCGTTAGGCCCCGCCCCTTTTGGTCCTGAAGCCCAGAATACCATTCATAGTATAGACCTCGACATGGCTGAGGGTTGAGGTACTTTTGGCCACGCCCCTTTTGCCTAGAAGTCCCTAAACCCATTGAAATAGCATTGGGGGTTTAAATTCGTTAGGCCCCGCCCCTTTGGGTCCTGAAGCCCAGAATACCATTCATAGTATAGACCTCGACATGGCTGAGGGTTGAGGTACTTTTGGCCACGCCCCTTTTGCCTAGAAGCCCCTAAACCCATTGAAATAGCATTGGGGGTTTAAATTCGTTAGGCCCCGCCCCTTTGGGGCTTGAAGCCCAGAATACCATTCATAGTATAGACCTAGACATGGCTGAGGGTTGAGGTACTTTTGGCCACGCCCCTTTTGCCTAGAAGCCCCTAAACCCATTGAAATAGCATTGGGGGTTTAAATTCGTTAGGCCCCGCCCCTTTGGGGCTTGAAGCCCAGAATACCATTCATAGTATAGACCTCGACATGGCTGAGGGTTGAGGTACTTTTGGCCATGTCCCTTTTGCCTAGAAGCCCCTAAACCCATTGAAATAGCATTGGGGGTTTAAATTCGTTAGGCCCCGCCCCTTTGGGTCCAGAAGCCCAGAATACCATTCATAGTATAGACCTCGACATGGCTGAGGGTTGAGATACTTTTGGCCACGCCCCTTTTGCCTAGAAGCCCCTAAACCCATTGAAATAGCATTGGGGGTTTAAATTCGTTAGGCCCCGCCCCTTTGGGTCCAGAAGCCCAGAATACCATTCATAGTATAGACCTCGACATGGCTGAGGGTTGAGGTACTTTTGGCCACACCCCTTTTGCCGAGAAGCCCCTAAACCCATTGAAATAGCATTGGGGGTTTAAATTCGTTAGGCCCCGCCCCTTTGGGTCCAGAAGCCCAGAATACCATTCATAGTATAGACCTCGACATGGCTGAGGGTTGAGATACTTTTGGCCACGCCCCTTTTGCCTAGAAGCCCCTAAACCCATTGAAATAGCATTGGGGGTTTAAATTCGTTAGGCCCCGCCCCTTTGGGTCCTGAAGCCCAGAATACCATTCATAGTATAGACCTCGACATGGCTGAGGGTTGAGGTACTTTTGGCCACGCCCCTTTTGCCTAGAAGCCCCTAAACCCATTGAAATAGCATTGGGGGTTTAAATTCGTTAGGCCCCGCCCCTTTGGGTCCTGAAGCCCAGAATACCATTCATAGTATAGACCTCGACATGGCTGAGGGTTGAGGTACTTTTGGCCACGCCCCTTTTGCCTAGAAGCCCCTAAACCCATTGAAATAGCATTGGGGGTTTAAATTCGTTAGGCCCCGCCCCTTTGGGTCCAGAAGCCCAGAATACCATTCATAGTATAGACCTCGACATGGCTGAGGGTTGAGGTACTTTTGGCCACGCCCCTTTTGCCTAGAAGCCCCTAAACCCATTGAAATAGCATTGGGGGTTTAAATTCGTTAGGCCCCGCCCCTTTTGGTCCTGAAGCCCAGAATACCATTCATAGTATAGACCTCGACATGGCTGAGGGTTGAGGTACTTTTGGCCACGCCCCTTTTGCCTAGAAGTCCCTAAACCCATTGAAATAGCATTGGGGGTTTAAATTCGTTAGGCCCCGCCCCTTTGGGTCCTGAAGCCCAGAATACCATTCATAGTATAGACCTCGACATGGCTGAGGGTTGAGGTACTTTTGGCCACGCCCCTTTTGCCTAGAAGCCCCTAAACCCATTGAAATAGCATTGGGGGTTTAAATTCGTTAGGCCCCGCCCCTTTGGGGCTTGAAGCCCAGAATACCATTCATAGTATAGACCTAGACATGGCTGAGGGTTGAGGTACTTTTGGCCACGCCCCTTTTGCCTAGAAGCCCCTAAACCCATTGAAATAGCATTGGGGGTTTAAATTCGTTAGGCCCCGCCCCTTTGGGTCCAGAAGCCCAGAATACCATTCATAGTATAGACCTCGACATGGCTGAGGGTTGAGGTACTTTTGGCCACGCCCCTTTTGCCTAGAAGCCCCTAAACCCATTGAAATAGCATTGGGGGTTTAAATTCGTTAGGCCCCGCCCCTTTGGGTCCAGAAGCCCAGAATACCATTCATAGTACAGACCTTGATATGGCTGAGGGTTGAGATACTTTTGGCCACGCCCATTTTGCCTAGAAGCCCCTAAACCCATTGAAATAGCATTGGGGGTTTAAATTCCTTAGGCCCCGCCCCTTTGGGTCCAGAAGCCCAGAATACCATTAATAGTATAGACCTCGACATGGCTGAGGGTTGAGATACTTTTGGTCACGCCCCTTTAGCCTAGAAGCCCCTAAACCCATTGAAATAGCATTGGGGGTTTAAATTCGTTAGGCCCCGCCCCTTTGGGGCTTGAAGCCCAGAATACCATTCATAGTATAGACCTAGACATGGCTGAGGGTTGAGGTACTTTTGGCCACGCCCCTTTTGCCTAGAAGCCCCTAAACCCATTGAAATAGCATTGGGGGTTTAAATTCGTTAGGCCCCGCCCCTTTGGGGCTTGAAGCCCAGAATACCATTCATAGTATAGACCTCGACATGGCTGAGGGTTGAGGTACTTTTGGCCATGTCCCTTTTGCCTAGAAGCCCCTAAACCCATTGAAATAGCATTGGGGGTTTAAATTCGTTAGGCCCCGCCCCTTTGGGTCCAGAAGCCCAGAATACCATTCATAGTATAGACCTCGACATGGCTGAGGGTTGAGATACTTTTGGCCACGCCCCTTTTGCCTAGAAGCCCCTAAACCCATTGAAATAGCATTGGGGGTTTAAATTCGTTAGGCCCCGCCCCTTTGGGTCCAGAAGCCCAGAATACCATTCATAGTATAGACCTCGACATGGCTGAGGGTTGAGGTACTTTTGGCCACACCCCTTTTGCCGAGAAGCCCCTAAACCCATTGAAATAGCATTGGGGGTTTAAATTCGTTAGGCCCCGCCCCTTTGGGTCCAGAAGCCCAGAATACCATTCATAGTATAGACCTCGACATGGCTGAGGGTTGAGATACTTTTGGCCACGCCCCTTTTGCCTAGAAGCCCCTAAACCCATTGAAATAGCATTGGGGGTTTAAATTCGTTAGGCCCCGCCCCTTTGGGTCCTGAAGCCCAGAATACCATTCATAGTATAGACCTCGACATGGCTGAGGGTTGAGGTACTTTTGGCCACGCCCCTTTTGCCTAGAAGCCCCTAAACCCATTGAAATAGCATTGGGGGTTTAAATTCGTTAGGCCCCGCCCCTTTGGGTCCTGAAGCCCAGAATACCATTCATAGTATAGACCTCGACATGGCTGAGGGTTGAGGTACTTTTGGCCACGCCCCTTTTGCCTAGAAGCCCCTAAACCCATTGAAATAGCATTGGGGGTTTAAATTCGTTAGGCCCCGCCCCTTTGGGTCCAGAAGCCCAGAATACCATTCATAGTATAGACCTCGACATGGCTGAGGGTTGAGGTACTTTTGGCCACGCCCCTTTTGCCTAGAAGCCCCTAAACCCATTGAAATAGCATTGGGGGTTTAAATTCGTTAGGCCCCGCCCCTTTTGGTCCTGAAGCCCAGAATACCATTCATAGTATAGACCTCGACATGGCTGAGGGTTGAGGTACTTTTGGCCACGCCCCTTTTGCCTAGAAGTCCCTAAACCCATTGAAATAGCATTGGGGGTTTAAATTCGTTAGGCCCCGCCCCTTTGGGTCCTGAAGCCCAGAATACCATTCATAGTATAGACCTCGACATGGCTGAGGGTTGAGGTACTTTTGGCCACGCCCCTTTTGCCTAGAAGCCCCTAAACCCATTGAAATAGCATTGGGGGTTTAAATTCGTTAGGCCCCGCCCCTTTGGGGCTTGAAGCCCAGAATACCATTCATAGTATAGACCTAGACATGGCTGAGGGTTGAGGTACTTTTGGCCACGCCCCTTTTGCCTAGAAGCCCCTAAACCCATTGAAATAGCATTGGGGGTTTAAATTCGTTAGGCCCCGCCCCTTTGGGTCCAGAAGCCCAGAATACCATTCATAGTATAGACCTCGACATGGCTGAGGGTTGAGGTACTTTTGGCCACGCCCCTTTTGCCTAGAAGCCCCTAAACCCATTGAAATAGCATTGGGGGTTTAAATTCGTTAGGCCCCGCCCCTTTGGGTCCAGAAGCCCAGAATACCATTCATAGTACAGACCTTGATATGGCTGAGGGTTGAGATACTTTTGGCCACGCCCATTTTGCCTAGAAGCCCCTAAACCCATTGAAATAGCATTGGGGGTTTAAATTCCTTAGGCCCCGCCCCTTTGGGTCCAGAAGCACAGAATACCATTAATAGTATAGACCTCGACATGGCTGAGGGTTGAGATACTTTTGGTCACGCCCCTTTAGCCTAGAAGCCCCTAAACCCATTGAAATAGCATTGGGGGTTTAAATTCGTTAGGCCCCGCCCCTTTGGGTCCAGAAGCCCAGAATACCATTCATAGTACAGACCTCGACATGGCTGAGGGTTGAGATACTTTTGGCCACGCCCCTTTTGCCTAGAAGCCCCTAAACCCATTGAAATAGCATTGGGGGTTTAAATTCGTTAGGCCCCGCCCCTTTGGGTCCAGAAGCCCAGAATACCATTCATAGTATAGACCTCGACATGGCTGAGGGTTGAGGTACTTTTGGCCACACCCCTTTTGCCGAGAAGCCCCTAAACCCATTGAAATAGCATTGGGGGTTTAAATTCGTTAGGCCCCGCCCCTTTGGGTCCAGAAGCCCAGAATACCATTCATAGTATAGACCTCGACATGGCTGAGGGTTGAGGTACTTTTGGCCACACCCCTTTTGCCGAGAAGCCCCTAAACCCATTGAAATAGCATTGGGGGTTTAAATTCGTTAGGCCCCGCCCCTTTGGGTCCAGAAGCCCAGAATACCATTCATAGTATAGACCTCGACATGGCTGAGGTTTGAGATACTTTTGGCCACGCCCCTTTTGCCTAGAAGCCCCTAAACCCATTGAAATAGCATTGGGGGTTTAAATTCGTTAGGCCCCGCCCCTTTGGGTCCTGAAGCCCAGAATACCATTCATAGTATAGACCTCGACATGGCTGAGGGTTGAGGTACTTTTGGCCACGCCCCTTTTGCCTAGAAGCCCCTAAACCCATTGAAATAGCATTGGGGGTTTAAATTCGTTAGGCCCCGCCCCTTTGGGTCCTGAAGCCCAGAATACCATTCATAGTATAGACCTCGACATGGCTGAGGGTTGAGGTACTTTTGGCCACGCCCCTTTTGCCTAGAAGCCCCTAAACCCATTGAAATAGCATTGGGGGTTTAAATTCGTTAGGCCCCGCCCCTTTGGGTCCAGAAGCCCAGAATACCATTCATAGTATAGACCTCGACATGGCTGAGGGTTGAGGTACTTTTGGCCACGCCCCTTTTGCCTAGAAGCCCCTAAACCCATTGAAATAGCATTGGGGGTTTAAATTCGTTAGGCCCCGCCCCTTTGGGGCTTGAAGCCCAGAATACCATTCATAGTATAGACCTCGACATGGCTGAGGGTTGAGGTACTTTTGGCCACGTCCCTTTTGCCTAGAAGCCCCTAAACCCATTGAAATAGCATTGGGGGTTTAAATTCGTTAGGCCCCGCCCCTTTGGGTCCAGAAGCACAGAATACCATTCATAGTATAGACCTCGACATGGCTGAGGGTTGAGATACTTTTGGCCATGCCCTTTTTGCCTAGAAGCCCCTAAACCCATTGAAATAGCATTGGGGGTTTAAATTCGTTAGGCCACGCCCCTTTGGGTCCAGAAGCCCAGAATACCATTCATAGTATAGACCTCGACATGGCTGAGGGTTGAGGTACTTTTGGCCACGCCCCTTTTGCCTAGAAGCCCCTAAAACCATTGAAATAGCATTGGGGTTTAAATTCGTTAGGCCCCGCCCCTTTGGGTCCAGAAGCCCAGAATACCATTCATAGTACAGACCTCGACATGGCTGAGGGTTGAGATACTTTTGGCCACACCCCTTTTGCCGAGAAGCCCCTAAACCCATTGAAATAGCATTGGGGGTTTAAATTCGTTAGGCCCCGCCCCTTTGGGTCCAGAAGCCCAGAATACCATTCATAGTATAGACCTCAACATGGCTGAGGGTTGAGATACTTTTGGCCACACCCCTTTTCCCGAGAAGCCCCTAAACCCATTGAAATAGCATTGGGGGTTTAAATTCGTTAGGCCCCGCCCCTTTGGGTCCAGAAGCACAGAATACCATTCATAGTATAGACCTCGACATGGCTGAGGGTTGAGGTACTTTTGGCCACGCCCCTTTTGCCTAGAAGCCCCTAAACCCATTGAAATAGCATTGGGGGTTTAAATTCGTTAGGCCCCGCCCCTTTGGGTCCAGAAGCCCAGAATACCATTCATAGTATAGACCTCGACATGGCTGAGGGTTGAGGTACTTTTGGCCACGCCCCTTTTGCCTAGAAGCCCCTAAACCCATTGAAATAGCATTGGGGGTTTAAATTCGTTAGGCCCCGCCCCTTTGGGGCTTGAAGCCCAGAATACCATTCATAGTATAGACCTCGACATGGCTGAGGGTTGAGATACTTTTGGCCACGCCTCTTTTGCCTAGAAGCCCCTAAACCCATTGAAATAGCATTGGGGGTTTAAATTCGTTAGGCCCCGCCCCTTTGGGTCCAGAAGCACAGAATACCATTCATAGTATAGACCTCGACATGGCTGAGGGTTGAGATACTTTTGGCCATGCCCTTTTTGCCTAGAAGCCCCTAAACCCATTGAAATAGCATTGGGGGTTTAAATTCGTTAGGCCACGCCCCTTTGGGTCCAGAAGCCCAGAATACCATTCATAGTATAGACCTCGACATGGCTGATGGTTGAGATACTTTTGGCCACGCCCCTTTTGCCTAGAAGCCCCTAAACCCATTGAAATAGCATTGGGGGTTTAAATTCGGTAGGCCCCGCCCCTTTGGGTCCAGAAGCCCAGAATACCATTCATAGTATAGACCTCGAAATGGCTGAGGGTTGAGATACTTTTGGCCACGCCCCTTTTGCCTAGAAGCCCCTAAACCCATTGAAATCGCATTGGGGGTTTAAATTCGTTAGGCCCCACCCCTTTGGGTCCAGAAGCCCAGAATACCATTCATAGTATAGACCTCGACATGGCTGAGGGTTGAGGTACTTTTGGCCATGCCCCTTTTGCCTAGAAGCCCCTAAACCCATTGAAATAGCATTGGGGGTTTAAATTCGTTAGGCCCCGCCCCTTTGGGTCCAGAAGCACAGAATACCATTCATAGTATAGACCTCGACATGGCTGAGGGTTGAGATACTTTTGGCCACGCCCCTTTTGCTAGAAGCCCCTAAACCCATTGAAATAGCATTGGGGGTTTAAATTCGTTAGGCCACGCCCCTTTGGGTCCAGAAGCCCAGAATACCATTCATAGTATAGACCTCGACATGGCTGATGGTTGAGATACTTTTGGCCACGCCCCTTTTGCCTAGAAGCCCCTAAACCCATTGAAATAGCATTGGGGGTTTAAATTCGGTAGGCCCCTCCCCTTTGGGTCCAGAAGCCCAGAATACCATTCATAGTATAGACCTCGACATGGCTGAGGGTTGAGATACTTTTGGCCACGCCCCTTTTGCCTAGAAGCCCCTAAAACCATTGAAATAGCATTGGGGTTTAAATTCGTTAGGCCCCACCCCTTTGGGTCCAGAAGCCCAGAATACCATTCATAGTACAGACCTCGACATGGCTGAGGGTTGAGATACTTTTGGCCACACCCCTTTTGCCGAGAAGCCCCTAAACCCATTGAAATAGCATTGGGGGTTTAAATTCGTTAGGCCCCGCCCCTTTGGGTCCAGAAGCCCAGAATACCATTCATAGTATAGACCTCGACATGGCTGAGGGTTGAGATACTTTTGGCCACACCCCTTTTGCCGAGAAGCCCCTAAACCCATTGAAATAGCATTGGGGGTTTAAATTCGTTAGGCCCCGCCCCTTTGGGTCCAGAAGCAAAGAATACCATTCATAGTATAGACCTCGACATGGCTGAGGGTTGAGATACTTTTGGCCACGCCCCTTTTGCCTAGAAGCCCCTAAACCCATTGAAATAGCATTGGGGGTTTAAATTCGGTAGGCCCCGCCCCTTTGGGTCCAGAAGCCCAGAATACCATTCATAGTATAGACCTCGACATGGCTGAGGGTTGAGATACTTTTGGCCACGCCCCTTTTGCCTAGAAGCCCCTAAACACATTGAAATCGCATTGGGGGTTTAAATTCGTTAGGCCCCGCCCCTTTGGGTCCAGAAGCCCAGAATACCATTCATAGTATAGACCTCGACATGGCTGAGGGTTGAGGTACTTTTGGCCATGCCCCTTTTGCCTAGAAACCCCTAAACCCATTGAAATAGCATTGGGGGTTTAAATTCGTTAGGCCCCGCCCCTTTGGGTCCAGAAGCACAGAATACCATTCATAGTATAGACCTCGACATGGCTGAGGGTTGAGGTACTTTTGGCCACGCCCCTTTTGCCTAGAAGCCCCTAAACCCATTGAAATAGCATTGGGGGTTTAAATTCGTTAGGCCCCGCCCCTTTGGGTCCAGAAGCCCAGAATACCATTCATAGTACAGACCTTGATATGGCTGAGGGTTGAGATACTTTTGGCCACGCCCATTTTGCCTAGAAGCCCCTAAACCCATTGAAATAGCATTGGGGGTTTAAATTCGTTAGGCCCCGCCCCTTTGGGTCCAGAAGCACAGAATACCATTCATAGTATAGACCTCGACATGGCTGAGGGTTGAGATACTTTTGGCCACGCCCCTTTTGCTAGAAGCCCCTAAACCCATTGAAATAGCATTGGGGGTTTAAATTCGTTAGGCCACGCCCTTTGAGTCCAGAAGCCCAGAATACCATTCATAGTACAGACCTCGACATGGCTGAGGGTTGAGATACTTTTGGCCACGCCCATTTTGCCTAGAAGCCCCTAAACCCATTGAAATAGCATTGGGGGTTTAAATTCGTTAGGCCCCGCCCCTTTGGGTCCAGAAGCCCAGCATACCATTCATAGTATAGACCTCGACATGGCTGAGGGTTGAGATACTTTTGGCCACGCCCCTTTTGCCTAGAAGCCCCTAAACCCATTGAAATAGCATTGGGGGTTTAAATTCGTTAGGCCCCGCCCCTTTGGGTCCTGAAGCCCAGAATACCATTCATAGTATAGACCTCGACATGGCTGAGGGTTGAGGTACTTTTGGCCACGCCCCTTTTGCCTAGAAGCCCCTAAACCCATTGAAATAGCATTGGGGGTTTAAATTCGTTAGGCCCCGCCCCTTTGGGGCTTGAAGCCCAGAATACCATTCATAGTATAGACCTCGACATGGCTGAGGGTTGAGGTACTTTTGGCCATGTCCCTTTTGCCTAGAAGCCCCTAAACCCATTGAAATAGCATTGGGGGTTTAAATTCGTTAGGCCCCGCCCCTTTGGGTCCAGAAGCCCAGAATACCATTCATAGTATAGACCTCGACATGGCTGATGGTTGAGATACTTTTGGCCACGCCCCTTTTGCCTAGAAGCCCCTAAACCCATTGAAATAGCATTGGGGGTTTAAATTCGGTAGGCCCCGCCCCTTTGGGTCCAGAAGCCCAGAATACCATTCATAGTATAGACCTCGAAATGGCTGAGGGTTGAGATACTTTTGGCCACGCCCCTTTTGCCTAGAAGCCCCTAAACCCATTGAAATCGCATTGGGGGTTTAAATTCGTTAGGCCCCGCCCCTTTGGGTCCAGAAGCCCAGAATACCATTCATAGTATAGACCTCGACATGGCTGAGGGTTGAGGTACTTTTGGCCATGCCCCTTTTGCCTAGAAGCCCCTAAACCCATTGAAATAGCATTGGGGGTTTAAATTCGTTAGGCCCCGCCCCTTTGGGTCCAGAAGCACAGAATACCATTCATAGTATAGACCTCGACATGGCTGAGGGTTAAGATACTTTTGGCCACGCCCCTTTTGCTAGAAGCCCCTAAACCCATTGAAATAGCATTGGGGGTTTAAATTCGTTAGGCCACGCCCCTTTGGGTCCAGAAGCCCAGAATACCATTCATAGTATAGACCTCGACATGGCTGATGGTTGAGATACTTTTGGCCACGCCCCTTTTGCCTAGAAGCCCCTAAACCCATTGAAATAGCATTGGGGATTTAAATTCGGTAGGCCCCTCCCCTTTGGGTCCAGAAGCCCAGAATACCATTCATAGTATAGACCTCGACATGGCTGAGGGTTGAGATACTTTTGGCCACGCCCCTTTTGCCTAGAAGCCCCTAAACCCATTGAAATCGCATTGGGGGTTTAAATTCGTTAGGCCCCGCCCCTTTGGGTCCAGAAGCCCAGAATACCATTCATAGTACAGACCTCGACATGGCTGAGGGTTGAGATACTTTTGGCCACGCCCCTTTTGCCTAGAAGCCCCTAAACCCATTGAAATAGCATTGGGGGTTTATATTCGTTAGGCCCCGCCCCTTTGGGTCCAGAAGCCCAGAATACCATTCATAGTATAGACCTCGACATGGCTGAGGGTTGAGGTACTTTTGGCCACGCCCCTTTTGCCTAGAAGCCCCTAAAACCATTGAAATAGCATTGGGGTTTAAATTCGTTAGGCCCCGCCCCTTTGGGTCCAGAAGCCCAGAATACCATTCATAGTACAGACCTCGACATGGCTGAGGGTTGAGATACTTTTGGCCACACCCCTTTTGCCGAGAAGCCCCTAAACCCATTGAAATAGCATTGGGGGTTTAAATTCGTTAGGCCCCGCCCCTTTGGGTCCAGAAGCCCAGAATACCATTCATAGTATAGACCTCGACATGGCTGAGGGTTGAGATACTTTTGGCCACACCCCTTTTGCCGAGAAGCCCCTAAACCCATTGAAATAGCATTGGGGGTTTAAATTCGTTAGGCCCCGCCCCTTTGGGTCCAGAAGCACAGAATACCATTCATAGTATAGACCTCGACATGGTTGAGGGTTGAGGTACTTTTGGCCACGCCCCTTTTGCCTAGAAGCCCCTAAACCCATTGAAATAGCATTGGGGGTTTAAATTCGTTAGGCCCCGCCCCTTTGGGTCCAGAAGCCCAGAATACCATTCATAGTATAGACCTCGACATGGCTGAGGGTTGAGGTACTTTTGGCCACGCCCCTTTTGCCTAGAAGCCCCTAAACCCATTGAAATAGCATTGGGGGTTTAAATTCGTTAGGCCCCGCCCCTTTGGGGCTTGAAGCCCAGAATACCATTCATAGTATAGACCTCGACATGGCTGAGGGTTGAGGTACTTTTGGCCATGTCCCTTTTGCCTAGAAGCCCCTAAACCCATTGAAATAGCATTGGGGGTTTAAATTCGTTAGGCCCCGCCCCTTTGGGTCCAGAAGCACAGAATACCATTCATAGTATAGACCTCGACATGGCTGAGGGTTGAGATACTTTTGGCCATGCCCTTTTTGCCTAGAAGCCCCTAAACCCATTGAAATAGCATTGGGGGTTTAAATTCGTTAGGCCACGCCCCTTTGGGTCCAGAAGCCCAGAATACCATTCATAGTATAGACCTCGACATGGCTGATGGTTGAGATACTTTTGGCCACGCCCCTTTTGCCTAGAAGCCCCTAAACCCATTGAAATAGCATTGGGGGTTTAAATTCGGTAGGCCCCGCCCCTTTGGGTCCAGAAGCCCAGAATACCATTCATAGTATAGACCTCGAAATGGCTGAGGGTTGAGATACTTTTGGCCACGCCCCTTTTGCCTAGAAGCCCCTAAACACATTGAAATCGCATTGGGGGTTTAAATTCGTTAGGCCCCGCCCCTTTGGGTCCAGAAGCCCAGAATACCATTCATAGTATAGACCTCGACATGGCTGAGGGTTGAGGTACTTTTGGCCATGCCCCTTTTGCCTAGAAGCCCCTAAACCCATTGAAATAGCATTGGGGGTTTAAATTCGTTAGGCCCCGCCCCTTTGGGTCCAGAAGCACAGAATACCATTCATAGTATAGACCTCGACATGGCTGAGGGTTGAGATACTTTTGGCCACGCCCCTTTTGCTAGAAGCCCCTAAACCCATTGAAATAGCATTGGGGGTTTAAATTCGTTAGGCCACGCCCCTTTGGGTCCAGAAGCCCAGAATACCATTCATAGTATAGACCTCGACATGGCTGATGGTTGAGATACTTTTGGCCACGCCCCTTTTGCCTAGAAGCCCCTAAACCCATTGAAATAGCATTGGGGGTTTAAATTCGGTAGGCCCCTCCCCTTTGGGTCCAGAAGCCCAGAATACCATTCATAGTATAGACCTCGACATGGCTGAGGGTTGAGATACTTTTGGCCACGCCCCTTTTGCCTAGAAGCCCCTAAAACCATTGAAATAGCATTGGGGTTTAAATTCGTTAGGCCCTGCCCCTTTGGGTCCAGAAGCCCAGAATACCATTCATAGTACAGACCTCGACATGGCTGAGGGTTGAGATACTTTTGGCCACACCCCTTTTGCCGAGAAGCCCCTAAACCCATTGAAATAGCATTGGGGGTTTAAATTCGTTAGGCCCCGCCCCTTTGGGTCCAGAAGCCCAGAATACCATTCATAGTATAGACCTCGACATGGCTGAGGGTTGAGATACTTTTGGCCACACCCCTTTTGCCGAGAAGCCCCTAAACCCATTGAAATAGCATTGGGGGTTTAAATTCGTTAGGCCCCACCCCTTTGGGTCCAGAAGCACAGAATACCATTCATAGTATAGACCTCGACATGGCTGAGGGTTGAGATACTTTTGGCCACGCCCCTTTTGCCTAGAAGCCCCTAAACCCATTGAAATAGCATTGGGGGTTTAAATTCGGTAGGCCCCTCCCCTTTGGGTCCAGAAGCCCAGAATACCATTCATAGTATAGACCTCGACATGGCTGAGGGTTGAGATACTTTTGGCCATGCCCCTTTTGCCTAGAAGCCCTTAAAACCATTGAAATAGCATTGGGGTTTAAATTCGTTAGGCCCCGCCCCTTTGGGTCCAGAAGCCCAGAATACCATTCATAGTATAGACCTCGACATGGCTGAGGGTTGAGATACTTTTGGCCACACCCCTTTTGCCGAGAAGCCCCTAAACCCATTGAAATAGCATTGGGGGTTTAAATTCGTTAGGCCCCGCCCCTTTGGGTCCAGAAGCCCAGAATACCATTCATAGTATAGACCTCGACATGGCTGAGGGTTGAGATACTTTTGGCCACACCCCTTTTGCCGAGAAGCCCCTAAACCCATTGAAATAGCATTGGGGGTTTAAATTCGTTAGGCCCCGCCCCTTTGGGTCCAGAAGCACAGAATACCATTCATAGTATAGACCTCGACATGGCTGAGGGTTGAGATACTTTTGGCCACGCCCCTTTTGCCTAGAAGCCCCTAAACCCATTGAAATAGCATTGGGGGTTTAAATTCGGTAGGCCCCGCCCCTTTGGGTCCAGAAGCCCAGAAAACCATTCATAGTATAGACCTCGACATGGCTGAGGGTTGAGATACTTTTGGCCACGCCCCTTTTGCCTAGAAGCCCCTAAACACATTGAAATCGCATTGGGGGTTTAAATTCGTTAGGCCCCGCCCCTTTGGGTCCAGAAGCCCAGAATACCATTCATAGTATAGACCTCGACATGGCTGAGGGTTGAGGTACTTTTGGCCATGCCCCTTTTGCCTAGAAACCCCTAAACCCATTGAAATAGCATTGGGGGTTTAAATTCGTTAGGCCCCGCCCCTTTGGGTCCAGAAGCACAGAATACCATTCATAGTATAGACCTCGACATGGCTGAGGGTTGAGATACTTTTGGCCACGCCCCTTTTGCTAGAAGCCCCTAAACCCATTGAAATAGCATTGGGGGTTTAAATTCGTTAGCCCACGCCCCTTTGGGTCCAGAAGCCCAGAATACTATTCATAGTATAGACCTCGACATGGCTGATGGTTGAGATACTTTTGGCCACGCCCCTTTTGCCTAGAAGCCCCTAAACCCATTGAAATAGCATTGGGGGTTTATATTCGTTAGGCCCCGCCCCTTTGGGTCCAGAAGCCCAGAATACCATTCATAGTATAGACCTCGACATGGCTGAGGGTTGAGATACTTTTGGCCACGCCCCTTTTGCCTAGAAGCCCCTAAACCCATTGAAATAGCATTGGGGGTTTAAATTCGTTAGGCCACGCCCCTTTGGGTCCAGAAGCCCAGAATACCATTCATAGTACAGACCTCGACATGGCTTAGGGTTGAGATACTTTTGGCCACGCCCCTTTTGCCTAGAAGCCCCTAAACCAGCATTGGGGGTTTATATTCGTTAGGCCCCGCCCCTTTGGGTCCAGAAGCCCAGAATACCATTCATAGTATAGACCTCGACATGGCTGAGGGTTGAGGTACTTTTGGCCACGCCCCTTTTGCCTAGAAGCCCCTAAAACCATTGAAATAGCATTGGGATTTAAATTCGTTAGGCCCCGCCCCTTTGGGTCCAGAAGCCCAGAATACCATTCATAGTACAGATCTCGACATGGCTGAGGGTTGAGATACTTTTGGCCACGCCCCTTTTGCCTAGAAGCCCCTAAACCCATTGAAATAGCATTGGGGGTTTATATTCGTTAGGCCCCGCCCCTTTGGGTCCAGAAGCCCAGAATACCATTCATAGTATAGACCTCGACATGGCTGAGGGTTGAGATACTTTTGGCCACGCCCCTTTTGACTAGAAGCCCCTAAACCCATTGAAATAGCATTGGGGTTTAAATTCGCTAGGCCCCGCCCCTTTGGGTCCAGAAGCCCAGAATACCATTCATAGTATAGACCTCGACATGGCTGAGGGTTGAGGTACTTTTGGCCACGCCCTTTTTGCCTAGAAGCCCCTAAACCCATTGAAATAGCATTGGGGGTTTAAATTCGTTAGGCCCCGCCCCTTTGGGGCCAGAAGCCCAGAATACCATTCATAGTACAGACCTCGACATGGCTGAGGGTTGAGATACTTTTGGCCACGCCCCTTTTGCCTAGAAGCCCCTAAACCCATTGAAATAGCATTGGGGGTTTAAATTCGTTAGGCCCCGCCCCTTTGGGTCCAGAAGCCCAGAATACCATTCATAGTATAGACCTCGACATGGCTGAGGGTTGAGATACTTTTGGCCACGCCCCTTTTGCCTAGAAGCCCCTAAACCCATTGAAATAGCATTGGGGGTTTAAATTCGTTAGGCCCCGCCCCTTTGGGTCCAGAAGCCCAGAATACTATTCATAGTATAGACCTCGACATGGCTGAGGGTTGAGGTACTTTTGGCCACGCCCCTTTTGCCTAGAAGCCCCTAAACCCATTGAAATAGCATTGGGGGTTTAAATTCGTTAGGCCCCGCCCCTTTGGGTCCAGAAGCACAGAATACCATTCATAGTATAGACCTCGACATGGCTGAGGGTTGAGATACTTTTGGCCATGCCCCTTTTGCCTAGAAGCCCCTAAACCCATTGAAATAGCATTGGGGGTTTAAATTCGGTAGGCCCCGCCCCTTTGGGTCCAGAAGCCCAGAATACAATTCATAGTATAGACCTCGACATGGCTGAGGGTTGAGGGACTTTTGGCCACGCCCCTTTTGCCTAGAAGCCCCTAAACCCATTGAAATCGCATTGGGGGTTTAAATTCGTTAGGCCCCGCCCCTTTGGGTCCAGAAGCCCAGAATACCATTCATAGTACAGACCTTGATATGGCTGAGGGTTGAGATACTTTTGGCCACGCCCATTTTGCCTAGAAGCCCCTAAACCCATTGAAATAGCATTGGGGGTTTAAATTCGTTAGGCCCCGCCCCTTTGGGTCCAGAAGCCCAGCATACCATTCATAGTATAGACCTCGACATGGCTGAGGGTTGAGATACTTTTGGCCACGCCCCTTTTGCCTAGAAGCCCCTAAACCCATTGAAATAGCATCGGGGGTTTAAATTCGTTAGGCCCCGCCCCTTTGGGTCCTGAAGCCCAGAATACCATTCATAGTATAGACCTCGACATGGCTGAGGGTTGAGGTACTTTTGGCCACGCCCCTTTTGCCTAGAAGCCCCTAAACCCATTGAAATAGCATTGGGGGTTTAAATTCGTTAGGCCCCGCCCCTTTGGGTCCTGAAGCCCAGAATACCATTCATAGTATAGACCTCGACATGGCTGAGGGTTGAGGTACTTTTGGCCACGCCCCTTTTGCCTAGAAGCCCCTAAACCCATTGAAATAGCATTGGGGGTTTAAATTCGTTAGGCCCCGCCCCTTTGGGTCCTGAAGCCCAGAATACCATTCATAGTATAGACCTCGACATGGCTGAGGGTTGAGGTACTTTTGGCCACGCCCCTTTTGCCTAGAAGCCCCTAAACCCATTGAAATAGCATTGGGGGTTTAAATTCGTTAGGCCCCGCCCCTTTGGGTCCAGAAGCCCAGAATACCATTCATAGTATAGACCTCGACATGGCTGAGGGTTGAGGTACTTTTGGCCACGCCCCTTTTGCCTAGAAGCCCCTAAACCCATTGAAATAGCATTGGGGGTTTAAATTCGTTAGGCCCCGCCCCTTTGGGGCTTGAAGCCCAGAATACCATTCATAGTATAGACCTCGACATGGCTGAGGGTTGAGGTACTTTTGGCCATGTAACTTTTGCCTAGAAGCCCCTAAACCCATTGAAATAGCATTGGGGGTTTAAATTCGTTAGGCCCCGCCCCTTTGGGTCCAGAAGCCCAGAATACCATTCATAGTATAGACCTCGACATGGCTGAGGGTTGAGATACTTTTGGCCACGCCCCTTTTGCCTAGAAGCCCCTAAACCCATTGAAATAGCATTGGGGGTTTAAATTCGTTAGGCCCCGCCCCTTTGGGTCCAGAAGCCCAGAATACCATTCATAGTATAGACCTCGACATGGCTGAGGGTTGAGGTACTTTTGGCCACACCCCTTTTGCCGAGAAGCCCCTAAACCCATTGAAATAGCATTGGGGGTTTAAATTCGTTAGGCCCCGCCCCTTTGGGTCCAGAAGCCCAGAATACCATTCATAGTATAGACCTCGACATGGCTGAGGGTTGAGATACTTTTGGCCACGCCCCTTTTGCCTAGAAGCCCCTAAACCCATTGAAATAGCATTGGGGGTTTAAATTCGTTAGGCCCCGCCCCTTTGGGTCCTGAAGCCCAGAATACCATTCATAGTATAGACCTCGACATGGCTGAGGGTTGAGGTACTTTTGGCCACGCCCCTTTTGCCTAGAAGCCCCTAAACCCATTGAAATAGCATTGGGGGTTTAAATTCGTTAGGCCCCGCCCCTTTGGGTCCTGAAGCCCAGAATACCATTCATAGTATAGACCTCGACATGGCTGAGGGTTGAGGTACTTTTGGCCACGCCCCTTTTGCCTAGAAGCCCCTAAACCCATTGAAATAGCATTGGGGGTTTAAATTCGTTAGGCCCCGCCCCTTTGGGTCCAGAAGCCCAGAATACCATTCATAGTATAGACCTCGACATGGCTGAGGGTTGAGGTACTTTTGGCCACGCCCCTTTTGCCTAGAAGCCCCTAAACCCATTGAAATAGCATTGGGGGTTTAAATTCGTTAGGCCCCGCCCCTTTTGGTCCTGAAGCCCAGAATACCATTCATAGTATAGACCTCGACATGGCTGAGGGTTGAGGTACTTTTGGCCACGCCCCTTTTGCCTAGAAGTCCCTAAACCCATTGAAATAGCATTGGGGGTTTAAATTCGTTAGGCCCCGCCCCTTTGGGTCCTGAAGCCCAGAATACCATTCATAGTATAGACCTCGACATGGCTGAGGGTTGAGGTACTTTTGGCCACGCCCCTTTTGCCTAGAAGCCCCTAAACCCATTGAAATAGCATTGGGGGTTTAAATTCGTTAGGCCCCGCCCCTTTGGGGCTTGAAGCCCAGAATACCATTCATAGTATAGACCTAGACATGGCTGAGGGTTGAGGTACTTTTGGCCACGCCCCTTTTGCCTAGAAGCCCCTAAACCCATTGAAATAGCATTGGGGGTTTAAATTCGTTAGGCCCCGCCCCTTTGGGGCTTGAAGCCCAGAATACCATTCATAGTATAGACCTCGACATGGCTGAGGGTTGAGGTACTTTTGGCCATGTCCCTTTTGCCTAGAAGCCCCTAAACCCATTGAAATAGCATTGGGGGTTTAAATTCGTTAGGCCCCGCCCCTTTGGGTCCAGAAGCCCAGAATACCATTCATAGTATAGACCTCGACATGGCTGAGGGTTGAGATACTTTTGGCCACGCCCCTTTTGCCTAGAAGCCCCTAAACCCATTGAAATAGCATTGGGGGTTTAAATTCGTTAGGCCCCGCCCCTTTGGGTCCAGAAGCCCAGAATACCATTCATAGTATAGACCTCGACATGGCTGAGGGTTGAGGTACTTTTGGCCACACCCCTTTTGCCGAGAAGCCCCTAAACCCATTGAAATAGCATTGGGGGTTTAAATTCGTTAGGCCCCGCCCCTTTGGGTCCAGAAGCCCAGAATACCATTCATAGTATAGACCTCGACATGGCTGAGGGTTGAGATACTTTTGGCCACGCCCCTTTTGCCTAGAAGCCCCTAAACCCATTGAAATAGCATTGGGGGTTTAAATTCGTTAGGCCCCGCCCCTTTGGGTCCTGAAGCCCAGAATACCATTCATAGTATAGACCTCGACATGGCTGAGGGTTGAGGTACTTTTGGCCACGCCCCTTTTGCCTAGAAGCCCCTAAACCCATTGAAATAGCATTGGGGGTTTAAATTCGTTAGGCCCCGCCCCTTTGGGTCCTGAAGCCCAGAATACCATTCATAGTATAGACCTCGACATGGCTGAGGGTTGAGGTACTTTTGGCCACGCCCCTTTTGCCTAGAAGCCCCTAAACCCATTGAAATAGCATTGGGGGTTTAAATTCGTTAGGCCCCGCCCCTTTGGGTCCAGAAGCCCAGAATACCATTCATAGTATAGACCTCGACATGGCTGAGGGTTGAGGTACTTTTGGCCACGCCCCTTTTGCCTAGAAGCCCCTAAACCCATTGAAATAGCATTGGGGGTTTAAATTCGTTAGGCCCCGCCCCTTTTGGTCCTGAAGCCCAGAATACCATTCATAGTATAGACCTCGACATGGCTGAGGGTTGAGGTACTTTTGGCCACACCCCTTTTGCCGAGAAGCCCCTAAACCCATTGAAATAGCATTGGGGGTTTAAATTCGTTAGGCCCCACCCCTTTGGGTCCAGAAGCACAGAATACCATTCATAGTATAGACCTCGACATGGCTGAGGGTTGAGATACTTTTGGCCACGCCCCTTTTGCCTAGAAGCCCCTAAACCCATTGAAATAGCATTGGGGGTTTAAATTCGGTAGGCCCCTCCCCTTTGGGTCCAGAAGCCCAGAATACCATTCATAGTATAGACCTCGACATGGCTGAGGGTTGAGATACTTTTGGCCATGCCCCTTTTGCCTAGAAGCCCTTAAAACCATTGAAATAGCATTTGGGTTTAAATTCGTTAGGCCCCGCCCCTTTGGGTCCAGAAGCCCAGAATACCATTCATAGTATAGACCTCGACATGGCTGAGGGTTGAGATACTTTTGGCCACACCCCTTTTGCCGAGAAGCCCCTAAACCCATTGAAATAGCATTGGGGGTTTAAATTCGTTAGGCCCCGCCCCTTTGGGTCCAGAAGCCCAGAATACCATTCATAGTATAGACCTCGACATGGCTGAGGGTTGAGATACTTTTGGCCACACCCCTTTTGCCGAGAAGCCCCTAAACCCATTGAAATAGCATTGGGGGTTTAAATTCGTTAGGCCCCGCCCCTTTGGGTCCAGAAGCACAGAATACCATTCATAGTATAGACCTCGACATGGCTGAGGGTTGAGATACTTTTGGCCACGCCCCTTTTGCCTAGAAGCCCCTAAACCCATTGAAATAGCATTGGGGGTTTAAATTCGGTAGGCCCCGCCCCTTTGGGTCCAGAAGCCCAGAATACCATTCATAGTATAGACCTCGACATGGCTGAGGGTTGAGATACTTTTGGCCACGCCCCTTTTGCCTAGAAGCCCCTAAACACATTGAAATCGCATTGGGGGTTTAAATTCGTTAGGCCCCGCCCCTTTGGGTCCAGAAGCCCAGAATACCATTCATAGTATAGACCTCGACATGGCTGAGGGTTGAGGTACTTTTGGCCATGCCCCTTTTGCCTAGAAACCCCTAAACCCATTGAAATAGCATTGGGGGTTTAAATTCGTTAGGCCCCGCCCCTTTGGGTCCAGAAGCACAGAATACCATTCATAGTATAGACCTCGACATGGCTGAGGGTTGAGATACTTTTGGCCACGCCCCTTTTGCTAGAAGCCCCTAAACCCATTGAAATAGCATTGGGGGTTTAAATTCGTTAGCCCACGCCCCTTTGGGTCCAGAAGCCCAGAATACTATTCATAGTATAGACCTCGACATGGCTGATGGTTGAGATACTTTTGGCCACGCCCCTTTTGCCTAGAAGCCCCTAAACCCATTGAAATAGCATTGGGGGTTTATATTCGTTAGGCCCCGCCCCTTTGGGTCCAGAAGCCCAGAATACCATTCATAGTATAGACCTCGACATGGCTGAGGGTTGAGATACTTTTGGCCACGCCCCTTTTGCCTAGAAGCCCCTAAACCCATTGAAATAGCATTGGGGGTTTAAATTCGTTAGGCCACGCCCCTTTGGGTCCAGAAGCCCAGAATACCATTCATAGTACAGACCTCGACATGGCTGAGGGTTGAGATACTTTTGGCCACGCCCCTTTTGCCTAGAAGCCCCTAAACCAGCATTGGGGGTTTATATTCGTTAGGCCCCGCCCCTTTGGGTCCAGAAGCCCAGAATACCATTCATAGTATAGACCTCGACATGGCTGAGGGTTGAGGTACTTTTGGCCACGCCCCTTTTGCCTAGAAGCCCCTAAAACCATTGAAATAGCATTGGGATTTAAATTCGTTAGGCCCCGCCCCTTTGGGTCCAGAAGCCCAGAATACCATTCATAGTACAGACCTCGACATGGCTGAGGGTTGAGATACTTTTGGCCACGCCCCTTTTGCCTAGAAGCCCCTAAACCCATTGAAATAGCATTGGGGGTTTATATTCGTTAGGCCCCGCCCCTTTGGGTCCAGAAGCCCAGAATACCATTCATAGTATAGACCTCGACATGGCTGAGGGTTGAGATACTTTTGGCCACGCCCCTTTTGACTAGAAGCCCCTAAACCCATTGAAATAGCATTGGGGTTTAAATTCGCTAGGCCCCGCCCCTTTGGGTCCAGAAGCCCAGAATACCATTCATAGTATAGACCTCGACATGGCTGAGGGTTGAGGTACTTTTGGCCACGCCCTTTTTGCCTAGAAGCCCCTAAACCCATTGAAATAGCATTGGGGGTTTAAATTCGTTAGGCCCCGCCCCTTTGGGGCCAGAAGCCCAGAATACCATTCATAGTACAGACCTCGACATGGCTGAGGGTTGAGATACTTTTGGCCACGCCCCTTTTGCCTAGAAGCCCCTAAACCCATTGAAATAGCATTGGGGGTTTAAATTCGTTAGGCCCCGCCCCTTTGGGTCCAGAAGCCCAGAATACCATTCATAGTATAGACCTCGACATGGCTGAGGGTTGAGATACTTTTGGCCACGCCCCTTTTGCCTAGAAGCCCCTAAACCCATTGAAATAGCATTGGGGGTTTAAATTCGTTAGGCCCCGCCCCTTTGGGTCCAGAAGCCCAGAATACTATTCATAGTATAGACCTCGACATGGCTGAGGGTTGAGGTACTTTTGGCCACGCCCCTTTTGCCTAGAAGCCCCTAAACCCATTGAAATAGCATTGGGGGTTTAAATTCGTTAGGCCCCGCCCCTTTGGGTCCAGAAGCACAGAATACCATTCATAGTATAGACCTCGACATGGCTGAGGGTTGAGATACTTTTGGCCATGCCCCTTTTGCCTAGAAGCCCCTAAACCCATTGAAATAGCATTGGGGGTTTAAATTCGGTAGGCCCCGCCCCTTTGGGTCCAGAAGCCCAGAATACAATTCATAGTATAGACCTCGACATGGCTGAGGGTTGAGGGACTTTTGGCCACGCCCCTTTTGCCTAGAAGCCCCTAAACCCATTGAAATCGCATTGGGGGTTTAAATTCGTTAGGCCCCGCCCCTTTGGGTCCAGAAGCCCAGAATACCATTCATAGTACAGACCTTGATATGGCTGAGGGTTGAGATACTTTTGGCCACGCCCATTTTGCCTAGAAGCCCCTAAACCCATTGAAATAGCATTGGGGGTTTAAATTCGTTAGGCCCCGCCCCTTTGGGTCCAGAAGCCCAGCATACCATTCATAGTATAGACCTCGACATGGCTGAGGGTTGAGATACTTTTGGCCACGCCCCTTTTGCCTAGAAGCCCCTAAACCCATTGAAATAGCATCGGGGGTTTAAATTCGTTAGGCCCCGCCCCTTTGGGTCCTGAAGCCCAGAATACCATTCATAGTATAGACCTCGACATGGCTGAGGGTTGAGGTACTTTTGGCCACGCCCCTTTTGCCTAGAAGCCCCTAAACCCATTGAAATAGCATTGGGGGTTTAAATTCGTTAGGCCCCGCCCCTTTGGGTCCTGAAGCCCAGAATACCATTCATAGTATAGACCTCGACATGGCTGAGGGTTGAGGTACTTTTGGCCACGCCCCTTTTGCCTAGAAGCCCCTAAACCCATTGAAATAGCATTGGGGGTTTAAATTCGTTAGGCCCCGCCCCTTTGGGTCCTGAAGCCCAGAATACCATTCATAGTATAGACCTCGACATGGCTGAGGGTTGAGGTACTTTTGGCCACGCCCCTTTTGCCTAGAAGCCCCTAAACCCATTGAAATAGCATTGGGGGTTTAAATTCGTTAGGCCCCGCCCCTTTGGGTCCAGAAGCCCAGAATACCATTCATAGTATAGACCTCGACATGGCTGAGGGTTGAGGTACTTTTGGCCACGCCCCTTTTGCCTAGAAGCCCCTAAACCCATTGAAATAGCATTGGGGGTTTCAATTCGTTAGGCCCCGCCCCTTTGGGGCTTGAAGCCCAGAATACCATTCATAGTATAGACCTCGACATGGCTGAGGGTTGAGGTACTTTTGGCCATGTCCCTTTTGCCTAGAAGCCCCTAAACCCATTGAAATAGCATTGGGGGTTTAAATTCGTTAGGCCCCGCCCCTTTGGGTCCAGAAGCCCAGAATACCATTCATAGTATAGACCTCGACATGGCTGAGGGTTGAGATACTTTTGGCCACGCCCCTTTTGCCTAGAAGCCCCTAAACCCATTGAAATAGCATTGGGGGTTTAAATTCGTTAGGCCCCGCCCCTTTGGGTCCAGAAGCCCAGAATACCATTCATAGTATAGACCTCGACATGGCTGAGGGTTGAGGTACTTTTGGCCACACCCCTTTTGCCGAGAAGCCCCTAAACCCATTGAAATAGCATTGGGGGTTTAAATTCGTTAGGCCCCGCCCCTTTGGGTCCAGAAGCCCAGAATACCATTCATAGTATAGACCTCGACATGGCTGAGGGTTGAGATACTTTTGGCCACGCCCCTTTTGCCTAGAAGCCCCTAAACCCATTGAAATAGCATTGGGGGTTTAAATTCGTTAGGCCCCGCCCCTTTGGGTCCTGAAGCCCAGAATACCATTCATAGTATAGACCTCGACATGGCTGAGGGTTGAGGTACTTTTGGCCACGCCCCTTTTGCCTAGAAGCCCCTAAACCCATTGAAATAGCATTGGGGGTTTAAATTCGTTAGGCCCCGCCCCTTTGGGTCCTGAAGCCCAGAATACCATTCATAGTATAGACCTCGACATGGCTGAGGGTTGAGGTACTTTTGGCCACGCCCCTTTTGCCTAGAAGCCCCTAAACCCATTGAAATAGCATTGGGGGTTTAAATTCGTTAGGCCCCGCCCCTTTGGGTCCAGAAGCCCAGAATACCATTCATAGTATAGACCTCGACATGGCTGAGGGTTGAGGTACTTTTGGCCACGCCCCTTTTGCCTAGAAGCCCCTAAACCCATTGAAATAGCATTGGGGGTTTAAATTCGTTAGGCCCCGCCCCTTTTGGTCCTGAAGCCCAGAATACCATTCATAGTATAGACCTCGACATGGCTGAGGGTTGAGGTACTTTTGGCCACGCCCCTTTTGCCTAGAAGTCCCTAAACCCATTGAAATAGCATTGGGGGTTTAAATTCGTTAGGCCCCGCCCCTTTGGGTCCTGAAGCCCAGAATACCATTCATAGTATAGACCTCGACATGGCTGAGGGTTGAGGTACTTTTGGCCACGCCCCTTTTGCCTAGAAGCCCCTAAACCCATTGAAATAGCATTGGGGGTTTAAATTCGTTAGGCCCCGCCCCTTTGGGGCTTGAAGCCCAGAATACCATTCATAGTATAGACCTAGACATGGCTGAGGGTTGAGGTACTTTTGGCCACGCCCCTTTTGCCTAGAAGCCCCTAAACCCATTGAAATAGCATTGGGGGTTTAAATTCGTTAGGCCCCGCCCCTTTGGGGCTTGAAGCCCAGAATACCATTCATAGTATAGACCTCGACATGGCTGAGGGTTGAGGTACTTTTGGCCATGTCCCTTTTGCCTAGAAGCCCCTAAACCCATTGAAATAGCATTGGGGGTTTAAATTCGTTAGGCCCCGCCCCTTTGGGTCCAGAAGCCCAGAATACCATTCATAGTATAGACCTCGACATGGCTGAGGGTTGAGATACTTTTGGCCACGCCCCTTTTGCCTAGAAGCCCCTAAACCCATTGAAATAGCATTGGGGGTTTAAATTCGTTAGGCCCCGCCCCTTTGGGTCCAGAAGCCCAGAATACCATTCATAGTATAGACCTCGACATGGCTGAGGGTTGAGGTACTTTTGGCCACACCCCTTTTGCCGAGAAGCCCCTAAACCCATTGAAATAGCATTGGGGGTTTAAATTCGTTAGGCCCCGCCCCTTTGGGTCCAGAAGCCCAGAATACCATTCATAGTATAGACCTCGACATGGCTGAGGGTTGAGATACTTTTGGCCACGCCCCTTTTGCCTAGAAGCCCCTAAACCCATTGAAATAGCATTGGGGGTTTAAATTCGTTAGGCCCCGCCCCTTTGGGTCCTGAAGCCCAGAATACCATTCATAGTATAGACCTCGACATGGCTGAGGGTTGAGGTACTTTTGGCCACGCCCCTTTTGCCTAGAAGCCCCTAAACCCATTGAAATAGCATTGGGGGTTTAAATTCGTTAGGCCCCGCCCCTTTGGGTTCTGAAGCCCAGAATACCATTCATAGTATAGACCTCGACATGGCTGAGGGTTGAGGTACTTTTGGCCACGCCCCTTTTGCCTAGAAGCCCCTAAACCCATTGAAATAGCATTGGGGGTTTAAATTCGTTAGGCCCCGCCCCTTTGGGTCCAGAAGCCCAGAATACCATTCATAGTATAGACCTCGACATGGCTGAGGGTTGAGGTACTTTTGGCCACGCCCCTTTTGCCTAGAAGCCCCTAAACCCATTGAAATAGCATTGGGGGTTTAAATTCGTTAGGCCCCGCCCCTTTTGGTCCTGAAGCCCAGAATACCATTCATAGTATAGACCTCGACATGGCTGAGGGTTGAGGTACTTTTGGCCACGCCCCTTTTGCCTAGAAGTCCCTAAACCCATTGAAATAGCATTGGGGGTTTAAATTCGTTAGGCCCCGCCCCTTTGGGTCCTGAAGCCCAGAATACCATTCATAGTATAGACCTCGACATGGCTGAGGGTTGAGGTACTTTTGGCCACGCCCCTTTTGCCTAGAAGCCCCTAAACCCATTGAAATAGCATTGGGGGTTTAAATTCGTTAGGCCCCGCCCCTTTGGGGCTTGAAGCCCAGAATACCATTCATAGTATAGACCTAGACATGGCTGAGGGTTGAGGTACTTTTGGCCACGCCCCTTTTGCCTAGAAGCCCCTAAACCCATTGAAATAGCATTGGGGGTTTAAATTCGTTAGGCCCCGCCCCTTTGGGTCCAGAAGCCCCTATACCATTCATAGTATAGACCTCGACATGGCTGAGGGTTGAGGTACTTTTGGCCACGCCCCTTTTGCCTAGAAGCCCCTAAACCCATTGAAATAGCATTGGGGGTTTAAATTCGTTAGGCCCCGCCCCTTTGGGTCCAGAAGCCCAGAATACCATTCATAGTACAGACCTTGATATGGCTGAGGGTTGAGATACTTTTGGCCACGCCCATTTTGCCTAGAAGCCCCTAAACCCATTGAAATAGCATTGGGGGTTTAAATTCCTTAGGCCCCGCCCCTTTGGGTCCAGAAGCCCAGAATACCATTAATAGTATAGACCTCGACATGGCTGAGGGTTGAGATACTTTTGGTCACGCCCCTTTAGCCTAGAAGCCCCTAAACCCATTGAAATAGCATTGGGGGTTTAAATTCGTTAGGCCCCGCCCCTTTGGGTCCAGAAGCCCAGAATACCATTCATAGTACAGACCTCGACATGGCTGAGGGTTGAGATACTTTTGGCCACGCCCCTTTTGCCTAGAAGCCCCTAAACCCATTGAAATAGCATTGGGGGTTTAAATTCGTTAGGCCCCGCCCCTTTGGGTCCAGAAGCCCAGAATACCATTCATAGTATAGACCTCGACATGGCTGAGGGTTGAGGTACTTTTGGCCACACCCCTTTTGCCGAGAAGCCCCTAAACCCATTGAAATAGCATTGGGGGTTTAAATTCGTTAGGCCCCGCCCCTTTGGGTCCAGAAGCCCAGAATACCATTCATAGTATAGACCTCGACATGGCTGAGGTTTGAGATACTTTTGGCCACGCCCCTTTTGCCTAGAAGCCCCTAAACCCATTGAAATAGCATTGGGGGTTTAAATTCGTTAGGCCCCGCCCCTTTTGGTCCTGAAGCCCAGAATACCATTCATAGTATAGACCTCGACATGGCTGAGGGTTGAGGTACTTTTGGCCACGCCCCTTTTGCCTAGAAGCCCCTAAACCCATTGAAATAGCATTGGGGGTTTAAATTCGTTAGGCCCCGCCCCTTTGGGTCCTGAAGCCCAGAATACCATTCATAGTATAGACCTCGACATGGCTGAGGGTTGAGGTACTTTTGGCCACGCCCCTTTTGCCTAGAAGCCCCTAAACCCATTGAAATAGCATTGGGGGTTTAAATTCGTTAGGCCCCACCCCTTTGGGTCCAGAAGCCCAGAATACCATTCATAGTATAGACCTCGACATGGCTGAGGGTTGAGGTACTTTTGGCCACGCCCCTTTTGCCTAGAAGCCCCTAAACCCATTGAAATAGCATTGGGGGTTTAAATTCGTTAGGCCCCGCCCCTTTGGGGCTTGAAGCCCAGAATACCATTCATAGTATAGACCTCGACATGGCTGAGGGTTGAGGTACTTTTGGCCATGTCCCTTTTGCCTAGAAGCCCCTAAACCCATTGAAATAGCATTGGGGGTTTAAATTCGTTAGGCCCCGCCCCTTTGGGTCCAGAAGCACAGAATACCATTCATAGTATAGACCTCGACATGGCTGAGGGTTGAGATACTTTTGGCCATGCCCTTTTTGCCTAGAAGCCCCTAAACCCATTGAAATAGCATTGGGGGTTTAAATTCGTTAGGCCACGCCCCTTTGGGTCCAGAAGCCCAGAATACCATTCATAGTATAGACCTCGACATGGCTGATGGTTGAGATACTTTTGGCCACGCCCCTTTTGCCTAGAAGCCCCTAAACCCATTGAAATAGCATTGGGGGTTTAAATTCGGTAGGCCCCGCCCCTTTGGGTCCAGAAGCCCAGAATACCATTCATAGTATAGACCTCGAAATGGCTGAGGGTTGAGATACTTTTGGCCACGCCCCTTTTGCCTAGAAGCCCCTAAACCCATTAAAATCGCATTGGGGGTTTAAATTCGATAGGCCCCGCCCCTTTGGGTCCAGAAGCCCAGAATACCATTCATAGTATAGACCTCGACATGGCTGAGGGTTGAGGTACTTTTGGCCATGCCCCTTTTGCCTAGAAGCCCCTAAACCCATTGAAATAGCATTGGGGGTTTAAATTCGTTAGGCCCCGCCCCTTTGGGTCCAGAAGCACAGAATACCATTCATAGTATAGACCTCGACATGGCTGAGGGTTGAGATACTTTTGGCCACGCCCCTTTTGCTAGAAGCCCCTAAACCCATTGAAATAGCATTGGGGGTTTAAATTCGTTAGGCCACGCCCCTTTGGGTCCAGAAGCCCAGAATACCATTCATAGTATAGACCTCGACATGGCTGAGGGTTGAGGTACTTTTGGCCATGCCCCTTTTGCCTAGAAACCCCTAAACCCATTGAAATAGCATTGGGGGTTTAAATTCGTTAGGCCCCGCCCCTTTGGGTCCAGAAGCACAGAATACCATTCATAGTATAGACCTCGACATGGCTGAGGGTTGAGATACTTTTGGCCACGCCCCTTTTGCTAGAAGCCCCTAAACCCATTGAAATAGCATTGGGGGTTTAAATTCGTTAGGCCACGCCCCTTTGGGTCCAGAAGCCCAGAATACCATTCATAGTATAGACCTCGACATGGCTGATGGTTGAGATACTTTTGGCCACGCCCCTTTTGCCTAGAAGCCCCTAAACCCATTGAAATAGCATTGGGGGTTTAAATTCGGTAGGCCCCTCCCCTTTGGGTCCAGAAGCCCAGAATACCATTCATAGTATAGACCTCGACATGGCTGAGGGTTGAGATACTTTTGGCCACGCCCCTTTTGCCTAGAAGCCCCTAAACCCATTGAAATCGCATTGGGGGTTTAAATTCGTTAGGCCCCGCCCCTTTGGGTCCAGAAGCCCAGAATACCATTCATAGTATAGACCTCGACATGGCTGAGGGTTGAGGTACTTTTGGCCATGCCCCTTTTGCCGAGAAGCCCCTAAACCCATTGAAATAGCATTGGGGGTTTAAATTCGGTAGGCCCCGCCCCTTTGGGTCCAGAAGCCCAGAATACCATTCATAGTATAGACCTCGAAATGGCTGAGGGTTGAGATACTTTTGGCCACGCCCCTTTTGCCTAGAAGCCCCTAAACCCATTGAAATCGCATTGGGGGTTTAAATTCGTTAGGCCCCGCCCCTTTGGGTCCAGAAGCCCAGAATACCATTCATAGTATAGACCTCGACATGGCTGAGGGTTGAGGTACTTTTGGCCATGCCCCTTTTGCCTAGAAGCCCCTAAACCCATTGAAATAGCATTGGGGGTTTAAATTCGTTAGGCCCCGCCCCTTTGGGTCCAGAAGCACAGAATACCATTCATAGTATAGACCTCGACATGGCTGAGGGTTGAGATACTTTTGGCCACGCCCCTTTTGCTAGAAGCCCCTAAACCCATTGAAATAGCATTGGGGGTTTAAATTCGTTAGGCCACGCCCCTTTGGGTCCAGAAGCCCAGAATACCATTCATAGTATAGACCTCGACATGGCTGATGGTTGAGATACTTTTGGCCACGCCCCTTTTGCCTAGAAGCCCCTAAACCCATTGAAATAGCATTGGGGGTTTAAATTCGTTAGGCCCCGCCCCTTTGGGTCCAGAAGCACAGAATACCATTCATAGTATAGACCTCGACATGGCTGAGGGTTGAGATACTTTTGGCCATGCCCTTTTTGCCTAGAAGCCCCTAAACCCATTGAAATAGCATTGGGGGTTTAAATTCGTTAGGCCCCGCCCCTTTGGGTCCAGAAGCCCAGAATACCATTCATAGTATAGACCTCGACATGGCTGAGGGTTGAGGTACTTTTGGCCACACCCCTTTTGCCGAGAAGCCCCTAAACCCATTGAAATAGCATTGGGGGTTTAAATTCGTTAGGCCCCGCCCCTTTGGGTCCAGAAGCACAGAATACCATTCATAGTATAGACCTCGACATGGCTGAGGGTTGAGATACTTTTGGCCACGCCCCTTTTGCTAGAAGCCCCTAAACCCATTGAAATAGCATTGGGGGTTTAAATTCGGTAGGCCCCGCCCCTTTGGGTCCAGAAGCCCAGAATACCATTCATAGTATAGACCTCGAAATGGCTGAGGGTTGAGATACTTTTGGCCACGCCCCTTTTGCCTAGAAGCCCCTAAACCCATTGAAATCGCATTGGGGGTTTAAATTCGTTAGGCCCCGCCCCTTTGGGTCCAGAAGCCCAGAATACCATTCATAGTATAGACCTCGACATGGCTGAGGGTTGAGGTACTTTTGGCCATGCCCCTTTTGCCTAGAAGCCCCTAAACCCATTGAAATAGCATTGGGGGTTTAAATTCGTTAGGCCCCGCCCCTTTGGGTCCAGAAGCACAGAATACCATTCATAGTATAGACCTCGACATGGCTGAGGGTTGAGATACTTTTGGCCACGCCCCTTTTGCTAGAAGCCCCTAAACCCATTGAAATAGCATTGGGGGTTTAAATTCGTTAGGCCACGCCCCTTTGGGTCCAGAAGCCCAGAATACCATTCATAGTATAGACCTCGACATGGCTGATGGTTGAGATACTTTTGGCCACGCCCCTTTTGCCTAGAAGCCCCTAAACCCATTGAAATAGCATTGGGGGTTTAAATTCGTTAGGCCCCGCCCCTTTGGGTCCAGAAGCACAGAATACCATTCATAGTATAGACCTCGACATGGCTGAGGGTTGAGATACTTTTGGCCATGCCCTTTTTGCCTAGAAGCCCCTAAACCCATTGAAATAGCATTGGGGGTTTAAATTCGTTAGGCCCCGCCCCTTTGGGTCCAGAAGCCCAGAATACCATTCATAGTATAGACCTCGACATGGCTGAGGGTTGAGGTACTTTTGGCCACACCCCTTTTGCCGAGAAGCCCCTAAACCCATTGAAATAGCATTGGGGGTTTCAATTCGTTAGGCCCCGCCCCTTTGGGTCCAGAAGCACAGAATACCATTCATAGTATAGACCTCGACATGGCTGAGGGTTGAGGTACTTTTGGCCACGCCCCTTTTGTCTAGAAGCCCCTAAACACATTGAAATCGCATTGGGGGTTTAAATTCGTTAGGCCCCGCCCCTTTGGGTCCAGAAGCCCAGAATACCATTCATAGTATAGACCTCGACATGGCTGAGGGTTGAGGTACTTTTGGCCATGCCCCTTTTGCCTAGAAACCCCTAAACCCATTGAAATAGCATTGGGGGTTTAAATTCGTTAGGCCCCGCCCCTTTGGGTCCAGAAGCACAGAATACCATTCATAGTATAGACCTCGACATGGCTGAGGGTTGAGATACTTTTGGCCACGCCCCTTTTGCTAGAAGCCCCTAAACCCATTGAAATAGCATTGGGGGTTTAAATTCGTTAGGCCACGCCCCTTTGGGTCCAGAAGCCCAGAATACCATTCAAAGTATAGACCTCGACATGGCTGATGGTTGAGATACTTTTGGCCACGCCCCTTTTGCCTAGAAGCCCCTAAACCCATTGAAATAGCATTGGGGGTTTAAATTCGGTAGGCCCCTCCCCTTTGGGTCCAGAAGCCCAGAATACCATTCATAGTATAGACCTCGACATGGCTGAGAGTTGAGATACTTTTGGCCATGCCCCTTTTGCCTAGAAGCCCCTAAACCCATTGAAATCGCATTGGGGGTTTAAATTCGTTAGGCCCCGCCCCTTTGGGTCCAGAAGCCCAGAATACCATTCATAGTACAGACCTCGACATGGCTGAGGGTTGAGATACTTTTGGCCACGCCCCTTTTGCCTAGAAGCCCCTAAACCCATTGAAATAGCATTGGGGGTTTATATTCGTTAGGCCCCGCCCCTTTGGGTCCAGAAGCCCAGAATACCATTCATAGTATAGACCTCGACATGGCTGAGGGTTAAGGTACTTTTGGTCACGCCCCTTTTGCCTAGAAGCCCCTAAAACCATTGAAATAGCATTGGGGTTTAAATTCGTTAGGCCCCGCCCCTTTGGGTCCAGAAGCCCAGAATACCATTCATAGTACAGACCTCGACATGGCTGAGGGTTGAGATACTTTTGGCCACGCCCCTTTTGCCTAGAAGCCCCTAAACCCATTGAAATAGCATTGGGGGTTTATATTCGTTAGGCCCCGCCCCTTTGGGTCCAGAAGCCCAGAATACCATTCATAGTATAGACCTCGACATGGCTGAGGGTTGAGATACTTTTGGCCACGCCCCTTTTGCCTAGAAGCCCCTAAACCCATTGAAATAGCATTGGGGTTTAAATTCGCTAGGCCCCGCCCCTTTGGGTCCAGAAGCCCAGAATACCATTCATAGTATAGACCTCGACATGGCTGAGGGTTGAGGTACTTTTGGCCACGCCCTTTTTGCCTAGAAGCCCCTAAACCCATTGAAATAGCATTGGGGGTTTAAATTCGTTAGGCCCCGCCCCTTTGGGGCCAGAAGCCCAGAATACCATTCATAGTACAGACCTCGACATGGCTGAGGGTTGAGATACTTTTGGCCACGCCCCTTTTGCCTAGAAGCCCCTAAACCCATTGAAATAGCATTGGGGGTTTAAATTCGTTAGGCCCCGCCCCTTTGGGTCCAGAAGCCCAGAATACCATTCATAGTATAGACCTCGACATGGCTGAGGGTTGAGGTACTTTTGGCCACACCCCTTTTGCCGAGAAGCCCCTAAACCCATTGAAATAGCATTGGGGGTTTAAATTCGTTAGGCCCCGCCCCTTTGGGTCCAGAAGCACAGAATACCATTCATAGTATAGACCTCGACATGGCTGAGGGTTGAGGTACTTTTGGCCACGCCCCTTTTGCCTAGAAGCCCCTAAACCCATTGAAATAGCATTGGGGGTTTAAATTCGTTAGGCCCCGCCCCTTTGGGTCCAGAAGCCCAGAATACCATTCATAGTATAGACCTCGACATGGCTGAGGGTTGAGGTACTTTTGGCCACGCCCCTTTTGCCTAGAAGCCCCTAAACCCATTGAAATAGCATTGGGGGTTTAAATTCGTTAGGCCCCGCCCCTTTGGGTCCAGAAGCACAGAATACCATTCATAGTATAGACCTCGACATGGCTGAGGGTTGAGATACTTTTGGCCATGCCCTTTTTGCCTAGAAGCCCCTAAACCCATTGAAATAGCATTGGGGGTTTAAATTCGTTAGGCCCCGCCCCTTTGGGTCCAGAAGCACAGAATACCATTCATAGTATAGACCTCGACATGGCTGAGGGTTGAGATACTTTTGGCCATGCCCTTTTTGCCTAGAAGCCCCTAAACCCATTGAAATAGCATTGGGGGTTTAAATTCGTTAGGCCCCGCCCCTTTGGGTCCAGAAGCACAGAATACCATTCATAGTATAGACCTCGACATGGCTGAGGGTTGAGGTACTTTTGGCCACGCCCCTTTTGCCTAGAAGCCCCTAAACCCATTGAAATAGCATTGGGGGTTTAAATTCGTTAGGCCCCGCCCGTTTGGGTCCAGAAGCCCAGAATACCATTCATAGTATAGACCTCGACATGGCTGAGGGTTGAGGTACTTTTGGCCACGCCCCTTTTGCCTAGAAGCCCCTAAACCCATTGAAATAGCATTGGGGGTTTAAATTCGTTAGGCCCCGCCCCTTTGGGTCCAGAAGCACAGAATACCATTCATAGTATAGACCTCGACATGGCTGAGGGTTGAGATACTTTTGGCCATGCCCTTTTTGCCTAGAAGCCCCTAAACCCATTGAAATAGCATTGGGGGTTTAAATTCGTTAGGCCACGCCCCTTTGGGTCCAGAAGCACAGAATACCATTCATAGTATAGACCTCGACATGGCTGAGGGTTGAGATACTTTTGGCCATGCCCTTTTTGCCTAGAAGCCCCTAAACCCATTAAAATAGCATTGGGGGTTTAAATTCGTTAGGCCACGCCCCTTTGGGTCCAGAAGCCCAGAATACCATTCATAGTATAGACCTCGACATGGCTGATGGTTGAGATACTTTTGGCCACACCCCTTTTGCCTAGAAGCCCCTAAACCCATTGAAATAGCATTGGGGGTTTAAATTCGGTAGGCCCCTCCCCTTTGGGTCCAGAAGCCCAGAATACCATTCATAGTATAGACCTCGACATGGCTGAGGGTTGAGATACTTTTGGCCACGCCCCTTTTGCCTAGAAGCCCCTAAACCCATTGAAATCGCATTGGGGGTTTAAATTCGTTAGGCCCCGCCCCTTTGGGTCCAGAAGCCCAGAATACCATTCATAGTATAGACCTCGACATGGCTGAGGGTTGAGGTACTTTTGGCCATGCCCCTTTTGCCGAGAAGCCCCTAAACCCATTGAAATAGCATTGGGGGTTTAAATTCGGTAGGCCCCGCCCCTTTGGGTCCAGAAGCCCAGAATACCATTCATAGTATAGACCTCGAAATGGCTGAGGGTTGAGATACTTTTGGCCACGCCCCTTTTGCCTAGAAGCCCCTAAACCCATTGAAATCGCATTGGGGGTTTAAATTCGTTAGGCCCCGCCCCTTTGGGTCCAGAAGCCCAGAATACCATTCATAGTATAGACCTCGACATGGCTGAGGGTTGAGGTACTTTTGGCCATGCCCCTTTTGCCTAGAAGCCCCTAAACCCATTGAAATAGCATTGGGGGTTTAAATTCGTTAGGCCCCGCCCCTTTGGGTCCAGAAGCACAGAATACCATTCATAGTATAGACCTCGACATGGCTGAGGGTTGAGATACTTTTGGCCACGCCCCTTTTGCTAGAAGCCCCTAAACCCATTGAAATAGCATTGGGGGTTTAAATTCGTTAGGCCACGCCCCTTTGGGTCCAGAAGCCCAGAATACCATTCATAGTATAGACCTCGACATGGCTGATGGTTGAGATACTTTTGGCCACGCCCCTTTTGCCTAGAAGCCCCTAAACCCATTGAAATAGCATTGGGGGTTTAAATTCGGTAGGCCCCTCCCCTTTGGGTCCAGAAGCCCAGAATACCATTCATAGTATAGACCTCGACATGGCTGAGGGTTGAGATACTTTTGGCCACGCCCCTTTTGCCTAGAAGCCCCTAAAACCATTGAAATAGCATTGGGGTTTAAATTCGTTAGGCCCCGCCCCTTTGGGTCCAGAAGCCCAGAATACCATTCATAGTACAGACCTCGACATGGCAGAGGGTTGAGATACTTTTGGCCACACCCCTTTTGCCGAGAAGCCCCTAAACCCATTGAAATAGCATTGGGGGTTTAAATTCGCTAGGCCCCGCCCCTTTGGGTCCAGAAGCCCAGAATACCATTCATAGTATAGACCTCGACATGGCTGAGGGTTGAGATACTTTTGGCCACACCCCTTTTGCCGAGAAGCCCCTAAACCCATTGAAATAGCATTGGGGGTTTAAATTCGTTAGGCCCCGCCCCTATGGGTCCAGAAGCAAAGAATACCATTCATAGTATAGACCTCGACATGGCTGAGGGTTGAGATACTTTTGGCCACGCCCCTTTTGCCTAGAAGCCCCTAAACCCATTGAAATAGCATTGGGGGTTTAAATTCGGTAGGCCCCGCCCCTTTGGGTCCAGAAGCCCAGAATACCATTCATAGTATAGACCTCGACATGGCTGAGGGTTGAGATACTTTTGGCCACGCCCCTTTTGCCTAGAAGCCCCTAAACACATTGAAATCGCATTGGGGGTTTAAATTCGTTAGGCCCCGCCCCTTTGGGTCCAGAAGCCCAGAATACCATTCATAGTATAGACCTCGACATGGCTGAGGGTTGAGGTACTTTTGGCCATGCCCCTTTTGCCTAGAAACCCCTAAACCCATTGAAATAGCATTGGGGGTTTAAATTCGTTAGGCCCCGCCCCTTTGGGTCCAGAAGCACAGAATACCATTCATAGTATAGACCTCGACATGGCTGAGGGTTGAGATACTTTTGGCCATGCCCTTTTTGCCTAGAAGCCCCTAAACCCATTGAAATAGCATTGGGGGTTTAAATTCGTTAGGCCCCGCCCCTTTGGGTCCAGAAGCACAGAATACCATTCATAGTATAGACCTCGACATGGCTGAGGGTTGAGATACTTTTGGCCATGCCCTTTTTGCCTAGAAGCCCCTAAACCCATTGAAATAGCATTGGGGGTTTAAATTCGTTAGGCCACGCCCCTTTGGGTCCAGAAGCCCAGAATACTATTCATAGTATAGACCTCGACATGGCTGATGGTTGAGATACTTTTGGCCACGCCCCTTTTGCCTAGAAGCCCCTAAACCCATTGAAATAGCATTGGGGGTTTAAATTCGGTAGGCCCCGCCCCTTTGGGTCCAGAAGCCCAGAATACCATTCATAGTATAGACCTCGAAATGGCTGAGGGTTGAGATACTTTTGGCCACGCCCCTTTTGCCTAGAAGCCCCTAAACCCATTGAAATCGCATTGGGGGTTTAAATTCGTTAGGCCCCGCCCCTTTGGGTCCAGAAGCCCAGAATACCATTCATAGTATAGACCTCGACATGGCTGAGGGTTGAGGTACTTTTGGCCATGCCCCTTTTGCCTAGAAGCCCCTAAACCCATTGAAATAGCATTGGGGGTTTAAATTCGTTAGGCCCCGCCCCTTTGGGTCCAGAAGCACAGAATACCATTCATAGTATAGACCTCGACATGGCTGAGGGTTGAGATACTTTTGGCCACGCCCCTTTTGCTAGAAGCCCCTAAACCCATTGAAATAGCATTGGGGGTTTAAATTCGTTAGGCCACGCCCCTTTGGGTCCAGAAGCCCAGAATACCATTCATAGTATAGACCTCGACATGGCTGATGGTTGAGATACTTTTGGCCACGCCCCTTTTGCCTAGAAGCCCCTAAAACCATTGAAATAGCATTGGGGTTTAAATTCGTTAGGCCCCGCCCCTTTGGGTCCAGAAGCCCAGAATACCATTCATAGTACAGACCTCGACATGGCTGAGGGTTGAGATACTTTTGGCCACACCCCTTTTGCCGAGAAGCCCCTAAACCCATTGAAATAGCATTGGGGGTTTAAATTCGCTAGGCCCCGCCCCTTTGGGTCCAGAAGCCCAGAATACCATTCATAGTATAGACCTCGACATGGCTGAGGGTTGAGATACTTTTGGCCACACCCCTTTTGCCGAGAAGCCCCTAAACCCATTGAAATAGCATTGGGGGTTTAAATTCGTTAGGCCCCGCCCCTTTGGGTCCAGAAGCAAAGAATACCATTCATAGTATAGACCTCGACATGGCTGAGGGTTGAGATACTTTTGGCCACGCCCCTTTTGCCTAGAAGCCCCTAAACCCATTGAAATAGCATTGGGGGTTTAAATTCGGTAGGCCCCGCCCCTTTGGGTCCAGAAGCCCAGAATACCATTCATAGTATAGACCTCGACATGGCTGAGGGTTGAGATACTTTTGGCCACGCCCCTTTTGTCTAGAAGCCCCTAAACACATTGAAATCGCATTGGGGGTTTAAATTCGTTAGGCCCCGCCCCTTTGGGTCCAGAAGCCCAGAATACCATTCATAGTATAGACCTCGACATGGCTGAGGGTTGAGGTACTTTTGGCCATGCCCCTTTTGCCTAGAAACCCCTAAACCCATTGAAATAGCATTGGGGGTTTAAATTCGTTAGGCCCCGCCCCTTTGGGTCCAGAAGCACAGAATACCATTCATAGTATAGACCTCGACATGGCTGAGGGTTGAGATACTTTTGGCCACGCCCCTTTTGCTAGAAGCCCCTAAACCCATTGAAATAGCATTGGGGGTTTAAATTCGTTAGGCCACGCCCCTTTGGGTCCAGAAGCCCAGATTACTATTCAAAGTATAGACCTCGACATGGCTGATGGTTGAGATACTTTTGGCCACGCCCCTTTTGCCTAGAAGCCCCTAAACCCATTGAAATAGCATTGGGGGTTTAAATTCGGTAGGCCCCTCCCCTTTGGGTCCAGAAGCCCAGAATACCATTCATAGTATAGACCTCGACATGGCTGAGAGTTGAGATACTTTTGGCCATGCCCCTTTTGCCTAGAAGCCCCTAAACCCATTGAAATCGCATTGGGGGTTTAAATTCGTTAGGCCCCGCCCCTTTGGGTCCAGAAGCCCAGAATACCATTCATAGTACAGACCTCGACATGGCTGAGGGTTGAGATACTTTTGGCCACGCCCCTTTTGCCTAGAAGCCCCTAAACCCATTGAAATAGCATTGGGGGTTTATATTCGTTAGGCCCCGCCCCTTTGGGTCCAGAAGCCCAGAATACCATTCATAGTATAGACCTCGACATGGCTCAGGGTTAAGGTACTTTTGGTCACGCCCCTTTTGCCTAGAAGCCCCTAAAACCATTGAAATAGCATTGGGGTTTAAATTCGTTAGGCCCCGCCCCTTTGGGTCCAGAAGCCCAGAATACCATTCATAGTACAGACCTCGACATGGCTGAGGGTTGAGATACTTTTGGCCACGCCCCTTTTGCCTAGAAGCCCCTAAACCCATTGAAATAGCATTGGGGGTTTATATTCGTTAGGCCCCGCCCCTTTGGGTCCAGAAGCCCAGAATACCATTCATAGTATAGACCTCGACATGGCTGAGGGTTGAGATACTTTTGGCCACGCCCCTTTTGCCTAGAAGCCCCTAAACCCATTGAAATAGCATTGGGGTTTAAATTCGCCAGGGCCCGCCCCTTTGGGTCCAGAAGCCCAGAATACCATTCATAGTATAGACCTCGACATGGCTGAGGGTTGAGGTACTTTTGGCCACGCCCTTTTTGCCTAGAAGCCCCTAAACCCATTGAAATAGCATTGGGGGTTTAAATTCGTTAGGCCCCGCCCCTTTGGGGCCAGAAGCCCAGAATACCATTCATAGTACAGACCTCGACATGGCTGAGGGTTGAGATACTTTTGGCCATGCCCCTTTTGCCTAGAAGCCCCTAAACCCATTGAAATAGCATTGGGGGTTTAAATTCGTTAGGCCCCGCCCCTTTGGGTCCAGAAGCCCAGAATACCATTCATAGTATAGACCTCGACATGGCTGAGGGTTGAGGTACTTTTGGCCACACCCCTTTTGCCGAGAAGCCCCTAAACCCATTGAAATAGCATTGGGGGTTTAAATTCGTTAGGCCCCGCCCCTTTGGGTCCAGAAGCACAGAATACCATTCATAGTATAGACCTCGACATGGCTGAGGGTTGAGGTACTTTTGGCCACGCCCCTTTTGCCTAGAAGCCCCTAAACCCATTGAAATAGCATTGGGGGTTTAAATTCGTTAGGCCCCGCCCCTTTGGGTCCAGAAGCCCAGAATACCATTCATAGTATAGACCTCGACATGGCTGAGGGTTGAGGTACTTTTGGCCACGCCCCTTTTGCCTAGAAGCCCCTAAACCCATTGAAATAGCATTGGGGGTTTAAATTCGTTAGGCCCCGCCCCTTTGGGTCCAGAAGCACAGAATACCATTCATAGTATAGACCTCGACATGGCTGAGGGTTGAGATACTTTTGGCCATGCCCTTTTTGCCTAGAAGCCCCTAAACCCATTGAAATAGCATTGGGGGTTTAAATTCGTTAGGCCCCGCCCCTTTGGGTCCAGAAGCACAGAATACCATTCATAGTATAGACCTCGACATGGCTGAGGGTTGAGATACTTTTGGCCATGCCCTTTTTGCCTAGAAGCCCCTAAACCCATTGAAATAGCATTGGGGGTTTAAATTCGTTAGGCCCCGCCCCTTTGGGTCCAGAAGCACAGAATACCATTCATAGTATAGACCTCGACATGGCTGAGGGTTGAGGTACTTTTGGCCACGCCCCTTTTGCCTAGAAGCCCCTAAACCCATTGAAATAGCATTGGGGGTTTAAATTCGTTAGGCTCCGCCCCTTTGGGTCCAGAAGCACAGAATACCATTCATAGTATAGACCTCGACATGGCTGAGGGTTGAGATACTTTTGGCCACGCCCCTTTTGCTAGAAGCCCCTAAACCCATTGAAATAGCATTGGGGGTTTAAATTCGTTAGGCCACGCCCCTTTGGGTCCAGAAGCCCAGAATACCATTCATAGTATAGACCTCGACATGGCTGATGGTTGAGATACTTTTGGCCACGCCCCTTTTGCCTAGAAGCCCCTAAAACCATTGAAATAGCATTGGGGTTTAAATTCGTTAGGCCCCGCCCCTTTGGGTCCAGAAGCCCAGAATACCATTCATAGTACAGACCTCGACATGGCTGAGGGTTGAGATACTTTTGGCCACACCCCTTTTGCCTAGAAGCCCCTAAACCCATTGAAATAGCATTGGGGGTTTAAATTCGTTAGGCCCCGCCCCTTTGGGTCCAGAAGCACAGAATACCATTCATAGTATAGACCTCGACATGGCTGAGGGTTGAGGTACTTTTGGCCATGCCCCTTTTGCCGAGAAGCCCCTAAACCCATTGAAATAGCATTGGGGGTTTAAATTCGGTAGGCCCCGCCCCTTTGGGTCCAGAAGCCCAGAATACCATTCATAGTATAGACCTCGAAATGGCTGAGGGTTGAGATACTTTTGGCCACGCCCCTTTTGCCTAGAAGCCCCTAAACCCATTGAAATCGCATTGGGGGTTTAAATTCGTTAGGCCCCGCCCCTTTGGGTCCAGAAGCCCAGAATACCATTCATAGTATAGACCTCGACATGGCTGAGGGTTGAGGTACTTTTGGCCATGCCCCTTTTGCCTAGAAGCCCCTAAACCCATTGAAATAGCATTGGGGGTTTAAATTCGTTAGGCCCCGCCCCTTTGGGTCCAGAAGCACAGAATACCATTCATAGTATAGACCTCGACATGGCTGAGGGTTGAGATACTTTTGGCCACGCCCCTTTTGCTAGAAGCCCCTAAACCCATTGAAATAGCATTGGGGGTTTAAATTCGTTAGGCCACGCCCCTTTGGGTCCAGAAGCCCAGAATACCATTCATAGTATAGACCTCGACATGGCTGATGGTTGAGATACTTTTGGCCACGCCCCTTTTGCCTAGAAGCCCCTAAACCCATTGAAATAGCATTGGGGGTTTAAATTCGGTAGGCCCCTCCCCTTTGGGTCCAGAAGCCCAGAATACCATTCATAGTATAGACCTCGACATGGCTGAGGGTTGAGATACTTTTGGCCACGCCCCTTTTGCCTAGAAGCCCCTAAAACCATTGAAATAGCATTGGGGTTTAAATTCGTTAGGCCCCGCCCCTTTGGGTCCAGAAGCCCAGAATACCATTCATAGTACAGACCTCGACATGGCAGAGGGTTGAGATACTTTTGGCCACACCCCTTTTGCCGAGAAGCCCCTAAACCCATTGAAATAGCATTGGGGGTTTAAATTCGCTAGGCCCCGCCCCTTTGGGTCCAGAAGCCCAGAATACCATTCATAGTATAGACCTCGACATGGCTGAGGGTTGAGATACTTTTGGCCACACCCCTTTTGCCGAGAAGCCCCTAAACCCATTGAAATAGCATTGGGGGTTTAAATTCGTTAGGCCCCGCCCCTATGGGTCCAGAAGCAAAGAATACCATTCATAGTATAGACCTCGACATGGCTGAGGGTTGAGATACTTTTGGCCACGCCCCTTTTGCCTAGAAGCCCCTAAACCCATTGAAATAGCATTGGGGGTTTAAATTCGGTAGGCCCCGCCCCTTTGGGTCCAGAAGCCCAGAATACCATTCATAGTATAGACCTCGACATGGCTGAGGGTTGAGATACTTTTGGCCACGCCCCTTTTGCCTAGAAGCCCCTAAACACATTGAAATCGCATTGGGGGTTTAAATTCGTTAGGCCCCGCCCCTTTGGGTCCAGAAGCCCAGAATACCATTCATAGTATAGACCTCGACATGGCTGAGGGTTGAGGTACTTTTGGCCATGCCCCTTTTGCCTAGAAACCCCTAAACCCATTGAAATAGCATTGGGGGTTTAAATTCGTTAGGCCCCGCCCCTTTGGGTCCAGAAGCACAGAATACCATTCATAGTATAGACCTCGACATGGCTGAGGGTTGAGATACTTTTGGCCATGCCCTTTTTGCCTAGAAGCCCCTTAACCCATTGAAATAGCATTGGGGGTTTAAATTCGTTAGGCCCCGCCCCTTTGGGTCCAGAAGCACAGAATACCATTCATAGTATAGACCTCGACATGGCTGAGGGTTGAGATACTTTTGGCCATGCCCTTTTTGCCTAGAAGCCCCTAAACCCATTGAAATAGCATTGGGGGTTTAAATTCGTTAGGCCACGCCCCTTTGGGTCCAGAAGCCCAGAATACTATTCATAGTATAGACCTCGACATGGCTGATGGTTGAGATACTTTTGGCCACGCCCCTTTTGCCTAGAAGCCCCTAAACCCATTGAAATAGCATTGGGGGTTTAAATTCGGTAGGCCCCGCCCCTTTGGGTCCAGAAGCCCAGAATACCATTCATAGTATAGACCTCGAAATGGCTGAGGGTTGAGATACTTTTGGCCACGCCCCTTTTGCCTAGAAGCCCCTAAACCCATTGAAATCGCATTGGGGGTTTAAATTCGTTAGGCCCCGCCCCTTTGGGTCCAGAAGCCCAGAATACCATTCATAGTATAGACCTCGACATGGCTGAGGGTTGAGGTACTTTTGGCCATGCCCCTTTTGCCTAGAAGCCCCTAAACCCATTGAAATAGCATTGGGGGTTTAAATTCGTTAGGCCCCGCCCCTTTGGGTCCAGAAGCACAGAATACCATTCATAGTATAGACCTCGACATGGCTGAGGGTTGAGATACTTTTGGCCACGCCCCTTTTGCTAGAAGCCCCTAAACCCATTGAAATAGCATTGGGGGTTTAAATTCGTTAGGCCACGCCCCTTTGGGTCCAGAAGCCCAGAATACCATTCATAGTATAGACCTCGACATGGCTGATGGTTGAGATACTTTTGGCCACGCCCCTTTTGCCTAGAAGCCCCTAAAACCATTGAAATAGCATTGGGGTTTAAATTCGTTAGGCCCCGCCCCTTTGGGTCCAGAAGCCCAGAATACCATTCATAGTACAGACCTCGACATGGCTGAGGGTTGAGATACTTTTGGCCACACCCCTTTTGCCGAGAAGCCCCTAAACCCATTGAAATAGCATTGGGGGTTTAAATTCGCTAGGCCCCGCCCCTTTGGGTCCAGAAGCCCAGAATACCATTCATAGTATAGACCTCGACATGGCTGAGGGTTGAGATACTTTTGGCCACACCCCTTTTGCCGAGAAGCCCCTAAACCCATTGAAATAGCATTGGGGGTTTAAATTCGTTAGGCCCCGCCCCTTTGGGTCCAGAAGCAAAGAATACCATTCATAGTATAGACCTCGACATGGCTGAGGGTTGAGATACTTTTGGCCACGCCCCTTTTGCCTAGAAGCCCCTAAACCCATTGAAATAGCATTGGGGGTTTAAATTCGGTAGGCCCCGCCCCTTTGGGTCCAGAAGCCCAGAATACCATTCATAGTATAGACCTCGACATGGCTGAGGGTTGAGATACTTTTGGCCACGCCCCTTTTGTCTAGAAGCCCCTAAACACATTGAAATCGCATTGGGGGTTTAAATTCGTTAGGCCCCGCCCCTTTGGGTCCAGAAGCCCAGAATACCATTCATAGTATAGACCTCGACATGGCTGAGGGTTGAGGTACTTTTGGCCATGCCCCTTTTGCCTAGAAACCCCTAAACCCATTGAAATAGCATTGGGGGTTTAAATTCGTTAGGCCCCGCCCCTTTGGGTCCAGAAGCACAGAATACCATTCATAGTATAGACCTCGACATGGCTGAGGGTTGAGATACTTTTGGCCACGCCCCTTTTGCTAGAAGCCCCTAAACCCATTGAAATAGCATTGGGGGTTTAAATTCGTTAGGCCACGCCCCTTTGGGTCCAGAAGCCCAGATTACCATTCAAAGTATAGACCTCGACATGGCTGATGGTTGAGATACTTTTGGCCACGCCCCTTTTGCCTAGAAGCCCCTAAACCCATTGAAATAGCATTGGGGGTTTAAATTCGGTAGGCCCCTCCCCTTTGGGTCCAGAAGCCCAGAATACCATTCATAGTATAGACCTCGACATGGCTGAGAGTTGAGATACTTTTGGCCATGCCCCTTTTGCCTAGAAGCCCCTAAACCCATTGAAATCGCATTGGGGGTTTAAATTCGTTAGGCCCCGCCCCTTTGGGTCCAGAAGCCCAGAATACCATTCATAGTACAGACCTCGACATGGCTGAGGGTTGAGATACTTTTGGCCACGCCCCTTTTGCCTAGAAGCCCCTAAACCCATTGAAATAGCATTGGGGGTTTATATTCGTTAGGCCCCGCCCCTTTGGGTCCAGAAGCCCAGAATACCATTCATAGTATAGACCTCGACATGGCTGAGGGTTAAGGTACTTTTGGTCACGCCCCTTTTGCCTAGAAGCCCCTAAAACCATTGAAATAGCATTGGGGTTTAAATTCGTTAGGCCCCGCCCCTTTGGGTCCAGAAGCCCAGAATACCATTCATAGTACAGACCTCGACATGGCTGAGGGTTGAGATACTTTTGGCCACGCCCCTTTTGCCTAGAAGCCCCTAAACCCATTGAAATAGCATTGGGGGTTTATATTCGTTAGGCCCCGCCCCTTTGGGTCCAGAAGCCCAGAATACCATTCATAGTATAGACCTCGACATGGCTGAGGGTTGAGATACTTTTGGCCACGCCCCTTTTGCCTAGAAGCCCCTAAACCCATTGAAATAGCATTGGGGTTTAAATTCGCTAGGCCCCGCCCCTTTGGGTCCAGAAGCCCAGAATACCATTCATAGTATAGACCTCGACATGGCTGAGGGTTGAGGTACTTTTGGCCACGCCCTTTTTGCCTAGAAGCCCCTAAACCCATTGAAATAGCATTGGGGGTTTAAATTCGTTAGGCCCCGCCCCTTTGGGGCCAGAAGCCCAGAATACCATTCATAGTACAGACCTCGACATGGCTGAGGGTTGAGATACTTTTGGCCATGCCCCTTTTGCCTAGAAGCCCCTAAACCCATTGAAATAGCATTGGGGGTTTAAATTCGTTAGGCCCCGCCCCTTTGGGTCCAGAAGCCCAGAATACCATTCATAGTATAGACCTCGACATGGCTGAGGGTTGAGGTACTTTTGGCCACACCCCTTTTGCCGAGAAGCCCCTAAACCCATTGAAATAGCATTGGGGGTTTAAATTCGTTAGGCCCCGCCCCTTTGGGTCCAGAAGCACAGAATACCATTCATAGTATAGACCTCGACATGGCTGAGGGTTGAGGTACTTTTGGCCACGCCCCTTTTGCCTAGAAGCCCCTAAACCCATTGAAATAGCATTGGGGGTTTAAATTCGTTAGGCCCCGCCCCTTTGGGTCCAGAAGCCCAGAATACCATTCATAGTATAGACCTCGACATGGCTGAGGGTTGAGGTACTTTTGGCCACGCCCCTTTTGCCTAGAAGCCCCTAAACCCATTGAAATAGCATTGGGGGTTTAAATTCGTTAGGCCCCGCCCCTTTGGGTCCAGAAGCACAGAATACCATTCATAGTATAGACCTCGACATGGCTGAGGGTTGAGATACTTTTGGCCATGCCCTTTTTGCCTAGAAGCCCCTAAACCCATTGAAATAGCATTGGGGGTTTAAATTCGTTAGGCCCCGCCCCTTTGGGTCCAGAAGCACAGAATACCATTCATAGTATAGACCTCGACATGGCTGAGGGTTGAGATACTTTTGGCCATGCCCTTTTTGCCTAGAAGCCCCTAAACCCATTGAAATAGCATTGGGGGTTTAAATTCGTTAGGCCCCGCCCCTTTGGGTCCAGAAGCACAGAATACCATTCATAGTATAGACCTCGACATGGCTGAGGGTTGAGGTACTTTTGGCCACGCCCCTTTTGCCTAGAAGCCCCTAAACCCATTGAAATAGCATTGGGGGTTTAAATTCGTTAGGCTCCGCCCCTTTGGGTCCAGAAGCACAGAATACCATTCATAGTATAGACCTCGACATGGCTGAGGGTTGAGATACTTTTGGCCACGCCCCTTTTGCTAGAAGCCCCTAAACCCATTGAAATAGCATTGGGGGTTTAAATTCGTTAGGCCACGCCCCTTTGGGTCCAGAAGCCCAGAATACCATTCATAGTATAGACCTCGACATGGCTGATGGTTGAGATACTTTTGGCCACGCCCCTTTTGCCTAGAAGCCCCTAAAACCATTGAAATAGCATTGGGGTTTAAATTCGTTAGGCCCCGCCCCTTTGGGTCCAGAAGCCCAGAATACCATTCATAGTACAGACCTCGACATGGCTGAGGGTTGAGATACTTTTGGCCACACCCCTTTTGCCTAGAAGCCCCTAAACCCATTGAAATAGCATTGGGGGTTTAAATTCGTTAGGCCCCGCCCCTTTGGGTCCAGAAGCACAGAATACCATTCATAGTATAGACCTCGACATGGCTGAGGGTTGAGGTACTTTTGGCCATGCCCCTTTTGCCTAGAAGCCCCTAAACCCATTGAAATAGCATTGGGGGTTTAAATTCGTTAGGCCCCGCCCCTTTGGGTCCAGAAGCACAGAATACCATTCATAGTATAGACCTCGACATGGCTGAGGGTTGAGATACTTTTGGCCACGCCCCTTTTGCTAGAAGCCCCTAAACCCATTGAAATAGCATTGGGGGTTTAAATTCGTTAGGCCACGCCCCTTTGGGTCCAGAAGCCCAGAATACCATTCATAGTATAGACCTCGACATGGCTGATGGTTGAGATACTTTTGGCCACGCCCCTTTTGCCTAGAAGCCCCTAAAACCATTGAAATAGCATTGGGGTTTAAATTCGTTAGGCCCCGCCCCTTTGGGTCCAGAAGCCCAGAATACCATTCATAGTACAGACCTCGACATGGCTGAGGGTTGAGATACTTTTGGCCACACCCCTTTTGCCGAGAAGCCCCTAAACCCATTGAAATAGCATTGGGGGTTTAAATTCGCTAGGCCCCGCCCCTTTGGGTCCAGAAGCCCAGAATACCATTCATAGTATAGACCTCGACATGGCTGAGGGTTGAGATACTTTTGGCCACACCCCTTTTGCCGAGAAGCCCCTAAACCCATTGAAATAGCATTGGGGGTTTAAATTCGTTAGGCCCCGCCCCTTTGGGTCCAGAAGCAAAGAATACCATTCATAGTATAGACCTCGACATGGCTGAGGGTTGAGATACTTTTGGCCACGCCCCTTTTGCCTAGAAGCCCCTAAACCCATTGAAATCGCATTGGGGGTTTAAATTCGTTAGGCCCCGCCCCTTTGGGTCCAGAAGCCCAGAATACCATTCATAGTATAGACCTCGACATGGCTGAGGGTTGAGGTACTTTTGGCCATGCCCCTTTTGCCTAGAAGCCCCTAAACCCATTGAAATAGCATTGGGGGTTTAAATTCGTTAGGCCCCGCCCCTTTGGGTCCAGAAGCACAGAATACCATTCATAGTATAGACCTCGACATGGCTGAGGGTTGAGATACTTTTGGCCACGCCCCTTTTGCTAGAAGCCCCTAAACCCATTGAAATAGCATTGGGGGTTTAAATTCGTTAGGCCACGCCCCTTTGGGTCCAGAAGCCCAGAATACCATTCATAGTATAGACCTCGACATGGCTGATGGTTGAGATACTTTTGGCCACGCCCCTTTTGCCTAGAAGCCCCTAAAACCATTGAAATAGCATTGGGGTTTAAATTCGTTAGGCCCCGCCCCTTTGGGTCCAGAAGCCCAGAATACCATTCATAGTACAGACCTCGACATGGCTGAGGGTTGAGATACTTTTGGCCACACCCCTTTTGCCGAGAAGCCCCTAAACCCATTGAAATAGCATTGGGGGTTTAAATTCGCTAGGCCCCGCCCCTTTGGGTCCAGAAGCCCAGAATACCATTCATAGTATAGACCTCGACATGGCTGAGGGTTGAGATACTTTTGGCCACACCCCTTTTGCCGAGAAGCCCCTAAACCCATTGAAATAGCATTGGGGGTTTAAATTCGTTAGGCCCCGCCCCTTTGGGTCCAGAAGCAAAGAATACCATTCATAGTATAGACCTCGACATGGCTGAGGGTTGAGATACTTTTGGCCACGCCCCTTTTGCCTAGAAGCCCCTAAACCCATTGAAATCGCATTGGGGGTTTAAATTCGTTAGGCCCCGCCCCTTTGGGTCCAGAAGCCCAGAATACCATTCATAGTATAGACCTCGACATGGCTGAGGGTTGAGGTACTTTTGGCCATGCCCCTTTTGCCTAGAAGCCCCTAAACCCATTGAAATAGCATTGGGGGTTTAAATTCGTTAGGCCCCGCCCCTTTGGGTCCAGAAGCACAGAATACCATTCATAGTATAGACCTCGACATGGCTGAGGGTTGAGATACTTTTGGCCACGCCCCTTTTGCTAGAAGCCCCTAAACCCATTGAAATAGCATTGGGGGTTTAAATTCGTTAGGCCACGCCCCTTTGGGTCCAGAAGCCCAGAATACCATTCATAGTATAGACCTCGACATGGCTGATAGTTGAGATACTTTTGGCCACGCCCCTTTTGCCTAGAAGCCCCTAAACCCATTGAAATAGCATTGGGGGTTTAAATTCGGTAGGCCCCTCCCCTTTGGGTCCAGAAGCCCAGAATACCATTCATAGTATAGACCTCGACATGGCTGAGGGTTGAGATACTTTTGGCCACGCCCCTTTTGCCTAGAAGCCCCTAAACCCATTGAAATCGCATTGGGGGTTTAAATTCGTTAGGCCCCGCCCCTTTGGGTCCAGAAGCCCAGAATACCATTCATAGTACAGACCTCGACATGGCTGAGGGTTGAGATACTTTTGGCCACGCCCCTTTTGCCTAGAAGCCCCTAAACCCATTGAAATAGCATTGGGGGTTTATATTCGTTAGGCCCCGCCCCTTTGGGTCCAGAAGCCCAGAATACCATTCATAGTATAGACCTCGACATGGCTGAGGGTTGAGGTACTTTTGGCCATGCCCCTTTTGCCTAGAAGCCCCTAAAACCATTGAAATAGCATTGGGGTTTAAATTCGTTAGGCCCCGCCCCTTTGGGTCCAGAAGCCCAGAATACCATTCATAGTACAGACCTCGACATGGCTGAGGGTTGAGATACTTTTGGCCACACCCCTTTTGCCGAGAAGCCCCTAAACCCATTGAAATAGCATTGGGGGTTTAAATTCGTTAGGCCCCGCCCCTTTGGGTCCAGAAGCCCAGAATACCATTCATAGTATAGACCTCAACATGGCTGAGGGTTGAGATACTTTTGGCCACACCCCTTTTGCCGAGAAGCCCCTAAACCCATTGAAATAGCATTGGGGGTTTAAATTCGTTAGGCCCCGCCCCTTTGGGTCCAGAAGCACAGAATACCATTCATAGTATAGACCTCGACATGGCTGAGGGTTGAGGTACTTTTGGCCACGCCCCTTTTGCCTAGAAGCCCCTAAACCCATTGAAATAGCATTGGGGGTTTAAATTCGGTAGGCCCCTCCCCTTTGGGTCCAGAAGCCCAGAATACCATTCATAGTATAGACCTCGACATGGCTGAGAGTTGAGATACTTTTGGCCATGCCCTTTTTGCCTAGAAGCCCCTAAACCCATTGAAATAGCATTGGGGGTTTAAATTCGTTAGGCCACGCCCCTTTGGGTCCAGAAGCACAGAATACCATTCATAGTATAGACCTCGACATGGCTGAGGGTTGAGATACTTTTGGCCATGCCCTTTTTGCCTAGAAGCCCCTAAACCCATTGAAATAGCATTGGGGGTTTAAATTCGTTAGGCCACGCCCCTTTGGGTCCAGAAGCCCAGAATACCATTCATAGTATAGACCTCGACATGGCTGATGGTTGAGATACTTTTGGCCACGCCCCTTTTGCCTAGAAGCCCCTAAACCCATTGAAATAGCATTGGGGGTTTAAATTCGGTAGGCCCCTCCCCTTTGGGTCCAGAAGCCCAGAATACCATTCATAGTATAGACCTCGACATGGCTGAGGGTTAAGATACTTTTGGCCACGCCCCTTTTGCCTAGAAGCCCCTAAACCCATTGAAATCGCATTGGGGGTTTAAATTCGTTAGGCCCCGCCCCTTTGGGTCCAGAAGCCCAGAATACCATTCATAGTATAGACCTCGACATGGCTGAGGGTTGAGGTACTTTTGGCCATGCCCCTTTTGCCTAGAAGCCCCTAAACCCATTGAAATAGCATTGGGGGTTTAAATTCGTTAGGCCCCGCCCCTTTGGGTCCAGAAGCACAGAATACCATTCATAGTATAGACCTCGACATGGCTGAGGGTTGAGATACTTTTGGCCACGCCCCTTTTGCTAGAAGCCCCTAAACCCATTGAAATAGCATTGGGGGTTTAAATTCGTTAGGCCACGCCCCTTTGGGTCCAGAAGCCCAGAATACCATTCATAGTATAGACCTCGACATGGCTGATGGTTGAGATACTTTTGGCCACGCCCCTTTTGCCTAGAAGCCCCTAAAACCATTGAAATAGCATTGGGGTTTAAATTCGTTAGGCCCCGCCCCTTTGGGTCCAGAAGCCCAGAATACCATTCATAGTACAGACCTCGACATGGCTGAGGGTTGAGATACTTTTGGCCACACCCCTTTTGCCGAGAAGCCCCTAAACCCATTGAAATAGCATTGGGGGTTTAAATTCGCTAGGCCCCGCCCCTTTGGGTCCAGAAGCCCAGAATACCATTCATAGTATAGACCTCGACATGGCTGAGGGTTGAGATACTTTTGGCCACACCCCTTTTGCCGAGAAGCCCCTAAACCCATTGAAATAGCATTGGGGGTTTAAATTCGTTAGGCCCCGCCCCTTTGGGTCCAGAAGCAAAGAATACCATTCATAGTATAGACCTCGACATGGCTGAGGGTTGAGATACTTTTGGCCACGCCCCTTTTGCCTAGAAGCCCCTAAACCCATTGAAATCGCATTGGGGGTTTAAATTCGTTAGGCCCCGCCCCTTTGGGTCCAGAAGCCCAGAATACCATTCATAGTATAGACCTCGACATGGCTGAGGGTTGAGGTACTTTTGGCCATGCCCCTTTTGCCTAGAAGCCCCTAAACCCATTGAAATAGCATTGGGGGTTTAAATTCGTTAGGCCCCGCCCCTTTGGGTCCAGAAGCACAGAATACCATTCATAGTATAGACCTCGACATGGCTGAGGGTTGAGATACTTTTGGCCACGCCCCTTTTGCTAGAAGCCCCTAAACCCATTGAAATAGCATTGGGGGTTTAAATTCGCTAGGCCCCGCCCCTTTGGGTCCAGAAGCCCAGAATACCATTCATAGTATAGACCTCGACATGGCTGAGGGTTGAGATACTTTTGGCCACACCCCTTTTGCCGAGAAGCCCCTAAACCCATTGAAATAGCATTGGGGGTTTAAATTCGTTAGGCCCCGCCCCTTTGGGTCCAGAAGCAAAGAATACCATTCATAGTATAGACCTCGACATGGCTGAGGGTTGAGATACTTTTGGCCACGCCCCTTTTGCCTAGAAGCCCCTAAACCCATTGAAATCGCATTGGGGGTTTAAATTCGTTAGGCCCCGCCCCTTTGGGTCCAGAAGCCCAGAATACCATTCATAGTATAGACCTCGACATGGCTGAGGGTTGAGGTACTTTTGGCCATGCCCCTTTTGCCTAGAAGCCCCTAAACCCATTGAAATAGCATTGGGGGTTTAAATTCGTTAGGCCCCGCCCCTTTGGGTCCAGAAGCACAGAATACCATTCATAGTATAGACCTCGACATGGCTGAGGGTTGAGATACTTTTGGCCACGCCCCTTTTGCTAGAAGCCCCTAAACCCATTGAAATAGCATTGGGGGTTTAAATTCGTTAGGCCACGCCCCTTTGGGTCCAGAAGCCCAGAATACCATTCATAGTATAGACCTCGACATGGCTGATGGTTGAGATACTTTTGGCCACGCCCCTTTTGCCTAGAAGCCCCTAAACCCATTGAAATAGCATTGGGGGTTTAAATTCGTTAGGCCCCGCCCCTTTGGGTCCAGAAGCCCAGAATACCATTCATAGTATAGACCTCAACATGGCTGAGGGTTGAGATACTTTTGGCCACACCCCTTTTGCCGAGAAGCCCCTAAACCCATTGAAATAGCATTGGGGGTTTAAATTCGTTAGGCCCCGCCCCTTTGGGTCCAGAAGCACAGAATACCATTCATAGTATAGACCTCGACATGGCTGAGGGTTGAGGTACTTTTGGCCACGCCCCTTTTGCCTAGAAGCCCCTAAACCCATTGAAATAGCATTGGGGGTTTAAATTCGTTAGGCCCCGCCCCTTTGGGTCCAGAAGCCCAGAATACCATTCATAGTATAGACCTCGACATGGCTGAGGGTTGAGGTACTTTTGGCCACGCCCCTTTTGCCTAGAAGCCCCTAAACCCATTGAAATAGCATTGGGGGTTTAAATTCGTTAGGCCCCGCCCCTTTGGGTCCAGAAGCACAGAATACCATTCATAGTATAGACCTCGACATGGCTGAGGGTTGAGATACTTTTGGCCATGCCCTTTTTGCCTAGAAGCCCCTAAACCCATTGAAATAGCATTGGGGGTTTAAATTCGTTAGGCCACGCCCCTTTGGGTCCAGAAGCACAGAATACCATTCATAGTATAGACCTCGACATGGCTGAGGGTTGAGATACTTTTGGCCATGCCCTTTTTGCCTAGAAGCCCCTAAACCCATTGAAATAGCATTGGGGGTTTAAATTCGTTAGGCCACGCCCCTTTGGGTCCAGAAGCCCAGAATACCATTCATAGTATAGACCTCGACATGGCTGATGGTTGAGATACTTTTGGCCACGCCCCTTTTGCCTAGAAGCCCCTAAACCCATTGAAATAGCATTGGGGTTTAAATTCGGTAGGCCCCTCCCCTTTGGGTCCAGAAGCCCAGAATACCATTCATAGTATAGACCTCGACATGGCTGAGGGTTGAGATACTTTTGGCCACGCCCCTTTTGCCTAGAAGCCCCTAAACCCATTGAAATCGCATTGGGGGTTTAAATTCGTTAGGCCCCGCCCCTTTGGGTCCAGAAGCCCAGAATACCATTCATAGTATAGACCTCGACATGGCTGAGGGTTGAGGTACTTTTGGCCATGCCCCTTTTGCCTAGAAGCCCCTAAACCCATTGAAATAGCATTGGGGGTTTAAATTCGTTAGGCCCCGCCCCTTTGGGTCCAGAAGCACAGAATACCATTCATAGTATAGACCTCGACATGGCTGAGGGTTGAGATACTTTTGGCCACGCCCCTTTTGCTAGAAGCCCCTAAACCCATTGAAATAGCATTGGGGGTTTAAATTCGTTAGGCCACGCCCCTTTGGGTCCAGAAGCCCAGAATACCATTCATAGTATAGACCTCGACATGGCTGATGGTTGAGATACTTTTGGCCACGCCCCTTTTGCCTAGAAGCCCCTAAAACCATTGAAATAGCATTGGGGTTTAAATTCGTTAGGCCCCGCCCCTTTGGGTCCAGAAGCCCAGAATACCATTCATAGTACAGACCTCGACATGGCTGAGGGTTGAGATACTTTTGGCCACACCCCTTTTGCCGAGAAGCCCCTAAACCCATTGAAATAGCATTGGGGGTTTAAATTCGCTAGGCCCCGCCCCTTTGGGTCCAGAAGCCCAGAATACCATTCATAGTATAGACCTCGACATGGCTGAGGGTTAAGATACTTTTGGCCACACCCCTTATGCCGAGAAGCCCCTAAACCCATTGAAATAGCATTGGGGGTTTAAATTCGTTAGGCCCCGCCCCTTTGGGTCCAGAAGCCCAGAATACCATTCATAGTATAGACCTCGACATGGCTGAGGGTTGAGGTACTTTTGGCCATGCCCCTTTTGCCTAGAAGCCCCTAAACCCATTGAAATAGCATTGGGGGTTTAAATTCGTTAGGCCCCGCCCCTTTGGGTCCAGAAGCCCAGAATACTATTCATAGTACAGACCTCGACATGGCTGAGGGTTGAGATACTTTTGGCCACACCCCTTTTGCCGAGAAGCCCCTAAACCCATTGAAATAGCATTGGGGGTTTAAATTCGTTAGGCCCCGCCCCTTTGGGTCCAGAAGCCCAGAATACCATTCATAGTATAGACCTCAACATGGCTGAGGGTTGAGATACTTTTGGCCACACCCCTTTTGCCGAGAAGCCCCTAAACCCATTGAAATAGCATTGGGGGTTTAAATTCGTTAGGCCCCGCCCCTTTGGGTCCAGAAGCACAGAATACCATTCATAGTATAGACCTCGACATGGCTGAGGGTTGAGGTACTTTTGGCCACGCCCCTTTTGCCTAGAAGCCCCTAAACCCATTGAAATAGCATTGGGGGTTTAAATTCGTTAGGCCCCGCCCCTTTGGGTCCAGAAGCCCAGAATACCATTCATAGTATAGACCTCGACATGGCTGAGGGTTGAGGTACTTTTGGCCACGCCCCTTTTGCCTAGAAGCCCCTAAACCCATTGAAATAGCATTGGGGGTTTAAATTCGTTAGGCCCCGCCCCTTTGGGTCCAGAAGCACAGAATACCATTCATAGTATAGACATCGACATGGCTGAGGGTTGAGATACTTTTGGCCATGCCCTTTTTGCCTAGAAGCCCCTAAACCCATTGAAATAGCATTGGGGGTTTAAATTCGGTAGGCCCCTCCCCTTTGGGTCCAGAAGCCCAGAATACCATTCATAGTATAGACCTCGACATGGCTGAGGGTTGAGATACTTTTGGCCACGCCCCTTTTGCCTAGAAGCCCCTAAACCCATTGAAATCGCATTGGGGGTTTAAATTCGTTAGGCCCCGCCCCTTTGGGTCCAGAAGCCCAGAATACCATTCATAGTATAGACCTCGACATGGCTGAGGGTTGAGGTACTTTTGGCCATGCCCCTTTTGCCTAGAAGCCCCTAAACCCATTGAAATAGCATTGGGGGTTTAAATTCGTTAGGCCCCGCCCCTTTGGGTCCAGAAGCACAGAATACCATTCATAGTATAGACCTCGACATGGCTGAGGGTTGAGATACTTTTGGCCACGCCCCTTTTGCTAGAAGCCCCTAAACCCATTGAAATAGCATTGGGGGTTTAAATTCGTTAGGCCACGCCCCTTTGGGTCCAGAAGCCCAGAATACCATTCATAGTATAGACCTCGACATGGCTGATGGTTGAGATACTTTTGGCCACGCCCCTTTTGCCTAGAAGCCCCTAAAACCATTGAAATAGCATTGGGGTTTAAATTCGTTAGGCCCCGCCCCTTTGGGTCCAGAAGCCCAGAATACCATTCATAGTACAGACCTCGACATGGCTGAGGGTTGAGATACTTTTGGCCACACCCCTTTTGCCGAGAAGCCCCTAAACCCATTGAAATAGCATTGGGGGTTTAAATTCGCTAGGCCCCGCCCCTTTGGGTCCAGAAGCCCAGAATACCATTCATAGTATAGACCTCGACATGGCTGAGGGTTGAGATACTTTTGGCCACACCCCTTTTGCCGAGAAGCCCCTAAACCCATTGAAATAGCATTGGGGGTTTAAATTCGTTAGGCCCCGCCCCTTTGGGTCCAGAAGCAAAGAATACCATTCATAGTATAGACCTCGACATGGCTGAGGGTTGAGATACTTTTGGCCACGCCCCTTTTGCCTAGAAGCCCCTAAACCCATTGAAATCGCATTGGGGGTTTAAATTCGTTAGGCCCCGCCCCTTTGGGTCCAGAAGCCCAGAATACCATTCATAGTATAGACCTCGACATGGCTGAGGGTTGAGGTACTTTTGGCCATGCCCCTTTTGCCTAGAAGCCCCTAAACCCATTGAAATAGCATTGGGGGTTTAAATTCGTTAGGCCCCGCCCCTTTGGGTCCAGAAGCACAGAATACCATTCATAGTATAGACCTCGACATGGCTGAGGGTTGAGATACTTTTGGCCACGCCCCTTTTGCTAGAAGCCCCTAAACCCATTGAAATAGCATTGGGGGTTTAAATTCGCTAGGCCCCGCCCCTTTGGGTCCAGAAGCCCAGAATACCATTCATAGTATAGACCTCGACATGGCTGAGGGTTGAGATACTTTTGGCCACACCCCTTTTGCCGAGAAGCCCCTAAACCCATTGAAATAGCATTGGGGGTTTAAATTCGTTAGGCCCCGCCCCTTTGGGTCCAGAAGCAAAGAATACCATTCATAGTATAGACCTCGACATGGCTGAGGGTTGAGATACTTTTGGCCACGCCCCTTTTGCCTAGAAGCCCCTAAACCCATTGAAATCGCATTGGGGGTTTAAATTCGTTAGGCCCCGCCCCTTTGGGTCCAGAAGCCCAGAATACCATTCATAGTATAGACCTCGACATGGCTGAGGGTTGAGGTACTTTTGGCCATGCCCCTTTTGCCTAGAAGCCCCTAAACCCATTGAAATAGCATTGGGGGTTTAAATTCGTTAGGCCCCGCCCCTTTGGGTCCAGAAGCACAGAATACCATTCATAGTATAGACCTCGACATGGCTGAGGGTTGAGATACTTTTGGCCACGCCCCTTTTGCTAGAAGCCCCTAAACCCATTGAAATAGCATTGGGGGTTTAAATTCGTTAGGCCACGCCCCTTTGGGTCCAGAAGCCCAGAATACCATTCATAGTATAGACCTCGACATGGCTGATGGTTGAGATACTTTTGGCCACGCCCCTTTTGCCTAGAAGCCCCTAAACCCATTGAAATAGCATTGGGGGTTTAAATTCGTTAGGCCCCGCCCCTTTGGGTCCAGAAGCCCAGAATACCATTCATAGTATAGACCTCAACATGGCTGAGGGTTGAGATACTTTTGGCCACACCCCTTTTGCCGAGAAGCCCCTAAACCCATTGAAATAGCATTGGGGGTTTAAATTCGTTAGGCCCCGCCCCTTTGGGTCCAGAAGCACAGAATACCATTCATAGTATAGACCTCGACATGGCTGAGGGTTGAGGTACTTTTGGCCACGCCCCTTTTGCCTAGAAGCCCCTAAACCCATTGAAATAGCATTGGGGGTTTAAATTCGTTAGGCCCCGCCCCTTTGGGTCCAGAAGCCCAGAATACCATTCATAGTATAGACCTCGACATGGCTGAGGGTTGAGGTACTTTTGGCCACGCCCCTTTTGCCTAGAAGCCCCTAAACCCATTGAAATAGCATTGGGGGTTTAAATTCGTTAGGCCCCGCCCCTTTGGGTCCAGAAGCACAGAATACCATTCATAGTATAGACCTCGACATGGCTGAGGGTTGAGATACTTTTGGCCATGCCCTTTTTGCCTAGAAGCCCCTAAACCCATTGAAATAGCATTGGGGGTTTAAATTCGTTAGGCCACGCCCCTTTGGGTCCAGAAGCACAGAATACCATTCATAGTATAGACCTCGACATGGCTGATGGTTGAGATACTTTTGGCCACGCCCCTTTTGCCTAGAAGCCCCTAAACCCATTGAAATAGCATTGGGGGTTTAAATTCGGTAGGCCACTCCCCTTTGGGTCCAGAAGCCCAGAATACCATTCATAGTATAGACCTCGACATGGCTGAGGGTTGAGATACTTTTGGCCACGCCCCTTTTGCCTAGAAGCCCCTAAACCCATTGAAATCGCATTGGGGGTTTAAATTCGTTAGGCCCCGCCCCTTTGGGTCCAGAAGCCCAGAATACCATTCATAGTATAGACCTCGACATGGCTGAGGGTTGAGGTACTTTTGGCCATGCCCCTTTTGCCGAGAAGCCCCTAAACCCATTGAAATAGCATTGGGGGTTTAAATTCGGTAGGCCCCGCCCCTTTGGGTCCAGAAGCCCAGAATACCATTCATAGTATAGACCTCGAAATGGCTGAGGGTTGAGATACTTTTGGCCACGCCCCTTTTGCCTAGAAGCCCCTAAACCCATTGAAATCGCATTGGGGGTTTAAATTCGTTAGGCCCCGCCCCTTTGGGTCCAGAAGCCCAGAATACCATTCATAGTATAGACCTCGACATGGCTGAGGGTTGAGGTACTTTTGGCCATGCCCCTTTTGCCTAGAAGCCCCTAAACCCATTGAAATAGCATTGGGGGTTTAAATTCGTTAGGCCCCGCCCCTTTGGGTCCAGAAGCACAGAATACCATTCATAGTATAGACCTCGACATGGCTGAGGGTTGAGATACTTTTGGCCACGCCCCTTTTGCTAGAAGCCCCTAAACCCATTGAAATAGCATTGGGGGTTTAAATTCGTTAGGCCACGCCCCTTTGGGTCCAGAAGCCCAGAATACCATTCATAGTATAGACCTCGACATGGCTGATGGTTGAGATACTTTTGGCCACGCCCCTTTTGCCTAGAAGCCCCTAAACCCATTGAAATAGCATTGGGGGTTTAAATTCGGTAGGCCCCTCCCCTTTGGGTCCAGAAGCCCAGAATACCATTCATAGTATAGACCTCGACATGGCTGAGGGTTGAGATACTTTTGGCCACGCCCCTTTTGCCTAGAAGCCCCTAAAACCATTGAAATAGCATTGGGGTTTAAATTCGTTAGGCCCCGCCCCTTTGGGTCCAGAAGCCCAGAATACCATTCATAGTACAGACCTCGACATGGCTGAGGGTTGAGATACTTTTGGCCACACCCCTTTTGCCGAGAAGCCCCTAAACCCATTGAAATAGCATTGGGGGTTTAAATTCGCAAGGCCCCGCCCCTTTGGGTCCAGAAGCCCAGAATACCATTCATAGTATAGACCTCGACATGGCTGAGGGTTGAGATACTTTTGGCCACGCCCCTTTTGCCTAGAAGCCCCTAAAACCATTGAAATAGCATTGGGGTTTAAATTCGTTAGGCCCCGCCCCTTTGGGTCCAGAAGCCCAGAATACCATTCATAGTACAGACCTCGACATGGCTGAGGGTTGAGATACTTTTGGCCACACCCCTTTTGCCGAGAAGCCCCTAAACCCATTGAAATAGCATTGGGGGTTTAAATTCGCTAGGCCCCGCCCCTTTGGGTCCAGAAGCCCAGAATACCATTCATAGTATAGACCTCGACATGGCTGAGGGTTGAGATACTTTTGGCCACACCCCTTTTGCCGAGAAGCCCCTAAACCCATTGAAATAGCATTGGGGGTTTAAATTCGTTAGGCCCCGCCCCTTTGGGTCCAGAAGCAAAGAATACCATTCATAGTATAGACCTCGACATGGCTGAGGGTTGAGATACTTTTGGCCACGCCCCTTTTGCCTAGAAGCCCCTAAACCCATTGAAATAGCATTGGGGGTTTAAATTCTGTAGGCCCCGCCCCTTTGGGTCCAGAAGCCCAGAATACCATTCATAGTATAGACCTCGACATGGCTGAGGGTTGAGATACTTTTGGCCACGCCCCTTTTGCCTAGAAGCCCCTAAACACATTGAAATCGCATTGGGGGTTTAAATTCGTTAGGCCCCGCCCCTTTGGGTCCAGAAGCCCAGAATACCATTCATAGTATAGACCTCGACATGGCTGAGGGTTGAGGTACTTTTGGCCATGCCCCTTTTGCCTAGAAACCCCTAAACCCATTGAAATAGCATTGGGGGTTTAAATTCGTTAGGCCCCGCCCCTTTGGGTCCAGAAGCACAGAATACCATTCATAGTATAGACCTCGACATGGCTGAGGGTTGAGATACTTTTGGCCACGCCCCTTTTGCTAGAAGCCCCTAAACCCATTGAAATAGCATTGGGGGTTTAAATTCGTTAGGCCACGCCCCTTTGGGTCCAGAAGCCCAGAATACCATTCAAAGTATAGACCTCGACATGGCTGATGGTTGAGATACTTTTGGCCACGCCCCTTTTGCCTAGAAGCCCCTAAACCCATTGAAATAGCATTGGGGGTTTAAATTCGGTAGGCCCCTCCCCTTTGGGTCCAGAAGCCCAGAATACCATTCATAGTATAGACCTCGACATGGCTGAGAGTTGAGATACTTTTGGCCATGCCCCTTTTGCCTAGAAGCCCCTAAACCCATTGAAATCGCATTGGGGGTTTAAATTCGTTAGGCCCCGCCCCTTTGGGTCCAGAAGCCCAGAATACCATTCATAGTACAGACCTCGACATGGCTGAGGGTTGAGATACTTTTGGCCACGCCCCTTTTGCCTAGAAGCCCCTAAACCCATTGAAATAGCATTGGGGGTTTATATTCGTTAGGCCCCGCCCCTTTGGGTCCAGAAGCCCAGAATACCATTCATAGTATAGACCTCGACATGGCTGAGGGTTAAGGTACTTTTGGTCACGCCCCTTTTGCCTAGAAGCCCCTAAAACCATTGAAATAGCATTGGGGTTTAAATTCGTTAGGCCCCGCCCCTTTGGGTCCAGAAGCCCAGAATACCATTCATAGTACAGACCTCGACATGGCTGAGGGTTGAGATACTTTTGGCCACGCCCCTTTTGCCTAGAAGCCCCTAAACCCATTGAAATAGCATTGGGGGTTTATATTCGTTAGGCCCCGCCCCTTTGGGTCCAGAAGCCCAGAATACCATTCATAGTATAGACCTCGACATGGCTGAGGGTTGAGATACTTTTGGCCACGCCCCTTTTGCCTAGAAGCCCCTAAACCCATTGAAATAGCATTGGGGTTTAAATTCGCTAGGCCCCGCCCCTTTGGGTCCAGAAGCCCAGAATACCATTCATAGTATAGACCTCGACATGGCTGAGGGTTGAGGTACTTTTGGCCACGCCCTTTTTGCCTAGAAGCCCCTAAACCCATTGAAATAGCATTGGGGGTTTAAATTCGTTAGGCCCCGCCCCTTTGGGGCCAGAAGCCCAGAATACCATTCATAGTACAGACCTCGACATGGCTGAGGGTTGAGATACTTTTGGCCACGCCCCTTTTGCCTAGAAGCCCCTAAACCCATTGAAATAGCATTGGGGGTTTAAATTCGTTAGGCCCAGCCCCTTTGGGTCCAGAAGCCCAGAATACCATTCATAGTATAGACCTCGACATGGCTGAGGGTTGAGGTACTTTTGGCCACACCCCTTTTGCCGAGAAGCCCCTAAACCCATTGAAATAGCATTGGGGGGTTTAAATTCGTTAGGCCCCGCCCCTTTGGGTCCAGAAGCCCAGAATACCATTCATAGTATAGACCTCGACATGGCTGAGGGTTGAGATACTTTTGGCCACGCCCCTTTTGCCTAGAAGCCCCTAAACCCATTGAAATAGCATTGGGGGTTTAAATTCGTTAGGCCCCGCCCCTTTGGGTCCAGAAGCACAGAATACCATTCATAGTATAGACCTCGACATAGCTGAGGGTTGAGATACTTTTGGCCACGCCCCTTTTGCCTAGAAGCCCCTAAACCCATTGAAATAGCATTGGGGGTTTAAATTCGGTAGGCCCCGCCCCTTTGGGTCCAGAAGCCCAGAATACCATTCATAGTATAGACCTCGACATGGCTGAGGGTTGAGATACTTTTGGCCACGCCCCTTTTGCCTAGAAGCCCCTAAACCCATTGAAATCGCATTGGGGGTTTAAATTCGTTAGGCCCCGCCCCTTTGGGTCCAGAAGCCCAGAATACCATTCATAGTATAGACCTCGACATGGCTGAGGGTTGAGGTACTTTTGGCCATGCCCCTTTTGCCTAGAAGCCCCTAAACCCATTGAAATAGCATTGGGGGTTTAAATTCGTTAGGCCCCGCCCCTTTGGGTCCAGAAGCACAGAATACCATTCATAGTATAGACCTCGACATGGCTGAGGGTTGAGATACTTTTGGCCACGCCCCTTTTGCTAGAAGCCCCTAAACCCATTGAAATAGCATTGGGGGTTTAAATTCGTTAGGCCACGCCCCTTTGGGTCCAGAAGCCCAGAATACCATTCATAGTATAGACCTCGACATGGCTGATGGTTGAGATACTTTTGGCCACGCCCCTTTTGCCTAGAAGCCCCTAAACCCATTGAAATAGCATTGGGGGTTTAAATTCGGTAGGCCCCTCCCCTTTGGGTCCAGAAGCCCAGAATACCATTCATAGTATAGACCTCGACATGGCTGAGGGTTGAGATACTTTTGGCCACGCCCCTTTTGCCTAGAAGCCCCTAAACCCATTGAAATCGCATTGGGGGTTTAAATTCGTTAGGCCCCGCCCCTTTGGGTCCAGAAGCCCAGAATACCATTCATAGTACAGACCTCGACATGGCTGAGGGTTGAGATACTTTTGGCCACGCCCCTTTTGCCTAGAAGCCCCTAAACCCATTGAAATAGCATTGGGGGTTTATATTCGTTAGGCCCCGCCCCTTTGGGTCCAGAAGCCCAGAATACCATTCATAGTATAGACCTCGACATGGCTGAGGGTTGAGGTACTTTTGGCCACGCCCCTTTTGCCTAGAAGCCCCTAAAACCATTGAAATAGCATTGGGGTTTAAATTCGTTAGGCCCCGCCCCTTTGGGTCCAGAAGCCCAGAATACCATTCATAGTACAGACCTCGACATGGCTGAGGGTTGAGATACTTTTGGCCACGCCCCTTTTGCCTAGAAGCCCCTAAACCCATTGAAATAGCATTGGGGGTTTATATTCGTTAGGCCCCGCCCCTTTGGGTCCAGAAGCCCAGAATACCATTCATAGTATAGACCTCGACATGGCTGAGGGTTAAGATACTTTTGGCCACGCCCCTTTTGCCTAGAAGCCCCTAAAACCATTGAAATAGCATTGGGGTTTAAATTCGTTAGGCCCCGCCCCTTTGGGTCCAGAAGCCCAGAATACCATTCATAGTACAGACCTCGACATGGCTGAGGGTTGAGATACTTTTGGCCACGCCCCTTTTGCCTAGAAGCCCCTAAACCCATTGAAATAGCATTGGGGGTTTATATTCGTTAGGCCCCGCCCCTTTGGGTCCAGAAGCCCAGAATACCATTCATAGTATAGACCTCGACATGGCTGAGGGTTGAGATACTTTTGGCCACGCCCCTTTTGCCTAGAAGCCCCTAAACCCATTGAAATAGCATTGGGGTTTAAATTAGCTAGGCCCCGCCCCTTTGGGTCCAGAAGCCCAGAATACCATTCATAGTATAGACCTCGACATGGCTGAGGGTTGAGGTACTTTTGGCCATGCCCCTTTTGCCTAGAAGCCCCTAAACCCATTGAAATAGCATTGGGGGTTTAAATTCGTTAGGCCCCGCCCCTTTGGGTCCAGAAGCACAGAATACCATTCATAGTATAGACCTCGACATGGCTGAGGGTTGAGATACTTTTGGCCACGCCCCTTTTGCTAGAAGCCCCTAAACCCATTGAAATAGCATTGGGGGTTTAAATTCGTTAGGCCACGCCCCTTTGGGTCCAGAAGCCCAGAATACCATTCATAGTATAGACCTCGACATGGCTGATGGTTGAGATACTTTTGGCCACGCCCCTTTTGCCTAGAAGCCCCTAAACCCATTGAAATAGCATTGGGGGTTTAAATTCGGTAGGCCCCTCCCCTTTGGGTCCAGAAGCCCAGAATACCATTCATAGTATAGACCTCGACATGGCTGAGGGTTGAGATACTTTTGGCCACGCCCCTTTTGCCTAGAAGCCCCTAAACCCATTGAAATCGCATTGGGGGTTTAAATTCGTTAGGCCACGGCCCTTTGGGTTCAGAAGCCCAGAATACCATTCATAGTATAGACCTCGACATGGCTGATGGTTGAGATACTTTTGGCCACGCCCCTTTTGCCTAGAAGCCCCTAAACCCATTGAAATCGCATTTGGGGTTTAAATTCGTTAGGCCCCGCCCCTTTGGGTCCAGAAGCCCAGAATACCATTCATAGTACAGACCTCGACATGGCTGAGGGTTGAGATACTTTTGGCCACGCCCCTTTTGCCTAGAAGCCCCTAAACCCATTGAAATAGCATTGGGGGTTTATATTCGTTAGGCCCCGCCCCTTTGGGTCCAGAAGCCCAGAATACCATTCATAGTATAGACCTCGACATGGCTGAGGGTTGAGGTACTTTTGGCCACGCCCCTTTTGCCTAGAAGCCCCTAAAACCATTGAAATAGCATTGGGGTTTAAATTCGTTAGGCCCCGCCCCTTTGGGTCCAGAAGCCCAGAATACCATTCATAGTACAGACCTCGACATGGCTGAGGGTTGAGATACTTTTGGCCACACCCCTTTTGCCGAGAAGCCCCTAAACCCATTGAAATAGCATTGGGGGTTTAAATTCGTTAGGCCCCGCCCCTTTGGGTCCAGAAGCCCAGAATACCATTCATAGTATAGACCTCGACATGGCTGAGGGTTGAGATACTTTTGGCCACACCCCTTTTGCCGAGAAGCCCCTAAACCCATTGAAATAGCATTGGGGGTTTAAATTCGTTAGGCCCCGCCCCTTTGGGTCCAGAAGCACAGAATACCATTCATAGTATAGACCTCGACATGGCTGAGGGTTGAGGTACTTTTGGCCACGCCCCTTTTGCCTAGAAGCCCCTAAACCCATTGAAATAGCATTGGGGGTTTAAATTCGTTAGGCCCCGCCCCTTTGGGTCCAGAAGCCCAGAATACCATTCATAGTATAGACCTCGACATGGCTGAGGGTTGAGGTACTTTTGGCCACGCCCCTTTTGCCTAGAAGCCCCTAAACCCATTGAAATAGCATTGGGGGTTTAAATTCGTTAGGCCCCGCCCCTTTGGGGCTTGAAGCCCAGAATACCATTCATAGTATAGAACTCGACATAGCTGAGGGTTGAGGTACTTTTGGCCATGTCCCTTTTGCCTAGAAGCCCCTAAACCCATTGAAATAGCATTGGGGGTTTAAATTCGTTAGGCCCCGCCCCTTTGGGTCCAGAAGCCCAGAATACCATTCATAGTATAGACCTCGACATGGCTGAGGGTTGAGATACTTTTGGCCATGCCCTTTTTGCCTAGAAGCCCCTAAACCTATTGAAATAGCATTGGGGGTTTAAATTCGTTAGGCCACGCCCCTTTGGGTCCAGAAGCCCAGAATACCATTCATAGTATAGACCTCGACATGGCTGATGGTTGAGATACTTTTGGCCACGCCCCTTTTGCCTAGAAGGCCCTAAACCCATTGAAATAGCATTGGGGGTTTAAATTCGGTAGGCCCCGCCCCTTTGGGTCCAGAAGCCCAGAATACCATTCATAGTATAGACCTCGAAATGGCTGAGGGTTGAGATACTTTTGGCCACGCCCCTTTTGCCTAGAAGCCCCTAAACCCATTGAAATCGCATTGGGGGTTTAAATTCGTTAGGCCCCGCCCCTTTGGGTCCAGAAGCCCAGAATACCATTCATAGTATAGACCTCGACATGGCTGAGGGTTGAGGTACTTTTGGCCATGCCCCTTTTGCCTAGAAGCCCCTAAACCCATTGAAATAGCATTGGGGGTTTAAATTCGTTAGGCCCCGCCCCTTTGGGTCCAGAAGCACAGAATACCATTCATAGTATAGACCTCGACATGGCTGAGGGTTGAGATACTTTTGGCCACGCCCCTTTTGCTAGAAGCCCCTAAACCCTTTGAAATAGCATTGGGGGTTTAAATTCGTTAGGCCACGCCCCTTTGGGTCCAGAAGCCCAGAATACCATTCATAGTATAGACCTCGACATGGCTGATGGTTGAGATACTTTTTGCCACGCCCCTTTTGCCTAGAAGCCCCTAAACCCATTGAAATAGCATTGGGGGTTTAAATTCGGTAGGCCCCTCCCCTTTGGGTCCAGAAGCCCAGAATACCATTCATAGTATAGACCTCGACATGGCTGAGGGTTGAGATACTTTTGGCCACGCCCCTTTTGCCTAGAAGCCCCTAAAACCATTGAAATAGCATTGGGGTTTAAATTCGTTAGGCCCCGCCCCTTTGGGTCCAGAAGCCCAGAATACCATTCATAGTACAGACCTCGACATGGCTGAGGGTTGAGATACTTTTGGCCACACCCCTTTTGCAGAGAAGCCCCTAAACCCATTGAAATAGCATTGGGGGTTTAAATTCGTTAGGCCCCGCCCCTTTGGGTCCAGAAGCCCAGAATACCATTCATAGTATAGACCTCGACATGGCTGAGGGTTGAGATACTATTGGCCACACCCCTTTTGCCGAGAAGCCCCTAAACCCATTGAAATAGCATTGGGGGTTTAAATTCGTTAGGCCCCGCCCCTTTGGGTCCAGAAGCACAGAATACCATTCATAGTATAGACCTCGACATGGCTGAGGGTTGAGATACTTTTGGCCACGCCCCTTTTGCCTAGAAGCCCCTAAACCCATTGAAATAGCATTGGGGGTTTAAATTCGGTAGGCCCCGCCCCTTTGGGTCCAGAAGCCCAGAATACCATTCATAGTATAGACCTCGACATGGCTGAGGGTTGAGATACTTTTGGCCACGCCCCTTTTGCCTAGAAGCCCCTAAACACATTGAAATCGCATTGGGGGTTTAAATTCGTTAGGCCCCGCCCCTTTGGGTCCAGAAGCCCAGAATACCATTCATAGTATAGACCTCGACATGGCTGAGGGTTGAGGTACTTTTGGCCATGCCCCTTTTGCCTAGAAACCCCTAAACCCATTGAAATAGCATTGGGGGTTTAAATTCGTTAGGCCCCGCCCCTTTGGGTCCAGAAGCACAGAATACCATTCATAGTATAGACCTCGACATGGCTGAGGGTTGAGATACTTTTGGCCACGCCCCTTTTGCTAGAAGCCCCTAAACCCATTGAAATAGCATTGGGGGTTTAAATTCGTTAGGCCACGCCCCTTTGGGTCCAGAAGCCCAGAATACCATTCATAGTATAGACCTCAACATGGCTGATGGTTGAGATACTTTTGGCCACGCCCCTTTTGCCTAGAAGCCCCTAAACCCATTGAAATAGCATTGGGGGTTTAAATTCGGTAGGCCCCTCCCCTTTGGGTCCAGAAGCCCAGAATACCATTCATAGTATAGACCTCGACATGGCTGAGAGTTGAGATACTTTTGGCCACGCCCCTTTTGCCTAGAAGCCCCTAAACCCATTGAAATCGCATTGGGGGTTTATATTCGTTAGGCCCCGCCCCTTTGGGTCCAGAAGCCCAGAATACCATTCATAGTATAGACCTCGACATGGCTAAGGGTTGAGATACTTTTGGCCACGCCCCTTTTGCCTAGAAGCCCCTAAACCCATTGAAATAGCATTGGGGGTTTAAATTCGTTAGGCCCCGCCCCTTTGGGTCCAGAAGCCCAGAATACCATTCATAGTATAGACCTCGACATGGCTGAGGGTTGAGGTACTTTTGGCCACGCCCCTTTTGCCTAGAAGCCCCTAAACCCATTGAAATAGCATTGGGGGTTTAAATTCGTTAGGCCCCGCCCCTTTTGGTCCTGAAGCCCAGAATACCATTCATAGTATAGACCTCGACATGGCTGAGGGTTGAGGTACTTTTGGCCACGCCCCTTTTGCCTAGAAGTCCCTAAACCCATTGAAATAGCATTGGGGGTTTAAATTCGTTAGGCCCCGCCCCTTTGGGTCCTGAAGCCCAGAATACCATTCATAGTATAGACCTCGACATGGCTGAGGGTTGAGGTACTTTTGGCCACGCCCCTTTTGCCTAGAAGCCCCTAAACCCATTGAAATAGCATTGGGGGTTTAAATTCGTTAGGCCCCGCCCCTTTGGGGCTTGAAGCCCAGAATACCATTCATAGTATAGACCTAGACATGGCTGAGGGTTGAGGTACTTTTGGCCACGCCCCTTTTGCCTAGAAGCCCCTAAACCCATTGAAATAGCATTGGGGGTTTAAATTCGTTAGGCCCCGCCCCTTTGGGTCCAGAAGCCCAGAATACCATTCATAGTATAGACCTCGACATGGCTGAGGGTTGAGGTACTTTTGGCCACGCCCCTTTTGCCTAGAAGCCCCTAAACCCATTGAAATAGCATTGGGGGTTTAAATTCGTTAGGCCCCGCCCCTTTGGGTCCAGAAGCCCAGAATACCATTCATAGTACAGACCTTGATATGGCTGAGGGTTGAGATACTTTTGGCCACGCCCATTTTGCCTAGAAGCCCCTAAACCCATTGAAATAGCATTGGGGGTTTAAATTCCTTAGGCCCCGCCCCTTTGGGTCCAGAAGCCCAGAATACCATTCATAGTATAGACCTCGACATGGCTGAGGGTTGAGATACTTTTGGTCACGCCCCTTTAGCCTAGAAGCCCCTAAACCCATTGAAATAGCATTGGGGGTTTAAATTCGTTAGGCCCCGCCCCTTTGGGTCCAGAAGCCCAGAATACCATTCATAGTACAGACCTCGACATGGCTGAGGGTTGAGATACTTTTGGCCACGCCCCTTTTGCCTAGAAGCCCCTAAACCCATTGAAATAGCATTGGGGGTTTAAATTCGTTAGGCCCCGCCCCTTTGGGTCCAGAAGCCCAGAATACCATTCATAGTATAGACCTCGACATGGCTGAGGGTTGAGGTACTTTTGGCCACACCCCTTTTGCCGAGAAGCCCCTAAACCCATTGAAATAGCATTGGGGGTTTAAATTCGTTAGGCCCCGCCCCTTTGGGTCCAGAAGCCCAGAATACCATTCATAGTATAGACCTCGACATGGCTGAGGGTTGAGATACTTTTGGCCACGCCCCTTTTGCCTAGAAGCCCCTAAACCCATTGAAATAGCATTGGGGGTTTAAATTCGTTAGGCCCCGCCCCTTTGGGTCCTGAAGCCCAGAATACCATTCATAGTATAGACCTCGACATGGCTGAGGGTTGAGGTACTTTTGGCCACGCCCCTTTTGCCTAGAAGCCCCTAAACCCATTGAAATAGCATTGGGGGTTTAAATTCGTTAGGCCCCGCCCCTTTGGGTCCTGAAGCCCAGAATACCATTCATAGTATAGACCTCGACATGGCTGAGGGTTGAGGTACTTTTGGCCACGCCCCTTTTGCCTAGAAGCCCCTAAACCCATTGAAATAGCATTGGTGGTTTAAATTCGTTAGGCCCCGCCCCTTTGGGTCCAGAAGCCCAGAATACCATTCATAGTATAGACCTCGACATGGCTGAGGGTTGAGGTACTTTTGGCCACGCCCCTTTTGCCTAGAAGCCCCTAAACCCATTGAAATAGCATTGGGGGTTTAAATTCGTTAGGCCCCGCCCCTTTGGGGCTTGAAGCCCAGAATACCATTCATAGTATAGACCTCGACATGGCTGAGGGTTGAGGTACTTTTGGCCATGTCCCTTTTGCCTAGAAGCCCCTAAACCCATTGAAATAGCATTGGGGGTTTAAATTCGTTAGGCCCCGCCCCTTTGGGTCCAGAAGCACAGAATACCATTCATAGTATAGACCTCGACATGGCTGAGGGTTGAGATACTTTTGGCCATGCCCTTTTTGCCTAGAAGCCCCTAAACCCATTGAAATAGCATTGGGGGTTTAAATTCGTTAGGCCACGCCCCTTTGGGTCCAGAAGCCCAGAATACCATTCATAGTATAGACCTCGACATGGCTGATGGTTGAGATACTTTTGGCCACGCCCCTTTTGCCTAGAAGCCCCTAAACCCATTGAAATAGCATTGGGGGTTTAAATTCGGTAGGCCCCGCCCCTTTGGGTCCAGAAGCCCAGAATACCATTCATAGTATAGACCTCGAAATGGCTGAGGGTTGAGATACTTTTGGCCACGCCCCTTTTGCCTAGAAGCCCCTAAACCCATTGAAATCGCATTGGGGGTTTAAATTCGTTAGGCCCCGCCCCTTTGGGTCCAGAAGCCCAGAATACCATTCATAGTATAGACCTCGACATGGCTGAGGGTTGAGGTACTTTTGGCCATGCCCCTTTTGCCTAGAAGCCCCTAAACCCATTGAAATAGCATTGGGGGTTTAAATTCGTTAGGCCCCGCCCCTTTGGGTCCAGAAGCACAGAATACCATTCATAGTATAGACCTCGACATGGCTGAGGGTTGAGATACTTTTGGCCACGCCCCTTTTGCTAGAAGCCCCTAAACCCATTGAAATAGCATTGGGGGTTTAAATTCGTTAGGCCACGCCCCTTTGGGTCCAGAAGCCCAGAATACCATTCATAGTATAGACCACGACATGGCTGATGGTTGAGATACTTTTGGCCACGCCCCTTTTGCCTAGAAGCCCCTAAACCCATTGAAATAGCATTGGGGGTTTAAATTCGGTAGGCCCCTCCCCTTTGGGTCCAGAAGCCCAGAATACCATTCATAGTATAGACCTCGACATGGCTGAGGGTTGAGATACTTTTGGCCACGCCCCTTTTGCCTAGAAGCCCCTAAACCCATTGAAATCGCATTGGGGGTTTAAATTCGTTAGGCCCCGCCCCTTTGGGTCCAGAAGCCCAGAATACCATTCATAGTACAGACCTCGACATGGCTGAGGGTTGAGATACTTTGGCCACGCCCCTTTTGCCTAGAAGCCCCTAAACCCATTGAAATAGCATTGGGGGTTTATATTCGTTAGGCCCCGCCCCTTTGGGTCCAGAAGCCCAGAATACCATTCATAGTATAGACCTCGACATGGCTGAGGGTTGAGGTACTTTTGGCCATGCCCCTTTTGCCTAGAAGCCCCTAAAACCATTGAAATAGCATTGGGGTTTAAATTCGTTAGGCCCCGCCCCTTTGGGTCCAGAAGCCCAGAATACCATTCATAGTACAGACCTCGACATGGCTGAGGGTTGAGATACTTTTGGCCACACCCCTTTTGCCGAGAAGCCCCTAAACCCATTGAAATAGCATTGGGGGTTTAAATTCGTTAGGCCCCGCCCCTTTGGGTCCAGAAGCCCAGAATACCATTCATAGTATAGACCTCAACATGGCTGAGGGTTGAGATACTTTTGGCCACACCCCTTTTGCCGAGAAGCCCCTAAACCCATTGAAATAGCATTGGGGGTTTAAATTCGTTAGGCCCCGCCCCTTTGGGTCCAGAAGCACAGAATACCATTCATAGTATAGACCTCGACATGGCTGAGGGTTGAGGTACTTTTGGCCACGCCCCTTTTGCCTAGAAGCCCCTAAACCCATTGAAATAGCATTGGGGGTTTAAATTCGTTAGGCCCCGCCCCTTTGGGTCCAGAAGCCCAGAATACCATTCATAGTATAGACCTCGACATGGCTGAGGGTTGAGGTACTTTTGGCCACGCCCCTTTTGCCTAGAAGCCCCTAAACCCATTGAAATAGCATTGGGGGTTTAAATTCGTTAGGCCCCGCCCCTTTGGGTCCAGAAGCACAGAATACCATTCATAGTATAGACCTCGACATGGCTGAGGGTTGAGATACTTTTGGCCATGCCCTTTTTGCCTAGAAGCCCCTAAACCCATTGAAATAGCATTGGGGGTTTAAATTCGTTAGGCCACGCCCCTTTGGGTCCAGAAGCACAGAATACCATTCATAGTATAGACCTCGACATGGCTGAGGGTTGAGATACTTTTGGCCATGCCCTTTTTGCCTAGAAGCCCCTAAACCCATTGAAATAGCATTGGGGGTTTAAATTCGTTAGGCCACGCCCCTTTGGGTCCAGAAGCCCAGAATACCATTCATACTATAGACCTCGACATGGCTGATGGTTGAGATACTTTTGGCCACGCCCCTTTTGCCTAGAAGCCCCTAAACCCATTGAAATAGCATTGTGGGTTTAAATTCGGTAGGCCCCTCCCCTTTGGGTCCAGAAGCCCAGAATACCATTCATAGTATAGACCTCGACATGGCTGAGGGTTGAGATACTTTTGGCCACGCCCCTTTTGCCTAGAAGCCCCTAAACCCATTGAAATCGCATTGGGGGTTTAAATTCGTTAGGCCCCGCCCCTTTGGGTCCAGAAGCCCAGAATACCATTCATAGTACAGACCTCGACATGGCTGAGGGTTGAGATACTTTTGGCCACGCCCCTTTTGCCTAGAAGCCCCTAAACCCATTGAAATAGCATTGGGGGTTTATATTCGTTAGGCCCCGCCCCTTTGGGTCCAGAAGCCCAGAATACCATTCATAGTATAGACCTCGACATGGCTGAGGGTTGAGGTACTTTTGGCCATGCCCCTTTTGCCTAGAAGCCCCTAAAACCATTGAAATAGCATTGGGGTTTAAATTCGTTAGGCCCCGCCCCTTTGGGTCCAGAAGCCCAGAATACCATTCATAGTACAGACCTCGACATGGCTGAGGGTTGAGATACTTTTGGCCACACCCCTTTTGCCGAGAAGCCCCTAAACCCATTGAAATAGCATTGGGGGTTTAAATTCGTTAGGCCCCGCCCCTTTGGGTCCAGAAGCCCAGAATACCATTCATAGTATAGACCTCAACATGGCTGAGGGTTGAGATACTTTTGGCCACACCCCTTTTGCCGAGAAGCCCCTAAACCCATTGAAATAGCATTGGGGGTTTAAATTCGTTAGGCCCCGCCCCTTTGGGTCCAGAAGCCCAGAATACCATTCATAGTATAGACCTCGACATGGCTGAGGGTTGAGGTACTTTTGGCCATGCCCCTTTTGCCTAGAAACCCCTAAACCCATTGAAATAGCATTGGGGGTTTAAATTCGTTAGGCCCCGCCCCTTTGGGTCCAGAAGCACAGAATACCATTCATAGTATAGACCTCGACATGGCTGAGGGTTGAGATACTTTTGGCCACGCCCCTTTTGCTAGAAGCCCCTAAACCCATTGAAATAGCATTGGGGGTTTAAATTCGTTAGGCCACGCCCCTTTGGGTCCAGAAGCCCAGAATACCATTCATAGTATAGACCTCAACATGGCTGATGGTTGAGATACTTTTGGCCACGCCCCTTTTGCCTAGAAGCCCCTAAACCCATTGAAATAGCATTGGGGGTTTAAATTCGGTAGGCCCCTCCCCTTTGGGTCCAGAAGCCCAGAATACCATTCATAGTATAGACCTCGACATGGCTGAGAGTTGAGATACTTTTGGCCACGCCCCTTTTGCCTAGAAGCCCCTAAACCCATTGAAATCGCATTGGGGGTTTATATTCGTTAGGCCCCGCCCCTTTGGGTCCAGAAGCCCAGAATACCATTCATAGTATAGACCTCGACATGGCTAAGGGTTGAGATACTTTTGGCCACGCCCCTTTTGCCTAGAAGCCCCTAAACCCATTGAAATAGCATTGGGGGTTTAAATTCGTTAGGCCCCGCCCCTTTGGGTCCAGAAGCCCAGAATACCATTCATAGTATAGACCTCGACATGGCTGAGGGTTGAGGTACTTTTGGCCACGCCCCTTTTGCCTAGAAGCCCCTAAACCCATTGAAATAGCATTGGGGGTTTAAATTCGTTAGGCCCCGCCCCTTTTGGTCCTGAAGCCCAGAATACCATTCATAGTATAGACCTCGACATGGCTGAGGGTTGAGGTACTTTTGGCCACGCCCCTTTTGCCTAGAAGTCCCTAAACCCATTGAAATAGCATTGGGGGTTTAAATTCGTTAGGCCCCGCCCCTTTGGGTCCTGAAGCCCAGAATACCATTCATAGTATAGACCTCGACATGGCTGAGGGTTGAGGTACTTTTGGCCACGCCCCTTTTGCCTAGAAGCCCCTAAACCCATTGAAATAGCATTGGGGGTTTAAATTCGTTAGGCCCCGCCCCTTTGGGGCTTGAAGCCCAGAATACCATTCATAGTATAGACCTAGACATGGCTGAGGGTTGAGGTACTTTTGGCCACGCCCCTTTTGCCTAGAAGCCCCTAAACCCATTGAAATAGCATTGGGGGTTTAAATTCGTTAGGCCCCGCCCCTTTGGGTCCAGAAGCCCAGAATACCATTCATAGTATAGACCTCGACATGGCTGAGGGTTGAGGTACTTTTGGCCACGCCCCTTTTGCCTAGAAGCCCCTAAACCCATTGAAATAGCATTGGGGGTTTAAATTCGTTAGGCCCCGCCCCTTTGGGTCCAGAAGCCCAGAATACCATTCATAGTACAGACCTTGATATGGCTGAGGGTTGAGATACTTTTGGCCACGCCCATTTTGCCTAGAAGCCCCTAAACCCATTGAAATAGCATTGGGGGTTTAAATTCCTTAGGCCCCGCCCCTTTGGGTCCAGAAGCCCAGAATACCATTCATAGTATAGACCTCGACATGGCTGAGGGTTGAGATACTTTTGGTCACGCCCCTTTAGCCTAGAAGCCCCTAAACCCATTGAAATAGCATTGGGGGTTTAAATTCGTTAGGCCCCGCCCCTTTGGGTCCAGAAGCCCAGAATACCATTCATAGTACAGACCTCGACATGGCTGAGGGTTGAGATACTTTTGGCCACGCCCCTTTTGCCTAGAAGCCCCTAAACCCATTGAAATAGCATTGGGGGTTTAAATTCGTTAGGCCCCGCCCCTTTGGGTCCAGAAGCCCAGAATACCATTCATAGTATAGACCTCGACATGGCTGAGGGTTGAGGTACTTTTGGCCACACCCCTTTTGCCGAGAAGCCCCTAAACCCATTGAAATAGCATTGGGGGTTTAAATTCGTTAGGCCCCGCCCCTTTGGGTCCAGAAGCCCAGAATACCATTCATAGTATAGACCTCGACATGGCTGAGGGTTGAGATACTTTTGGCCACGCCCCTTTTGCCTAGAAGCCCCTAAACCCATTGAAATAGCATTGGGGGTTTAAATTCGTTAGGCCCCGCCCCTTTGGGTCCTGAAGCCCAGAATACCATTCATAGTATAGACCTCGACATGGCTGAGGGTTGAGGTACTTTTGGCCACGCCCCTTTTGCCTAGAAGCCCCTAAACCCATTGAAATAGCATTGGGGGTTTAAATTCGTTAGGCCCCGCCCCTTTGGGTCCTGAAGCCCAGAATACCATTCATAGTATAGACCTCGACATGGCTGAGGGTTGAGGTACTTTTGGCCACGCCCCTTTTGCCTAGAAGCCCCTAAACCCATTGAAATAGCATTGGTGGTTTAAATTCGTTAGGCCCCGCCCCTTTGGGTCCAGAAGCCCAGAATACCATTCATAGTATAGACCTCGACATGGCTGAGGGTTGAGGTACTTTTGGCCACGCCCCTTTTGCCTAGAAGCCCCTAAACCCATTGAAATAGCATTGGGGGTTTAAATTCGTTAGGCCCCGCCCCTTTGGGGCTTGAAGCCCAGAATACCATTCATAGTATAGACCTCGACATGGCTGAGGGTTGAGGTACTTTTGGCCATGTCCCTTTTGCCTAGAAGCCCCTAAACCCATTGAAATAGCATTGGGGGTTTAAATTCGTTAGGCCCCGCCCCTTTGGGTCCAGAAGCACAGAATACCATTCATAGTATAGACCTCGACATGGCTGAGGGTTGAGATACTTTTGGCCATGCCCTTTTTGCCTAGAAGCCCCTAAACCCATTGAAATAGCATTGGGGGTTTAAATTCGTTAGGCCACGCCCCTTTGGGTCCAGAAGCCCAGAATACCATTCATAGTATAGACCTCGACATGGCTGATGGTTGAGATACTTTTGGCCACGCCCCTTTTGCCTAGAAGCCCCTAAACCCATTGAAATAGCATTGGGGGTTTAAATTCGGTAGGCCCCGCCCCTTTGGGTCCAGAAGCCCAGAATACCATTCATAGTATAGACCTCGAAATGGCTGAGGGTTGAGATACTTTTGGCCACGCCCCTTTTGCCTAGAAGCCCCTAAACCCATTGAAATCGCATTGGGGGTTTAAATTCGTTAGGCCCCGCCCCTTTGGGTCCAGAAGCCCAGAATACCATTCATAGTATAGACCTCGACATGGCTGAGGGTTGAGGTACTTTTGGCCATGCCCCTTTTGCCTAGAAGCCCCTAAACCCATTGAAATAGCATTGGGGGTTTAAATTCGTTAGGCCCCGCCCCTTTGGGTCCAGAAGCACAGAATACCATTCATAGTATAGACCTCGACATGGCTGAGGGTTGAGATACTTTTGGCCACGCCCCTTTTGCTAGAAGCCCCTAAACCCATTGAAATAGCATTGGGGGTTTAAATTCGTTAGGCCACGCCCCTTTGGGTCCAGAAGCCCAGAATACCATTCATAGTATAGACCACGACATGGCTGATGGTTGAGATACTTTTGGCCACGCCCCTTTTGCCTAGAAGCCCCTAAACCCATTGAAATAGCATTGGGGGTTTAAATTCGGTAGGCCCCTCCCCTTTGGGTCCAGAAGCCCAGAATACCATTCATAGTATAGACCTCGACATGGCTGAGGGTTGAGATACTTTTGGCCACGCCCCTTTTGCCTAGAAGCCCCTAAACCCATTGAAATCGCATTGGGGGTTTAAATTCGTTAGGCCCCGCCCCTTTGGGTCCAGAAGCCCAGAATACCATTCATAGTACAGACCTCGACATGGCTGAGGGTTGAGATACTTTGGCCACGCCCCTTTTGCCTAGAAGCCCCTAAACCCATTGAAATAGCATTGGGGGTTTATATTCGTTAGGCCCCGCCCCTTTGGGTCCAGAAGCCCAGAATACCATTCATAGTATAGACCTCGACATGGCTGAGGGTTGAGGTACTTTTGGCCATGCCCCTTTTGCCTAGAAGCCCCTAAAACCATTGAAATAGCATTGGGGTTTAAATTCGTTAGGCCCCGCCCCTTTGGGTCCAGAAGCCCAGAATACCATTCATAGTACAGACCTCGACATGGCTGAGGGTTGAGATACTTTTGGCCACACCCCTTTTGCCGAGAAGCCCCTAAACCCATTGAAATAGCATTGGGGGTTTAAATTCGTTAGGCCCCGCCCCTTTGGGTCCAGAAGCCCAGAATACCATTCATAGTATAGACCTCAACATGGCTGAGGGTTGAGATACTTTTGGCCACACCCCTTTTGCCGAGAAGCCCCTAAACCCATTGAAATAGCATTGGGGGTTTAAATTCGTTAGGCCCCGCCCCTTTGGGTCCAGAAGCACAGAATACCATTCATAGTATAGACCTCGACATGGCTGAGGGTTGAGGTACTTTTGGCCACGCCCCTTTTGCCTAGAAGCCCCTAAACCCATTGAAATAGCATTGGGGGTTTAAATTCGTTAGGCCCCGCCCCTTTGGGTCCAGAAGCCCAGAATACCATTCATAGTATAGACCTCGACATGGCTGAGGGTTGAGGTACTTTTGGCCACGCCCCTTTTGCCTAGAAGCCCCTAAACCCATTGAAATAGCATTGGGGGTTTAAATTCGTTAGGCCCCGCCCCTTTGGGTCCAGAAGCACAGAATACCATTCATAGTATAGACCTCGACATGGCTGAGGGTTGAGATACTTTTGGCCATGCCCTTTTTGCCTAGAAGCCCCTAAACCCATTGAAATAGCATTGGGGGTTTAAATTCGTTAGGCCACGCCCCTTTGGGTCCAGAAGCACAGAATACCATTCATAGTATAGACCTCGACATGGCTGAGGGTTGAGATACTTTTGGCCATGCCCTTTTTGCCTAGAAGCCCCTAAACCCATTGAAATAGCATTGGGGGTTTAAATTCGTTAGGCCACGCCCCTTTGGGTCCAGAAGCCCAGAATACCATTCATACTATAGACCTCGACATGGCTGATGGTTGAGATACTTTTGGCCACGCCCCTTTTGCCTAGAAGCCCCTAAACCCATTGAAATAGCATTGTGGGTTTAAATTCGGTAGGCCCCTCCCCTTTGGGTCCAGAAGCCCAGAATACCATTCATAGTATAGACCTCGACATGGCTGAGGGTTGAGATACTTTTGGCCACGCCCCTTTTGCCTAGAAGCCCCTAAACCCATTGAAATCGCATTGGGGGTTTAAATTCGTTAGGCCCCGCCCCTTTGGGTCCAGAAGCCCAGAATACCATTCATAGTACAGACCTCGACATGGCTGAGGGTTGAGATACTTTTGGCCACGCCCCTTTTGCCTAGAAGCCCCTAAACCCATTGAAATAGCATTGGGGGTTTATATTCGTTAGGCCCCGCCCCTTTGGGTCCAGAAGCCCAGAATACCATTCATAGTATAGACCTCGACATGGCTGAGGGTTGAGGTACTTTTGGCCATGCCCCTTTTGCCTAGAAGCCCCTAAAACCATTGAAATAGCATTGGGGTTTAAATTCGTTAGGCCCCGCCCCTTTGGGTCCAGAAGCCCAGAATACCATTCATAGTACAGACCTCGACATGGCTGAGGGTTGAGATACTTTTGGCCACACCCCTTTTGCCGAGAAGCCCCTAAACCCATTGAAATAGCATTGGGGGTTTAAATTCGTTAGGCCCCGCCCCTTTGGGTCCAGAAGCCCAGAATACCATTCATAGTATAGAACTCAACATGGCTGAGGGTTGAGATACTTTTGGCCACACCCCTTTTGCCGAGAAGCCCCTAAACCCATTGAAATAGCATTGGGGGTTTAAATTCGTTAGGCCCCGCCCCTTTGGGTCCAGAAGCACAGAATACCATTCATAGTATAGACCTCGACATGGCTGAGGGTTGAGGTACTTTTGGCCACGCCCCTTTTGCCTAGAAGCCCCTAAACCCATTGAAATAGCATTGGGGGTTTAAATTCGTTAGGCCCCGCCCCTTTGGGTCCAGAAGCCCAGAATACCATTCATAGTATAGACCTCGACATGGCTGAGGGTTGAGGTACTTTTGGCCACGCCCCTTTTGCCTAGAAGCCCCTAAACCCATTGAAATAGCATTGGGGGTTTAAATTTGTTAGGCCCCGCCCCTTTGGATCCAGAAGCACAGAATACCATTCATAGTATAGACCTCGACATGGCTGAGGGTTGAGATACTTTTGGCCATGCCCTTTTTGCCTAGAAGCCCCTAAACCCATTGAAATAGCATTGGGGGTTTAAATTCGTTAGGCCCCGCCCCTTTGGGTCCAGAAGCACAGAATACCATTCATAGTATAGACCTCGACATGGCTGAGGGTTGAGATACTTTTTGCCATGCCCTTTTTGCCTAGAAGCCCCTAAACCCATTGAAATAGCATTGGGGGTTTAAATTCGTTAGGCCACGCCCCTTTGGGTCCAGAAGCCCAGAATACCATTCATAGTATAGACCTCGACATGGCTGATGGTTGAGATACTTTTGGCCACGCCCCTTTTGCCTAGAAGCCCCTAAACCCATTGAAATAGCATTGGGGGTTTAAATTCGGTAGGCCCCGCCCCTTTGGGTCCAGAAGCCCAGAATACCATTCATAGTATAGACCTCGAAATGGCTGAGGGTTGAGATACTTTTGGCCACGCCCCTTTTGCCTAGAAGCCCCTAAACCCATTGAAATCGCATTGGGGGTTTAAATTCGTTAGGCCCCGCCCCTTTGGGTCCAGAAGCACAGAATACCATTCATAGTATAGACCTCGACATGGCTGATGGTTGAGATACTTTTGGCCACGCCCCTTTTGCCTAGAAGCCCCTAAAACCATTGAAATAGCATTGGGGTTTAAATTCGTTAGGCCCCGCCCCTTTGGGTCCAGAAGCCCAGAATACCATTCATAGTACAGACCTCGACATGGCTGAGGGTTGAGATACTTTTGGCCACACCCCTTTTGCCGAGAAGCCCCTAAACCCATTGAAATAGCATTGGGGGTTTAAATTCGCTAGGCCCCGCCCCTTTGGGTCCAGAAGCCCAGAATACCATTCATAGTATAGACCTCGACATGGCTGAGGGTTGAGATACTTTTGGCCACACCCCTTTTGCCGAGAAGCCCCTAAACCCATTGAAATAGCATTGGGGGTTTAAATTCGTTAGGCCCCGCCCCTTTGGGTCCAGAAGCAAAGAATACCATTCATAGTATAGACCTCGACATGGCTGAGGGTTGAGATACTTTTGGCCACGCCCCTTTTGCCTAGAAGCCCCTAAACCCATTGAAATAGCATTGGGGGTTTATATTCGTTAGGCCCCGCCCCTTTGGGTCCAGAAGCCCAGAATACCATTCATAGTATAGACCTCGACATGGCTGAGGGTTGAGATACTTTTGGCCACGCCCCTTTTGTCTAGAAGCCCCTAAACCCATTGAAATAGCATTGGGGTTTAAATTCGCTAGGCCCCGCCCCTTTGGGTCCAGAAGCCCAGAATACCATTCATAGTATAGACCTCGACATGGCTGAGGGTTGAGGTACTTTTGGCCACGCCCTTTTTGCCTAGAAGCCCCTAAACCCATTGAAATAGCATTGGGGGTTTAAATTCGTTAGGCCCCGCCCCTTTGGGGCCAGAAGCCCAGAATACCATTCATAGTACAGACCTCGACATGGCTGAGGGTTGAGATACTTTTGGCCATGCCCCTTTTGCCTAGAAGCCCCTAAACCCATTGAAATAGCATTGGGGGTTTAAATTCGTTAGGCCCCGCCCCTTTGGGTCCAGAAGCCCAGAATACCATTCATAGTATAGACCTCGACATGGCTGAGGGTTGAGGTACTTTTGGCCACACCCCTTTTGCCGAGAAGCCCCTAAACCCATTGAAATAGCATTGGGGGTTTAAATTCGTTAGGCCCCGCCCCTTTGGGTCCAGAAGCACAGAATACCATTCATAGTATAGACCTCGACATGGCTGAGGGTTGAGGTACTTTTGGCCACGCCCCTTTTGCCTAGAAGCCCCTAAACCCATTGAAATAGCATTGGGGGTTTAAATTCGTTAGGCCCCGCCCCTTTGGGTCCAGAAGCCCAGAATACCATTCATAGTATAGACCTCGACATGGCTGAGGGTTGAGATACTTTTGGCCATGCCCTTTTTGCCTAGAAGCCCCTAAACCCATTGAAATAGCATTGGGGGTTTAAATTCGTTAGGCCCCGCCCCTTTGGGTCCAGAAGCACAGAATACCATTCATAGTATAGACCTCGACATGGCTGAGGGTTGAGATACTTTTGGCCATGCCCTTTTTGCCTAGAAGCCCCTAAACCCATTGAAATAGCATTGGGGGTTTAAATTTGTTAGGCCCCGCCCCTTTGGGTCCAGAAGCACAGAATACCATTCATAGTATAGACCTCGACATGGCTGAGGGTTGAGGTACTTTTGGCCACGCCCCTTTTGCCTAGAAGCCCCTAAACCCATTGAAATAGCATTGGGGGTTTAAATTCGTTAGGCCCCGCCCCTTTGGGTCCAGAAGCCCAGAATACCATTCATAGTATAGACCTCGACATGGCTGAGGGTTGAGGTACTTTTGGCCACGCCCCTTTTGCCTAGAAGCCCCTAAACCCATTGAAATAGCATTGGGGGTTTAAATTCGTTAGGCCCCGCCCCTTTGGGTCCAGAAGCACAGAATACCATTCATAGTATAGACCTCGACATGGCTGATGGTTGAGATACTTTTGGCCACGCCCCTTTTGCCTAGAAGCCCCTAAACCCATTGAAATAGCATTGGGGGTTTAAATTCGGTAGGCCCCGCCCCTTTGGGTCCAGAAGCCCAGAATACCATTCATAGTATAGACCTCGAAATGGCTGAGGGTTGAGATACTTTTGGCCACGCCCCTTTTGCCTAGAAGCCCCTAAACCCATTGAAATCGCATTGGGGGTTTAAATTCGTTAGGCCCCGCCCCTTTGGGTCCAGAAGCCCAGAATACCATTCATAGTATAGACCTCGACATGGCTGAGGGTTGAGGTACTTTTGGCCATGCCCCTTTTGCCTAGAAGCCCCTAAACCCATTGAAATAGCATTGGGGGTTTAAATTCGTTAGGCCCCGCCCCTTTGGGTCCAGAAGCACAGAATACCATTCATAGTATAGACCTCGACATGGCTGAGGGTTGAGATACTTTTGGCCACGCCCCTTTTGCTAGAAGCCCCTAAACCCATTGAAATAGCATTGGGGGTTTAAATTCGTTAGGCCACGCCCCTTTGGGTCCAGAAGCCCAGAATACCATTCATAGTATAGACCTCGACATGGCTGATGGTTGAGATACTTTTGGCCACGCCCCTTTTGCCTAGAAGCCCCTAAAACCATTGAAATAGCATTGGGGTTTAAATTCGTTAGGCCCCGCCCCTTTGGGTCCAGAAGCCCAGAATACCATTCATAGTACAGATCTCGACATGGCTGAGGGTTGAGATACTTTTGGCCACACCCCTTTTGCCGAGAAGCCCCTAAACCCATTGAAATAGCATTGGGGGTTTAAATTCGCTAGGCCCCGCCCCTTTGGGTCCAGAAGCCCAGAATACCATTCATAGTATAGACCTCGACATGGCTGAGGGTTGAGATACTTTTGGCCACACCCCTTTTGCCGAGAAGCCCCTAAACCCATTGAAATAGCATTGGGGGTTTAAATTCGTTAGGCCCCGCCCCTTTGGGTCCAGAAGCAAAGAATACCATTCATAGTATAGACCTCGACATGGCTGAGGGTTGAGATACTTTTGGCCACGCCCCTTTTGCCTAGAAGCCCCTAAACCCATTGAAATAGCATTGGGGGTTTATATTCGTTAGGCCCCGCCCCTTTGGGTCCAGAAGCCCAGAATACCATTCATAGTATAGACCTCGACATGGCTGAGGGTTGAGATACTTTTGGCCACGCCCCTTTTGCCTAGAAGCCCCTAAACCCATTGAAATAGCATTGGGGTTTAAATTCGCTAGGCCCCGCCCCTTTGGGTCCAGAAGCCCAGAATACTATTCATAGTATAGACCTCGACATGGCTGAGGGTTGAGGTACTTTTGGCCACGCCCTTTTTGCCTAGAAGCCCCTAAACCCATTGAAATAGCATTGGGGGTTTAAATTCGTTAGGCCCCGCCCCTTTGGGGCCAGAAGCCCAGAATACCATTCATAGTACAGACCTCGACATGGCTGAGGGTTGAGATACTTTTGGCCATGCCCCTTTTGCCTAGAAGCCCCTAAACCCATTGAAATAGCATTGGGGGTTTAAATTCGTTAGGCCCCGCCCCTTTGGGTCCAGAAGCCCAGAATACCATTCATAGTATAGACCTCGACATGGCTGAGGGTTGAGGTACTTTTGGCCACACCCCTTTTGCCGAGAAGCCCCTAAACCCATTGAAATAGCATTGGGGGTTTAAATTCGTTAGGCCCCGCCCCTTTGGGTCCAGAAGCACAGAATACCATTCATAGTATAGACCTCGACATGGCTGAGGGTTGAGGTACTTTTGGCCACGCCCCTTTTGCCTAGAAGCCCCTAAACCCATTGAAATAGCATTGGGGGTTTAAATTCGTTAGGCCCCGCCCCTTTGGGTCCAGAAGCCCAGAATACCATTCATAGTATAGACCTCGACATGGCTGAGGGTTGAGGTACTTTTGGCCACGCCCCTTTTGCCTAGAAGCCCCTAAACCCATTGAAATAGCATTGGGGGTTTAAATTCGTTAGGCCCCGCCCCTTTGGGTCCAGAAGCACAGAATACCATTCATAGTATAGACCTCGACATGGCTGAGGGTTGAGATACTTTTGGCCATGCCCTTTTTGCCTAGAAGCCCCTAAACCCATTGAAATAGCATTGGGGGTTTAAATTCGTTAGGCCCCGCCCCTTTGGGTCCAGAAGCACAGAATACCATTCATAGTATAGACCTCGACATGGCTGAGGGTTGAGATACTTTTGGCCATGCCCTTTTTGCCTAGAAGCCCCTAAACCCATTGAAATAGCATTGGGGGTTTAAATTCGTTAGGCCCCGCCCCTTTGGGTCCAGAAGCACAGAATACCATTCATAGTATAGACCTCGACATGGCTGAGGGTTGAGGTACTTTTGGCCACGCCCCTTTTGCCTAGAAGCCCCTAAACCCATTGAAATAGCATTGGGGGTTTAAATTCGTTAGGCCCCGCCCCTTTGGGTCCAGAAGCCCAGAATACCATTCATAGTATAGACCTCGACATGGCTGAGGGTTGAGGTACTTTTGGCCACGCCCCTTTTGCCTAGAAGCCCCTAAACCCATTGAAATAGCATTGGGGGTTTAAATTCGTTAGGCCCCGCCCCTTTGGGTCCAGAAGCACAGAATACCATTCATAGTATAGACCTCGACATGGCTGAGGGTTGAGGTACTTTTGGCCATGCCCCTTTTGCCTAGAAGCCCCTAAACCCATTGAAATAGCATTGGGGGTTTAAATTCGTTAGGCCCCGCCCCTTTGGGTCCAGAAGCACAGAATACCATTCATTGTATAGACCTCGACATGGCTGAGGGTTGAGATACTTTTGGCCACGCCCCTTTTGCTAGAAGCCCCTAAACCCATTGAAATAGCATTGGGGGTTTAAATTCGTTAGGCCACGCCCCTTTGGGTCCAGAAGCCCAGAATACCATTCATAGTATAGACCTCGACATGGCTGATGGTTGAGATACTTTTGGCCACGCCCCTTTTGCCTAGAAGCCCCTAAAACCATTGAAATAGCATTGGGGTTTAAATTCGTTAGGCCCCGCCCCTTTGGGTCCAGAAGCCCAGAATACCATTCATAGTACAGACCTCGACATGGCTGAGGGTTGAGATACTTTTGGCCACACCCCTTTTGCCGAGAAGCCCCTAAACCCATTGAAATAGCATTGGGGGTTTAAATTCGCTAGGCCCCGCCCCTTTGGGTCCAGAAGCCCAGAATACCATTCATAGTATAGACCTCGACATGGCTGAGGGTTGAGATACTTTTGGCCACACCCCTTTTGCCGAGAAGCCCCTAAACCCATTGAAATAGCATTGGGGGTTTAAATTCGTTAGGCCCCGCCCCTTTGGGTCCAGAAGCAAAGAATACCATTCATAGTATAGACCTCGACATGGCTGAGGGTTGAGATACTTTTGGCCACGCCCCTTTTGCCTAGAAGCCCCTAAACCCATTGAAATCGCATTGGGGGTTTAAATTCGGTAGGCCCCTCCCCTTTGGGTCCAGAAGCCCAGAATACCATTCATAGTATAGACCTCGACATGGCTGAGGGTTGAGATACTTTTGGCCACGCCCCTTTTGCCTAGAAGCCCCTAAACCCATTGAAATCGCATTGGGGGTTTAAATTCGTTAGGCCCCGCCCCTTTGGGTCCAGAAGCCCAGAATACCATTCATAGTACAGACCTCGACATGGCTGAGGGTTGAGATACTTTTGGCCACGCCCCTTTTGCCTAGAAGCCCCTAAACCAATTGAAATAGCATTGGGGGTTTATATTCGTTAGGCCCCGCCCCTTTGGGTCCAGAAGCCCAGAATACCATTCATAGTATAGACCTCGACATGGCTGAGGGTTGAGGTACTTTTGGCCATGCCCCTTTTGCCTAGAAGCCCCTAAAACCATTGAAATAGCATTGGGGTTTAAATTCGTTAGGCCCCGCCCCTTTGGGTCCAGAAGCCCAGAATACCATTCATAGTACAGACCTCGACATGGCTGAGGGTTGAGATACTTTTGGCCACACCCCTTTTGCCGAGAAGCCCCTAAACCCATTGAAATAGCATTGGGGGTTTAAATTCGTTAGGCCCCGCCCCTTTGGGTCCAGAAGCCCAGAATACCATTCATAGTATAGACCTCAACATGGCTGAGGGTTGAGATACTTTTGGCCACACCCCTTTTGCCGAGAAGCCCCTAAACCCATTGAAATAGCATTGGGGGTTTAAATTCGTTAGGCCCCGCCCCTTTGGGTCCAGAAGCACAGAATACCATTCATAGTATAGACCTCGACATGGCTGAGGGTTGAGGTACTTTTGGCCACGCCCCTTTTGCCTAGAAGCCCCTAAACCCATTGAAATAGCATTGGGGGTTTAAATTCGTTAGGCCCCGCCCCTTTGGGTCCAGAAGCCCAGAATACCATTCATAGTATAGACCTCGACATGGCTGAGGGTTGAGGTACTTTTGGCCACGCCCCTTTTGCCTAGAAGCCCCTAAACCCATTGAAATAGCATTGGGGGTTTAAATTCGTTAGGCCCCGCCCCTTTGGGTCCAGAAGCACAGAATACCATTCATAGTATAGACCTCGACATGGCTGAGGGTTGAGATACTTTTGGCCATGCCCTTTTTGCCTAGAAGCCCCTAAACCCATTGAAATAGCATTGGGGGTTTAAATTCGTTAGGCCACGCCCCTTTGGGTCCAGAAGCACAGAATACCATTCATAGTATAGACCTCGACATGGCTGAGGGTTGAGATACTTTTGGCCATGCCCTTTTTGCCTAGAAGCCCCTAAACCCATTGAAATAGCATTGGGGGTTTAAATTCGTTAGGCCACGCCCCTTTGGGTCCAGAAGCCCAGAATACCATTCATAGTATAGACCTCGACATGGCTGATGGTTGAGATACTTTTGGCCACGCCCCTTTTGCCTAGAAGCCCCTAAACCCATTGAAATAGCATTGGGGGTTTAAATTCGGTAGGCCCCTCCCCTTTGGGTCCAGAAGCCCAGAATACCATTCATAGTATAGACCTCGACATGGCTGAGGGTTGAGATACTTTTGGCCACGCCCCTTTTGCCTAGAAGCCCCTAAACCCATTGAAATCGCATTGGGGGTTTAAATTCGTTAGGCCCCGCCCCTTTGGGTCCAGAAGCCCAGAATACCATTCATAGTATAGACCTCGACATGGCTGAGGGTTGAGGTACTTTTGGCCATGCCCCTTTTGCCTAGAAGCCCCTAAACCCATTGAAATAGCATTGGGGGTTTAAATTCGTTAGGCCCCGCCCCTTTGGGTCCAGAAGCACAGAATACCATTCATAGTATAGACCTCGACATGGCTGAGGGTTGAGATACTTTTGGCCACGCCCCTTTTGCTAGAAGCCCCTAAACCCATTGAAATAGCATTGGGGGTTTAAATTCGTTAGGCCACGCCCCTTTGGGTCCAGAAGCCCAGAATACCATTCATAGTATAGACCTCGACATGGCTGATGGTTGAGATACTTTTGGCCACGCCCCTTTTGCCTAGAAGCCCCTAAAACCATTGAAATAGCATTGGGGTTTAAATTCGTTAGGCCCCGCCCCTTTGGGTCCAGAAGCCCAGAATACCATTCATAGTACAGACCTCGACATGGCTGAGGGTTGAGATACTTTTGGCCACACCCCTTTTGCTGAGAAGCCCCTAAACCCATTGAAATAGCATTGGGGGTTTAAATTCGCTAGGCCCCGCCCCTTTGGGTCCAGAAGCCCAGAATACCATTCATAGAATAGACCTCGACATGGCTGAGGGTTGAGATACTTTTGGCCACACCCCTTTTGCCGAGAAGCCCCTAAACCCATTGAAATAGCATTGGGGGTTTAAATTCGTTAGGCCCCGCCCCTTTGGGTCCAGAAGCAAAGAATACCATTCATAGTATAGACCTCGACATGGCTGAGGGTTGAGATACTTTTGGCCACGCCCCTTTTGCCTAGAAGCCCCTAAACCCATTGAAATCGCATTGGGGGTTTAAATTCGTTAGGCCCCGCCCCTTTGGGTCCAGAAGCCCAGAATACCATTCATAGTATAGACCTCGACATGGCTGAGGGTTGAGGTACTTTTGGCCATGCCCCTTTTGCCTAGAAGCCCCTAAACCCATTGAAATAGCATTGGGGGTTTAAATTCGTTAGGCCCCGCCCCTTTGGGTCCAGAAGCACAGAATACTATTCATAGTATAGACCTCGACATGGCTGAGGGTTGAGATACTTTTGGCCACGCCCCTTTTGCTAGAAGCCCCTAAACCCATTGAAATAGCATTGGGGGTTTAAATTCGCTAGGCCCCGCCCCTTTGGGTCCAGAAGCCCAGAATACCATTCATAGTATAGACCTCGACATGGCTGAGGGTTGAGATACTTTTGGCCACACCCCTTTTGCCGAGAAGCCCCTAAACCCATTGAAATAGCATTGGGGGTTTAAATTCGTTAGGCCCCGCCCCTTTGGGTCCAGAAGCAAAGAATACCATTCATAGTATAGACCTCGACATGGCTGAGGGTTGAGATACTTTTGGCCACGCCCCTTTTGCCTAGAAGCCCCTAAACCCATTGAAATCGCATTGGGGGTTTAAATTCGTTAGGCCCCGCCCCTTTGGGTCCAGAAGCCCAGAATACCATTCATAGTATAGACCTCGACATGGCTGAGGGTTGAGGTACTTTTGGCCATGCCCCTTTTGCCTAGAAGCCCCTAAACCCATTGAAATAGCATTGGGGGTTTAAATTCGTTAGGCCCCGCCCCTTTGGGTCCAGAAGCACAGAATACCATTCATAGTATAGACCTCGACATGGCTGAGGGTTGAGATACTTTTGGCCACGCCCCTTTTGCTAGAAGCCCCTAAACCCATTGAAATAGCATTGGGGGTTTAAATTCGTTAGGCCACGCCCCTTTGGGTCCAGAAGCCCAGAATACCATTCATAGTATAGACCTCGACATTACTGATGGTTGAGATACTTTTGGCCACGCCCCTTTTGCCTAGAAGCCCCTAAACCCATTGAAATAGCATTGGGGGTTTAAATTCGTTAGGCCCCGCCCCTTTGGGTCCAGAAGCCCAGAATACCATTCATAGTATAGACCTCAACATGGCTGAGGGTTGAGATACTTTTGGCCACACCCCTTTTGCCGAGAAGCCCCTAAACCCATTGAAATAGCATTGGGGGTTTAAATTCGTTAGGCCCCGCCCCTTTGGGTCCAGAAGCACAGAATACCATTCATAGTATAGACCTCGACATGGCTGAGGGTTGAGGTACTTTTGGCCACGCCCCTTTTGCCTAGAAGCCCCTAAACCCATTGAAATAGCATTGGGGGTTTAAATTCGTTAGGCCCCGCCCCTTTGGGTCCAGAAGCCCAGAATACCATTCATAGTATAGACCTCGACATGGCTGAGGGTTGAGGTACTTTTGGCCACGCCCCTTTTGCCTAGAAGCCCCTAAACCCATTGAAATAGCATTGGGGGTTTAAATTCGTTAGGCCCCGCCCCTTTGGGTCCAGAAGCACAGAATACCATTCATAGTATAGACCTCGACATGGCTGAGGGTTGAGATACTTTTGGCCATGCCCTTTTTGCCTAGAAGCCCCTAAACCCATTGAAATAGCATTGGGGGTTTAAATTCGTTAGGCCCCGCCCCTTTGGGTCCAGAAGCACAGAATACCATTCATAGTATAGACCTCGACATGGCTGAGGGTTGAGGTACTTTTGGCCACGCCCCTTTTGCCTAGAAGCCCCTAAACCCATTAAAATAGCATTGGGGGTTTAAATTCGTTAGGCCCCGCCCCTTTGGGTCCAGAAGCCCAGAATACCATTCATAGTATAGACCTCGACATGGCTGAGGGTTGAGGTACTTTTGGCCACGCCCCTTTTGCCTAGAAGCCCCTAAACCCATTGAAATAGCATTGGGGGTTTAAATTCGTTAGGCCCCGCCCCTTTGGGTCCAGAAGCACAGAATACCATTCATAGTATAGACCTCGACATGGCTGAGGGTTGAGATACTTTTGGCCATGCCCTTTTTGCCTAGAAGCCCCTAAACCCATTGAAATAGCATTGGGGGTTTAAATTCGTTAGGCCCCGCCCCTTTGGGTCCAGAAGCACAGAATACCATTCATAGTATAGACCTCGACATGGCTGAGGGTTGAGATACTTTTGGCCATGCCCTTTTTGCCTAGAAGCCCCTAAACCCATTGAAATAGCATTGGGGGTTTAAATTCGTTAGGCCCCGCCCCTTTGGGTCCAGAAGCACAGAATACCATTCATAGTATAGACCTCGACATGGCTGAGGGTTGAGGTACTTTTGGCCACGCCCCTTTTGCCTAGAAGCCCCTAAACCCATTGAAATAGCATTGGGGGTTTAAATTCGTTAGGCCCCGCCCCTTTGGGTCCAGAAGCCCAGAATACCATTCATAGTATAGACCTCGACATGGCTGAGGGTTGAGGTACTTTTGGCCACGCCCCTTTTGCCTAGAAGCCCCTAAACCCATTGAAATAGCATTGGGGGTTTAAATTCGTTAGGCCCCGCCCCTTTGGGTCCAGAAGCACAGAATACCATTCATAGTATAGACCTCGACATGGCTGAGGGTTGAGGTACTTTTGGCCATGCCCCTTTTGCCTAGAAGCCCCTAAACCCATTGAAATAGCATTGGGGGTTTAAATTCGTTAGGCCCCGCCCCTTTGGGTCCAGAAGCACAGAATACCATTCATTGTATAGACCTCGACATGGCTGAGGGTTGAGATACTTTTGGCCACGCCCCTTTTGCTAGAAGCCCCTAAACCCATTGAAATAGCATTGGGGGTTTAAATTCGTTAGGCCACGCCCCTTTGGGTCCAGAAGCCCAGAATACCATTCATAGTATAGACCTCGACATGGCTGATGGTTGAGATACTTTTGGCCACGCCCCTTTTGCCTAGAAGCCCCTAAAACCATTGAAATAGCATTGGGGTTTAAATTCGTTAGGCCCCGCCCCTTTGGGTCCAGAAGCCCAGAATACCATTCATAGTACAGACCTCGACATGGCTGAGGGTTGAGATACTTTTGGCCACACCCCTTTTGCCGAGAAGCCCCTAAACCCATTGAAATAGCATTGGGGGTTTAAATTCGCTAGGCCCCGCCCCTTTGGGTCCAGAAGCCCAGAATACCATTCATAGTATAGACCTCGACATGGCTGAGGGTTGAGATACTTTTGGCCACACCCCTTTTGCCGAGAAGCCCCTAAACCCATTGAAATAGCATTGGGGGTTTAAATTCGTTAGGCCCCGCCCCTTTGGGTCCAGAAGCAAAGAATACCATTCATAGTATAGACCTCGACATGGCTGAGGGTTGAGATACTTTTGGCCACGCCCCTTTTGCCTAGAAGCCCCTAAACCCATTGAAATCGCATTGGGGGTTTAAATTCGTTAGGCCCCGCCCCTTTGGGTCCAGAAGCCCAGAATACCATTCATAGTATAGACCTCGACATGGCTGAGGGTTGAGGTACTTTTGGCCATGCCCCTTTTGCCTAGAAGCCCCTAAACCCATTGAAATAGCATTGGGGTTTAAATTCGTTAGGCCCCGCCCCTTTGGGTCCAGAAGCACAGAATACCATTCATAGTATAGACCTCGACATGGCTGAGGGTTGAGATACTTTTGGCCACGCCCCTTTTGCTAGAAGCCCCTAAACCCATTGAAATAGCATTGGGGGTTTAAATTCGTTAGGCCACGCCCCTTTGGGTCCAGAAGCCCAGAATACCATTCATAGTATATTCCTCGACATGGCTGATGGTTGAGATACTTTTGGCCACGCCCCTTTTGCCTAGAAGCCCCTAAACCCATTGAAATAGCATTGGGGGTTTAAATTCGGTAGGCCCCTCCCCTTTGGGTCCAGAAGCCCAGAATACCATTCATAGTATAGACCTCGACATGGCTGAGGGTTGAGATACTTTTGGCCACGCCCCTTTTGCCTAGAAGCCCCTAAACCCATTGAAATCGCATTGGGGGTTTAAATTCGTTAGGCCCCGCCCCTTTGGGTCCAGAAGCCCAGAATACCATTCATAGTACAGACCTCGACATGGCTGAGGGTTGAGATACTTTTGGCCACGCCCCTTTTGCCTAGAAGCCCCTAAACCAATTGAAATAGCATTGGGGGTTTATATTCGTTAGGCCCCGCCCCTTTGGGTCCAGAAGCCCAGAATACCATTCATAGTATAGACCTCGACATGGCTGAGGGTTGAGGTACTTTTGGCCATGCCCCTTTTGCCTAGAAGCCCCTAAAACCATTGAAATAGCATTGGGGTTTAAATTCGTTAGGCCCCGCCCCTTTGGGTCCAGAAGCCCAGAATACCATTCATAGTACAGACCTCGACATGGCTGAGGGTTGAGATACTTTTGGCCACACCCCTTTTGCCGAGAAGCCCCTAAACCCATTGAAATAGCATTGGGGGTTTAAATTCGTTAGGCCCCGCCCCTTTGGGTCCAGAAGCCCAGAATACCATTCATAGTATAGACCTCAACATGGCTGAGGGTTGAGATACTTTTGGCCACACCCCTTTTGCCGAGAAGCCCCTAAACCCATTGAAATAGCATTGGGGGTTTAAATTCGTTAGGCCCCGCCCCTTTGGGTCCAGAAGCCCAGAATACCATTCATAGTATAGACCTCGACATGGCTGAGGGTTGAGGTACTTTTGGCCACGCCCCTTTTGCCTAGAAGCCCCTAAACCCATTGAAATAGCATTGGGGGTTTAAATTCGTTAGGCCCCGCCCCTTTGGGTCCAGAAGCACAGAATACCATTCATAGTATAGACCTCGACATGGCTGAGGGTTGAGATACTTTTGGCCATGCCCTTTTTGCCTAGAAGCCCCTAAACCCATTGAAATAGCATTGGGGGTTTAAATTCGTTAGGCCACGCCCCTTTGGGTCCAGAAGCACAGAATACCATTCATAGTATAGACCTCGACATGGCTGAGGGTTGAGATACTTTTGGCCATGCCCTTTTTGCCTAGAAGCCCCTAAACCCATTGAAATAGCATTGGGGGTTTAAATTCGTTAGGCCACGCCCCTTTGGGTCCAGAAGCCCAGAATACCATTCATAGTATAGACCTCGACATGGCTGATGGTTGAGATACTTTTGGCCACGCCCCTTTTGCCTAGAAGCCCCTAAACCCATTGAAATAGCATTGGGGGTTTAAATTCGGTAGGCCCCTCCCCTTTGGGTCCAGAAGCCCAGAATACCATTCATAGTATAGACCTCGACATGGCTGAGGGTTGAGATACTTTTGGCCACGCCCCTTTTGCCTAGAAGCCCCTAAACCCATTGAAATCGCATTGGGGGTTTAAATTCGTTAGGCCCCGCCCCTTTGGGTCCAGAAGCCCAGAATACCATTCATAGTATAGACCTCGACATGGCTGAGGGTTGAGGTACTTTTGGCCATGCCCCTTTTGCCTAGAAGCCCCTAAACCCATTGAAATAGCATTGGGGGTTTAAATTCGTTAGGCCCCGCCCCTTTGGGTCCAGAAGCACAGAATACCATTCATAGTATAGACCTCGACATGGCTGAGGGTTGAGATACTTTTGGCCACGACCCTTTTGCTAGAAGCCCCTAAACCCATTGAAATAGCATTGGGGGTTTAAATTCGTTAGGCCACGCCCCTTTGGGTCCAGAAGCCCAGAATACCATTCATAGTATAGACCTCGACATGGCTGATGGTTGAGATACTTTTGGCCACGCCCCTTTTGCCTAGAAGCCCCTAAAACCATTGAAATAGCATTGGGGTTTAAATTCGTTAGGCCCCGCCCCTTTGGGTCCAGAAGCCCAGAATACCATTCATAGTACAGACCTCGACATGGCTGAGGGTTGAGATACTTTTGGCCACACCCCTTTTGCCGAGAAGCCCCTAAACCCATTGAAATAGCATTGGGGGTTTAAATTCGCTAGGCCCCGCCCCTTTGGGTCCAGAAGCCCAGAATACCATTCATAGAATAGACCTCGACATGGCTGAGGGTTGAGATACTTTTGGCCACACCCCTTTTGCCGAGAAGCCCCTAAACCCATTGAAATAGCATTGGGGGTTTAAATTCGTTAGGCCCCGCCCCTTTGGGTCCAGAAGCAAAGAATACCATTCATAGTATAGACCTCGACATGGCTGAGGGTTGAGATACTTTTGGCCACGCCCCTTTTGCCTAGAAGCCCCTAAACCCATTGAAATCGCATTGGGGGTTTAAATTCGTTAGGCCCCGCCCCTTTGGGTCCAGAAGCCCAGAATACCATTCATAGTATAGACCTCGACATGGCTGAGGGTTGAGGTACTTTTGGCCATGCCCCTTTTGCCTAGAAGCCCCTAAACCCATTGAAATAGCATTGGGGGTTTAAATTCGTTAGGCCCCGCCCCTTTGGGTCCAGAAGCACAGAATACTATTCATAGTATAGACCTCGACATGGCTGAGGGTTGAGATACTTTTGGCCACGCCCCTTTTGCTAGAAGCCCCTAAACCCATTGAAATAGCATTGGGGGTTTAAATTCGCTAGGCCCCGCCCCTTTGGGTCCAGAAGCCCAGAATACCATTCATAGTATAGACCTCGACATGGCTGAGGGTTGAGATACTTTTGGCCACACCCCTTTTGCAGAGAAGCCCCTAAACCCATTGAAATAGCATTGGGGGTTTAAATTCGTTAGGCCCCGCCCCTTTGGGTCCAGAAGCAAAGAATACCATTCATAGTATAGACCTCGACATGGCTGAGGGTTGAGATACTTTTGGCCACGCCCCTTTTGCCTAGAAGCCCCTAAACCCATTGAAATCGCATTGGGGGTTTAAATTCGTTAGGCCCCGCCCCTTTGGGTCCAGAAGCCCAGAATACCATTCATAGTATAGACCTCGACATGGCTGAGGGTTGAGGTACTTTTGGCCATGCCCCTTTTGCCTAGAAGCCCCTAAACCCATTGAAATAGCATTGGGGGTTTAAATTCGTTAGGCCCCGCCCCTTTGGGTCCAGAAGCACAGAATACCATTCATAGTATAGACCTCGACATGGCTGAGGGTTGAGATACTTTTGGCCACGCCCCTTTTGCTAGAAGCCCCTAAACCCATTGAAATAGCATTGGGGGTTTAAATTCGTTAGGCCACGCCCCTTTGGGTCCAGAAGCCCAGAATACCATTCATAGTATAGACCTCGACATTACTGATGGTTGAGATACTTTTGGCCACGCCCCTTTTGCCTAGAAGCCCCTAAACCCATTGAAATAGCATTGGGGGTTTAAATTCGTTAGGCCCCGCCCCTTTGGGTCCAGAAGCCCAGAATACCATTCATAGTATAGACCTCAACATGGCTGAGGGTTGAGATACTTTTGGCCACACCCCTTTTGCCGAGAAGCCCCTAAACCCATTGAAATAGCATTGGGGGTTTAAATTCGTTAGGCCCCGCCCCTTTGGGTCCAGAAGCACAGAATACCATTCATAGTATAGACCTCGACATGGCTGAGGGTTGAGGTACTTTTGGCCACGCCCCTTTTGCCTAGAAGCCCCTAAACCCATTGAAATAGCATTGGGGGTTTAAATTCGTTAGGCCCCGCCCCTTTGGGTCCAGAAGCCCAGAATACCATTCATAGTATAGACCTCGACATGGCTGAGGGTTGAGGTACTTTTGGCCACGCCCCTTTTGCCTAGAAGCCCCTAAACCCATTGAAATAGCATTGGGGGTTTAAATTCGTTAGGCCCCGCCCCTTTGGGTCCAGAAGCACAGAATACCATTCATAGTATAGACCTCGACATGGCTGAGGGTTGAGATACTTTTGGCCATGCCCTTTTTGCCTAGAAGCCCCTAAACCCATTGAAATAGCATTGGGGGTTTAAATTCGTTAGGCCACGCCCCTTTGGGTCCAGAAGCACAGAATACCATTCATAGTATAGACCTCGACATGGCTGAGGGTTGAGATACTTTTGGCCATGCCCTTTTTGCCTAGAAGCCCCTAAACCCATTGAAATAGCATTGGGGGTTTAAATTTGTTAGGCCACGCCCCTTTGGGTCCAGAAGCCCAGAATACCATTCATAGTATAGACCTCGACATGGCTGATGGTTGAGATACTTTTGGCCACGCCCCTTTTGCCTAGAAGCCCCTAAACCCATTGAAATAGCATTGGGGGTTTAAATTCGGTAGGCCCCTCCCCTTTGGGTCCAGAAGCCCAGAATACCATTCATAGTATAGACCTCGACATGGCTGAGGGTTGAGATACTTTTGGCCACGCCCCTTTTGCCTAGAAGCCCCTAAACCCATTGAAATCGCATTGGGGGTTTAAATTCGTTAGGCCCCGCCCCTTTGGGTCCAGAAGCCCAGAATACCATTCATAGTATAGAACTCGACATGGCTGAGGGTTGAGGTACTTTTGGCCATGCCCCTTTTGCCTAGAAGCCCCTAAACCCATTGAAATAGCATTGGGGGTTTAAATTCGTTAGGCCCCGCCCCTTTGGGTCCAGAAGCACAGAATACCATTCATAGTATAGACCTCGACATGGCTGAGGGTTGAGATACTTTTGGCCACGCCCCTTTTGCTAGAAGCCCCTAAACCCATTGAAATAGCATTGGGGGTTTAAATTCGTTAGGCCACGCCCCTTTGGGTCCAGAAGCCCAGAATACCATTCATAGTATAGACCTCGACATGGCTGATGGTTGAGATACTTTTGGCCTCGCCCCTTTTGCCTAGAAGCCCCTAAAACCATTGAAATAGCATTGGGGTTTAAATTCGTTAGGCCCCGCCCCTTTGGGTCCAGAAGCCCAGAATACCATTCATAGTACAGACCTCGACATGGCTGAGGGTTGAGATACTTTTGGCCACACCCCTTTTGCCGAGAAGCCCCTAAACCCATTGAAATAGCATTGGGGGTTTAAATTCGCTAGGCCCCGCCCCTTTGGGTCCAGAAGCCCAGAATACCATTCATAGTATAGACCTCGACATGGCTGAGGGTTAAGATACTTTTGGCCACACCCCTTTTGCCGAGAAGCCCCTAAACCCATTGAAATAGCATTGGGGGTTTAAATTCGTTAGGCCCCGCCCCTTTGGGTCCAGAAGCAAAGAATACCATTCATAGTATAGACCTCGACATGGCTGAGGGTTGAGATACTTTTGGCCACGCCCCTTTTGCCTAGAAGCCCCTAAACCCTTTGAAATCGCATTGGGGGTTTAAATTCGTTAGGCTCCGCCCCTTTGGGTCCAGAAGCCCAGAATACCATTCATAGTATAGACCTCGACATGGCTGAGGGTTGAGGTACTTTTGGCCATGCCCCTTTTGCCTAGAAGCCCCTAAACCCATTGAAATAGCATTGGGGGTTTAAATTCGTTAGGCCCCGCCCCTTTGGGTCCAGAAGCAAAGAATACCATTCATAGTATAGACCTCGACATGGCTGAGGGTTGAGATACTTTTGGCCACGCCCCTTTTGCCTAGAAGCCCCTAAACCCATTGAAATCGCATTGGGGGTTTAAATTCGTTAGGCTCCGCCCCTTTGGGTCCAGAAGCCCAGAATACCATTCATAGTATAGACCTCGACATGGCTGAGGGTTGAGGTACTTTTGGCCATGCCCCTTTTGCCTAGAAGCCCCTAAACCCATTGAAATAGCATTGGGGGTTTAAATTCGTTAGGCCCCGCCCCTTTGGGTCCAGAAGCCCAGAATACCATTCATAGTACAGACCTCGACATGGCTGAGGGTTGAGATACTTTTGGCCACACCCCTTTTGCCGAGAAGCCCCTAAACCCATTGAAATAGCATTGGGGGTTTAAATTCGTTAGGCCCCGCCCCTTTGGGTCCAGAAGCCCAGAATACCATTCATAGTATAGACCTCAACATGGCTGAGGGTTGAGATACTTTTGGCCACACCCCTTTTGCCGAGAAGCCCCTAAACCCATTGAAATAGCATTGGGGGTTTAAATTCGTTAGGCCCCGCCCCTTTGGGTCCAGAAGCACAGAATACCATTCATAGTATAGACCTCGACATGGCTGAGGGTTGAGGTACTTTTGGCCACGCCCCTTTTGCCTAGAAGCCCCTAAACCCATTGAAATAGCATTGGGGGGTTTAAATTCGTTAGGCCCCGCCCCTTTGGGTCCAGAAGCCCAGAATACCATTCATAGTATAGACCTCGACATGGCTGAGGGTTGAGGTACTTTTGGCCACGCCCCTTTTGCCTAGAAGCCCCTAAACCCATTGAAATAGCATTGGGGGTTTAAATTCGTTAGGCCCCGCCCCTTTGGGTCCAGAAGCACAGAATACCATTCATAGTATAGACATCGACATGGCTGAGGGTTGAGATACTTTTGGCCATGCCCTTTTTGCCTAGAAGCCCCTAAACCCATTGAAATAGCATTGGGGTTTAAATTCGGTAGGCCCCTCCCCTTTGGGTCCAGAAGCCCAGAATACCATTCATAGTATAGACCTCGACATGGCTGAGGGTTGAGATACTTTTGGCCACGCCCCTTTTGCCTAGAAGCCCCTAAACCCATTGAAATCGCATTGGGGGTTTAAATTCGTTAGGCCCCGCCCCTTTGGGTCCAGAAGCCCAGAATACCATTCATAGTATAGACCTCGACATGGCTGAGGGTTGAGGTACTTTTGGCCATGCCCCTTTTGCCTAGAAGCCCCTAAACCCATTGAAATAGCATTGGGGGTTTAAATTCGTTAGGCCCCGCCCCTTTGGGTCCAGAAGCACAGAATACCATTCATAGTATAGACCTCGACATGGCTGAGGGTTGAGATACTTTTGGCCACGCCCCTTTTGCTAGAAGCCCCTAAACCCATTGAAATAGCATTGGGGGTTTAAATTCGTTAGGCCACGCCCCTTTGGGTCCAGAAGCCCAGAATACCATTCATAGTATAGACCTCGACATGGCTGATGGTTGAGATACTTTTGGCCACGCCCCTTTTGCCTAGAAGCCCCTAAAACCATTGAAATAGCATTGGGGTTTAAATTCGTTAGGCCCCGCCCCTTTGGGTCCAGAAGCCCAGAATACCATTCATAGTACAGACCTCGACATGGCTGAGGGTTGAGATACTTTTGGCCACACCCCTTTTGCCGAGAAGCCCCTAAACCCATTGAAATAGCATTGGGGGTTTAAATTCGCTAGGCCCCGCCCCTTTGGGTCCAGAAGCCCAGAATACCATTCATAGTATAGACCTCGACATGGCTGAGGGTTGAGATACTTTTGGCCACACCCCTTTTGCCAAGAAGCCCCTAAACCCATTGAAATAGCATTGGGGGTTTAAATTCGTTAGGCCCCGCCCCTTTGGGTCCAGAAGCAAAGAATACCATTCATAGTATAGACCTCGACATGGCTGAGGGTTGAGATACTTTTGGCCACGCCCCTTTTGCCTAGAAGCCCCTAAACCCATTGAAATCGCATTGGGGGTTTAAATTCGTTAGGCCCCGCCCCTTTGGGTCCAGAAGCCCAGAATACCATTCATAGTATAGACCTCGACATGGCTGAGGGTTGAGGTACTTTTGGCCATGCCCCTTTTGCCTAGAAGCCCCTAAACCCATTGAAATAGCATTGGGGGTTTAAATTCGTTAGGCCCCGCCCCTTTGGGTCCAGAAGCACAGAATACCATTCATAGTATAGACCTCGACATGGCTGAGGGTTGAGATACTTTTGGCCACGCCCCTTTTGCTAGAAGCCCCTAAACCCATTGAAATAGCATTGGGGGTTTAAATTCGCTAGGCCCCGCCCCTTTGGGTCCAGAAGCCCAGAATACCATTCATAGTATAGACCTCGACATGGCTGAGGGTTGAGATACTTTTGGCCACACCCCTTTTGCCGAGAAGCCCCTAAACCCATTGAAATAGCATTGGGGGTTTAAATTCGTTAGGCCCCGCCCCTTTGGGTCCAGAAGCAAAGAATACCATTCATAGTATAGACCTCGACATGGCTGAGGGTTGAGATACTTTTGGCCACGCCCCTTTTGCCTAGAAGCCCCTAAACCCATTGAAATCGCATTGGGGGTTTAAATTCGTTAGGCCCCGCCCCTTTGGGTCCAGAAGCCCAGAATACCATTCATAGTATAGACCTCGACATGGCTGAGGGTTGAGGTACTTTTGGCCATGCCCCTTTTGCCTAGAAGCCCCTAAACCCATTGAAATAGCATTGGGGGTTTAAATTCGTTAGGCCCCGCCCCTTTGGGTCCAGAAGCACAGAATACCATTCATAGTATAGACCTCGACATGGCTGAGGGTTGAGATACTTTTGGCCACGCCCCTTTTGCTAGAAGCCCCTAAACCCATTGAAATAGCATTGGGGGTTTAAATTCGTTAGGCCACGCCCCTTTGGGTCCAGAAGCCCAGAATACCATTCATAGTATAGACCTCGACATGGCTGATGGTTGAGATACTTTTGGCCACGCCCCTTTTGCCTAGAAGCCCCTAAACCCATTGAAATAGCATTGGGGGTTTAAATTCGTTAGGCCCCGCCCCTTTGGGTCCAGAAGCCCAGAATACCATTCATAGTATAGACCTCAACATGGCTGAGGGTTGAGATACTTTTGGCCACACCCCTTTTGCCGAGAAGCCCCTAAACCCATTGAAATAGCATTGGGGGTTTAAATTCGTTAGGCCCCGCCCCTTTGGGTCCAGAAGCACAGAATACCATTCATAGTATAGACCTCGACATGGCTGAGGGTTGAGGTACTTTTGGCCACGCCCCTTTTGCCTAGAAGCCCCTAAACCCATTGAAATAGCATTGGGGGTTTAAATTCGTTAGGCCCCGCCCCTTTGGGTCCAGAAGCCCAGAATACCATTCATAGTATAGACCTCGACATGGCTGAGGGTTGAGGTACTTTTGGCCACGCCCCTTTTGCCTAGAAGCCCCTAAACCCATTGAAATAGCATTGGGGGTTTAAATTCGTTAGGCCCCGCCCCTTTGGGTCCAGAAGCACAGAATACCATTCATAGTATAGACCTCGACATGGCTGAGGGTTGAGATACTTTTGGCCATGCCCTTTTTGCCTAGAAGCCCCTAAACCCATTGAAATAGCATTGGGGGTTTAAATTCGTTAGGCCACGCCCCTTTGGGTCCAGAAGCCCAGAATACCATTCATAGTATAGACCTCGACATGGCTGATGGTTGAGATACTTTTGGCCACGCCCCTTTTGCCTAGAAGCCCCTAAACCCATTGAAATAGCATTGGGGGTTTAAATTCGGTAGGCCCCTCCCCTTTGGGTCCAGAAGCCCAGAATACCATTCATAGTATAGACCTCGACATGGCTGAGGGTTGAGATACTTTTGGCCACGCCCCTTTTGCCTAGAAGCCCCTAAACCCATTGAAATCGCATTGGGGGTTTAAATTCGTTAGGCCCCGCCCCTTTGGGTCCAGAAGCCCAGAATACCATTCATAGTATAGACCTCGACATGGCTGAGGGTTGAGGTACTTTTGGCCATGCCCCTTTTGCCGAGAAGCCCCTAAACCCATTGAAATAGCATTGGGGGTTTAAATTCGGTAGGCCCCGCCCCTTTGGGTCCAGAAGCCCAGAATACCATTCATAGTATAGACCTCGAAATGGCTGAGGGTTGAGATACTTTTGGCCACGCCCCTTTTGCCTAGAAGCCCCTAAACCCATTGAAATCGCATTGGGGGTTTAAATTCATTAGGCCCCGCCCCTTTGGGTCCAGAAGCCCAGAATACCATTCATAGTATAGACCTCGACATGGCTGAGGGTTGAGGTACTTTTGGCCATGCCCCTTTTGCCTAGAAGCCCCTAAACCCATTGAAATAGCATTGGGGGTTTAAATTCGTTAGGCCCCGCCCCTTTGGGTCCAGAAGCACAGAATACCATTCATAGTATAGACCTCGACATGGCTGAGGGTTGAGATACTTTTGGCCACGCCCCTTTTGCTAGAAGCCCCTAAACCCATTGAAATAGCATTGGGGGTTTAAATTCGTTAGGCCACGCCCCTTTGGGTCCAGAAGCCCAGAATACCATTCATAGTATAGACCTCGACATGGCTGATGGTTGAGATACTTTTGGCCACGCCCCTTTTGCCTAGAAGCCCCTAAACCCATTGAAATAGCATTGGGGGTTTAAATTCGGTAGGCCCCTCCCCTTTGGGTCCAGAAGCCCAGAATACCATTCATAGTATAGACCTCGACATGGCTGAGGGTTGAGATACTTTTGGCCACGCCCCTTTTGCCTAGAAGCCCCTAAAACCATTGAAATAGCATTGGGGTTTAAATTCGTTAGGCCCCGCCCCTTTGGGTCCAGAAGCCCAGAATACCATTCATAGTACAGACCTCGACATGGCTGAGGGTTGAGATACTTTTGGCCACACCCCTTTTGCCGAGAAGCCCCTAAACCCATTGAAATAGCATTGGGGGTTTAAATTCGCTAGGCCCCGCCCCTTTGGGTCCAGAAGCCCAGAATACCATTCATAGTATAGACCTCGACATGGCTGAGGGTTGAGATACTTTTGGCCACACCCCTTTTGCCGAGAAGCCCCTAAACCCATTGAAATAGTATTGGGGGTTTAAATTCGTTAGGCCCCGCCCCTTTGGGTCCAGAAGCAAAGAATACCATTCATAGTATAGACCTCGACATGGCTGAGGGTTGAGATACTTTTGGCCACGCCCCTTTTGCCTAGAAGCCCCTAAACCCATTGAAATCGCATTGGGGGTTTAAATTCGTTAGGCCCCGCCCCTTTGGGTCCAGAAGCCCAGAATACCATTCATAGTATAGACCTCGACATGGCTGAGGGTTGAGGTACTTTTGGCCATGCCCCTTTTGCCTAGAAGCCCCTAAACCCATTGAAATAGCATTGGGGGTTTAAATTCGTTAGGCCCCGCCCCTTTGGGTCCAGAAGCACAGAATACCATTCATAGTATAGACCTCGACATGGCTGAGGGTTGAGATACTTTTGGCCACGCCCCTTTTGCTAGAAGCCCCTAAACCCATTGAAATAGCATTGGGGGTTTAAATTCGCTAGGCCCCGCCCCTTTGGGTCCAGAAGCCCAGAATACCATTCATAGTATAGACCTCGACATGGCTGAGGGTTGAGATACTTTTGGCCACACCCCTTTTGCCGAGAAGCCCCTAAACCCATTGAAATAGCATTGGGGGTTTAAATTCGTTAGGCCCCGCCCCTTTGGGTCCAGAAGCAAAGAATACCATTCATAGTATAGACCTCGACATGGCTGAGGGTTGAGATACTTTTGGCCACGCCCCTTTTGCCTAGAAGCCCCTAAACCCATTGAAATCGCATTGGGGGTTTAAATTCGTTAGGCCCCGCCCCTTTGGGTCCAGAAGCCCAGAATACCATTCATAGTATAGACCTCGACATGGCTGAGGGTTGAGGTACTTTTGGCCATGCCCCTTTTGCCTAGAAGCCCCTAAACCCATTGAAATAGCATTGGGGGTTTAAATTCGTTAGGCCCCGCCCCTTTGGGTCCAGAAGCACAGAATACCATTCATAGTATAGACCTCGACATGGCTGAGGGTTGAGATACTTTTGGCCACGCCCCTTTTGCTAGAAGCCCCTAAACCCATTGAAATAGCATTGGGGGTTTAAATTCGTTAGGCCACGCCCCTTTGGGTCCAGAAGCCCAGAATACCATTCATAGTATAGACCTCGACATGGCTGATGGTTGAGATACTTTTGGCCACGCCCCTTTTGCCTAGAAGCCCCTAAACCCATTGAAATAGCATTGGGGGTTTAAATTCGTTAGGCCCCGCCCCTTTGGGTCCAGAAGCCCAGAATACCATTCATAGTATAGACCTCAACATGGCTGAGGGTTGAGATACTTTTGGCCACACCCCTTTTGCCGAGAAGCCCCTAAACCCATTGAAATAGCATTGGGGGTTTAAATTCGTTAGGCCCCGCCCCTTTGGGTCCAGAAGCACAGAATACCATTCATAGTATAGACCTCGACATGGCTGAGGGTTGAGGTACTTTTGGCCACGCCCCTTTTGCCTAGAAGCCCCTAAACCCATTGAAATAGCATTGGGGGTTTAAATTCGTTAGGCCCCGCCCCTTTGGGTCCAGAAGCCCAGAATACCATTCATAGTATAGACCTCGACATGGCTGAGGGTTGAGATACTTTTGGCCATGCCCTTTTTGCCTAGAAGCCCCTAAACCCATTGAAATAGCATTGGGGGTTTAAATTCGTTAGGCCACGCCCCTTTGGGTCCAGAAGCCCAGAATACCATTCATAGTATAGACCTCGACATGGCTGATGGTTGAGATACTTTTGGCCACGCCCCTTTTGCCTAGAAGCCCCTAAACCCATTGAAATAGCATTGGGGGTTTAAATTCGGTAGGCCCCTCCCCTTTGGGTCCAGAAGCCCAGAATACCATTCATAGTATAGACCTCGACATGGCTGAGGGTTGAGATACTTTTGGCCACGCCCCTTTTGCCTAGAAGCCCCTAAACCCATTGAAATCGCATTGGGGGTTTAAATTCGTTAGGCCCCGCCCCTTTGGGTCCAGAAGCCCAGAATACCATTCATAGTATAGACCTCGACATGGCTGAGGGTTGAGGTACTTTTGGCCATGCCCCTTTTGCCGAGAAGCCCCTAAACCCATTGAAATAGCATTGGGGGTTTAAATTCGGTAGGCCCCGCCCCTTTGGGTCCAGAAGCCCAGAATACCATTCATAGTATAGACCTCGAAATGGCTGAGGGTTGAGATACTTTTGGCCACGCCCCTTTTGCCTAGAAGCCCCTAAACCCATTGAAATCGCATTGGGGGTTTAAATTCATTAGGCCCCGCCCCTTTGGGTCCAGAAGCCCAGAATACCATTCATAGTATAGACCTCGACATGGCTGAGGGTTGAGGTACTTTTGGCCATGCCCCTTTTGCCTAGAAGCCCCTAAACCCATTGAAATAGCATTGGGGGTTTAAATTCGTTAGGCCCCGCCCCTTTGGGTCCAGAAGCACAGAATACCATTCATAGTATAGACCTCGACATGGCTGAGGGTTGAGATACTTTTGGCCACGCCCCTTTTGCTAGAAGCCCCTAAACCCATTGAAATAGCATTGGGGGTTTAAATTCGTTAGGCCACGCCCCTTTGGGTCCAGAAGCCCAGAATACCATTCATAGTATAGACCTCGACATGGCTGATGGTTGAGATACTTTTGGCCACGCCCCTTTTGCCTAGAAGCCCCTAAACCCATTGAAATAGCATTGGGGGTTTAAATTCGGTAGGCCCCTCCCCTTTGGGTCCAGAAGCCCAGAATACCATTCATAGTATAGACCTCGACATGGCTGAGGGTTGAGATACTTTTGGCCACGCCCCTTTTGCCTAGAAGCCCCTAAAACCATTGAAATAGCATTGGGGTTTAAATTCGTTAGGCCCCGCCCCTTTGGGTCCAGAAGCCCAGAATACCATTCATAGTACAGACCTCGACATGGCTGAGGGTTGAGATACTTTTGGCCACACCCCTTTTGCCGAGAAGCCCCTAAACCCATTGAAATAGCATTGGGGGTTTAAATTCGCTAGGCCCCGCCCCTTTGGGTCCAGAAGCCCAGAATACCATTCATAGTATAGACCTCGACATGGCTGAGGGTTGAGATACTTTTGGCCACACCCCTTTTGCCGAGAAGCCCCTAAACCCATTGAAATAGTATTGGGGGTTTAAATTCGTTAGGCCCCGCCCCTTTGGGTCCAGAAGCAAAGAATACCATTCATAGTATAGACCTCGACATGGCTGAGGGTTGAGATACTTTTGGCCACGCCCCTTTTGCCTAGAAGCCCCTAAACCCATTGAAATAGCATTGGGGGTTTAAATTCGGTAGGCCCCGCCCCTTTGGGTCCAGAAGCCCAGAATACCATTCATAGTATAGACCTCGACATGGCTGAGGGTTGAGATACTTTTGGCCACGCCCCTTTTGCCTAGAAGCCCCTAAACACATTGAAATCGCATTGGGGGTTCAAATTCGTTAGGCCCCGCCCCTTTGGGTCCAGAAGCCCAGAATACCATTCATAGTATAGACCTCGACATGGCTGAGGGTTGAGGTACTTTTGGCCATGCCCCTTTTGCCTAGAAACCCCTAAACCATTGAAATAGCATTGGGGGTTTAAATTCGTTAGGCCCCGCCCCTTTGGGTCCAGAAGCACAGAATACCATTCATAGTATAGACCTCGACATGGCTGAGGGTTTAGATACTTTTGGCCACGCCCCTTTTGCTAGAAGCCCCTAAACCCATTGAAATAGCATTGGGGGTTTAAATTCGTTAGGCCACGCCCCTTTGGGTCCAGAAGCCCAGAATACCATTCAAAGTATAGACCTCGACATGGCTGATGGTTGAGATACTTTTGGCCACGCCCCTTTTGCCTAGAAGCCCCTAAACCCATTGAAATAGCATTGGGGGTTTAAATTCGGTAGGCCCCTCCCCTTTGGGTCCAGAAGCCCAGAATACCATTCATAGTATAGACCTCGACATGGCTGAGAGTTGAGATACTTTTGGCCATGCCCCTTTTGCCTAGAAGCCCCTAAACCCATTGAAATCGCATTGGGGGTTTAAATTCGTTAGGCCCCGCCCCTTTGGGTCCAGAAGCCCAGAATACCATTCATAGTACAGACCTCGACATGGCTGAGGGTTGAGATACTTTTGGCCACGCCCCTTTTGCCTAGAAGCCCCTAAACCCATTGAAATAGCATTGGGGGTTTATATTCGTTAGGCCCCGCCCCTTTGGGTCCAGAAGCCCAGAATACCATTCATAGTATAGACCTCGACATGGCTGAGGGTTAAGGTACTTTTGGTCACGCCCCTTTTGCCTAGAAGCCCCTAAAACCATTGAAATAGCATTGGGGTTTAAATTCGTTAGGCCCCGCCCCTTTGGGTCCAGAAGCCCAGAATACCATTCATAGTACAGACCTCGACATGGCTGAGGGTTGAGATACTTTTGGCCACGCCCCTTTTGCCTAGAAGCCCCTAAACCCATTGAAATAGCATTGGGGGTTTATATTCGTTAGGCCCCGCCCCTTTGGGTCCAGAAGCCCAGAATACCATTCATAGTATAGACCTCGACATGGCTGAGGGTTGAGATACTTTTGGCCACGCCCCTTTTGCCTAGAAGCCCCTAAACCCATTGAAATAGCATTGGGGTTTAAATTCGCTAGGCCCCGCCCCTTTGGGTCCAGAAGCCCAGAATACCATTCATAGTATAGACCTCGACATGGCTGAGGGTTGAGGTACTTTTGGCCATGCCCTTTTTGCCTAGAAGCCCCTAAACCCATTGAAATAGCATTGGGGGTTTAAATTCGTTAGGCCCCGCCCCTTTGGGGCCAGAAGCCCAGAATACCATTCATAGTACAGACCTCGACATGGCTGAGGGTTGAGATACTTTTGGCCACGCCCCTTTTGCCTAGAAGCCCCTAAACCCATTGAAATAGCATTGGGGGTTTAAATTCGTTAAGCCCCGCCCCTTTGGGTCCAGAAGCCCAGAATACCATTCATAGTATAGACCTCGACATGGCTGAGGGTTGAGGTACTTTTGGCCACACCCCTTTTGCCGAGAAGCCCCTAAACCCATTGAAATAGCATTGGGGGGTTTAAATTCGTTAGGCCCCGCCCCTTTGGGTCCAGAAGCCCAGAATACCATTCATAGTATAGACCTCGACATGGCTGAGGGTTGAGATACTTTTGGCCACGCCCCTTTTGCCTAGAAGCCCCTAAACCCATTGAAATAGCATTGGGGGTTTAAATTCGTTAGGCCCCGCCCCTTTGGGTCCAGAAGCACAGAATACCATTCATAGTATAGACCTCGACATGGCTGAGGGTTGAGATACTTTTGGCCACGCCCCTTTTGCCTAGAAGCCCCTAAACCCATTGAAATAGCATTGGGGGTTTAAATTCGGTAGGCCCCGCCCCTTTGGGTCCAGAAGCCCAGAATACCATTCATAGTATAGACCTCGACATGGCTGAGGGTTGAGATACTTTTGGCCACGCCCCTTTTGCCTAGAAGCCCCTAAACCCATTGAAATCGCATTGGGGGTTTAAATTCGTTAGGCCCCGCCCCTTTGGGTCCAGAAGCCCAGAATACCATTCATAGTATAGACCTCGACATGGCTGAGGGTTGAGGTACTTTTGGCCATGTCCCTTTTGCCTAGAAGCCCCTAAACCCATTGAAATAGCATTGGGGGTTTAAATTCGTTAGGCCCCGCCCCTTTGGGTCCAGAAGCACAGAATACCATTCATAGTATAGACCTCGACATGGCTGAGGGTTGAGATACTTTTGGCCACGCCCCTTTTGCTAGAAGCCCCTAAACCCATTGAAATAGCATTGGGGGTTTAAATTCGTTAGGCCACGCCCCTTTGGGTCCAGAAGCCCAGAATACCATTCATAGTATAGACCTCGACATGGCTGATGGTTGAGATACTTTTGGCCACGCCCCTTTTGCCTAGAAGCCCCTAAACCCATTGAAATAGCATTGGGGGTTTAAATTCGGTAGGCCCCTCCCCTTTGGGTCCAGAAGCCCAGAATACCATTCATAGTATAGACCTCGACATGGCTGAGGGTTGAGATACTTTTGGCCACGCCCCTTTTGCCTAGAAGCCCCTAAACCCATTGAAATCGCATTGGGGGTTTAAATTCGTTAGGCCCCGCCCCTTTGGGTCCAGAAGCCCAGAATACCATTCATAGTACAGACCTCGACATGGCTGAGGGTTGAGATACTTTTGGCCACGCCCCTTTTGCCTAGAAGACCCTAAACCCATTGAAATAGCATTGGGGGTTTATATTCGTTAGGCCCCGCCCCTTTGGGTCCAGAAGCCCAGAATACCATTCATAGTATAGACCTCGACATGGCTGAGGGTTGAGGTACTTTTGGCCACGCCCCTTTTGCCTAGAAGCCCCTAAAACCATTGAAATAGCATTGGGGTTTAAATTCGTTAGGCCCCGCCCCTTTGGGTCCAGAAGCCCAGAATACCATTCATAGTACAGACCTCGACATGGCTGAGGGTTGAGATACTTTTGGCCACGCCCCTTTTGCCTAGAAGCCCCTAAACCCATTGAAATAGCATTGGGGGTTTATATTCGTTAGGCCCCGCCCCTTTGGGTCCAGAAGCCCAGAATACCATTCATAGTATAGACCTCGACATGGCTGAGGGTTGAGATACTTTTGGCCACGCCCCTTTTGTCTAGAAGCCCCTAAAACCATTGAAATAGCATTGGGGTTTAAATTCGTTAGGCCCCGCCCCTTTGGGTCCAGAAGCCCAGAATACCATTCATAGTACAGACCTCGACATGGCTGAGGGTTGAGATACTTTTGGCCACGCCCCTTTTGCCTAGAAGCCCCTAAACCCATTGAAATAGCATTGGGGGTTTATATTCGTTAGGCCCCGCCCCTTTGGGTCCAGAAGCCCAGAATACCATTCATAGTATAGACCTCGACATGGCTGAGGGTTGAGATACTTTTGGCCACGCCCCTTTTGCCTAGAAGCCCCTAAACCCATTGAAATAGCATTGGGGTTTAAATTAGCTAGGCCCCGCCCCTTTGGGTCCAGAAGCCCAGAATACCATTCATAGTATAGACCTCGACATGGCTGAGGGTTGAGGTACTTTTGGCCATGCCCCTTTTGCCTAGAAGCCCCTAAACCCATTGAAATAGCATTGGGGGTTTAAATTCGTTAGGCCCCGCCCCTTTGGGTCCAGAAGCACAGAATACCATTCATAGTATAGACCTCGACATGGCTGAGGGTTGAGATACTTTTGGCCACGCCCCTTTTGCTAGAAGCCCCTAAACCCATTGAAATAGCATTGGGGGTTTAAATTCGTTAGGCCACGCCCCTTTGGGTCCAGAAGCCCAGAATACCATTCATAGTATAGACCTCGACATGGCTGATGGTTGAGATACTTTTGGCCACGCCCCTTTTGCCTAGAAGCCCCTAAACCCATTGAAATAGCATTGGGGGTTTAAATTCGGTAGGCCCCTCCCCTTTGGGTCCAGAAGCCCAGAATACCATTCATAGTATAGACCTCGACATGGCTGAGGGTTTAGATACTTTTGGCCACGCCCCTTTTGCCTAGAAGCCCCTAAACCCATTGAAATCGCATTGGGGGTTTAAATTCGTTAGGCCACGCCCCTTTGGGTCCAGAAGCCCAGAATACCATTCATAGTATAGACCTCGACATGGCTGATGGTTGAGATACTTTTGGCCACGCCCCTTTTGCCTAGAAGCCCCTAAACCCATTGAAATCGCATTTGGGGTTTAAATTCGTTAGGCCCCGCCCCTTTGGGTCCAGAAGCCCAGAATACCATTCATAGTACAGACCTCGACATGGCTGAGGGTTGAGATACTTTTGGCCACGCCCCTTTTGCCTAGAAGCCCCTAAACCCATTGAAATAGCATTGGGGGTTTATATTCGTTAGGCCCCGCCCCTTTGGGTCCAGAAGCCCAGAATACCATTCATAGTATAGACCTCGACATGGCTGAGGGTTGAGGTACTTTTGGCCACGCCCCTTTTGCCTAGAAGCCCCTAAAACCATTGAAATAGCATTGGGGTTTAAATTCGTTAGGCCCCGCCCCTTTGGGTCCAGAAGCCCAGAATACCATTCATAGTACAGACCTCGACATGGCTGAGGGTTGAGATACTTTTGGCCACACCCCTTTTGCCGAGAAGCCCCTAAACCCATTGAAATAGCATTGGGGGTTTAAATTCGTTAGGCCCCGCCCCTTTGGGTCCAGAAGCCCAGAATACCATTCATAGTATAGACCTCGACATGGCTGAGGGTTGAGATACTTTTGGCCACACCCCTTTTGCCGAGAAGCCCCTAAACCCATTGAAATAGCATTGGGGGTTTAAATTCGTTAGGCCCCGCCCCTTTGGGTCCAGAAGCACAGAATACCATTCATAGTATAGACCTCGACATGGCTGAGGGTTGAGGTACTTTTGGCCACGCCCCTTTTGCCTAGAAGCCCCTAAACCCATTGAAATAGCATTGGGGGTTTAAATTCGTTAGGCCCCGCCCCTTTGGGTCCAGAAGCCCAGAATACCATTCATAGTATAGACCTCGACATGGCTGAGGGTTGAGGTACTTTTGGCCACGCCCCTTTTGCCTAGAAGCCCCTAAACCCATTGAAATAGCATTGGGGGTTTAAATTCGTTAGGCCCCGCCCCTTTGGGGCTTGAAGCCCAGAATACCATTCATAGTATAGAACTCGACATAGCTGAGGGTTGAGGTACTTTTGGCCATGTCCCTTTTGCCTAGAAGCCCCTAAACCCATTGAAATAGCATTGGGGGTTTAAATTCGTTAGGCCCCGCCCCTTTGGGTCCAGAAGCACAGAATACCATTCATAGTATAGACCTCGACATGGCTGAGGGTTGAGATACTTTTGGCCATGCCCTTTTTGCCTAGAAGCCCCTAAACCTATTGAAATAGCATTGGGGGTTTAAATTCGTTAGGCCACGCCCCTTTGGGTCCAGAAGCCCAGAATACTATTCATAGTATAGACCTCGACATGGCTGATGGTTGAGATACTTTTGGCCACGCCCCTTTTGCCTAGAAGCCCCTAAACCCATTGAAATAGCATTGGGGGTTTAAATTCGGTAGGCCCCGCCCCTTTGGGTCCAGAAGCCCAGAATACCATTCATAGTATAGACCTCGAAATGGCTGAGGGTTGAGATACTTTTGGCCACGCCCCTTTTGCCTAGAAGCCCCTAAACCCATTGAAATCGCATTGGGGGTTTAAATTCGTTAGGCCCCGCCCCTTTGGGTCCAGAAGCCCAGAATACCATTCATAGTATAGACCTCGACATGGCTGAGGGTTGAGGTACTTTTGGCCACGCCCCTTTTGCCTAGAAGCCCCTAAACCCATTGAAATAGCATTGGGGGTTTAAATTCGTTAGGCCCCGCCCCTTTGGGTCCAGAAGCACAGAATACCATTCATAGTATAGACCTCGACATGGCTGAGGGTTGAGATACTTTTGGCCACGCCCCTTTTGCTAGAAGCCCCTAAACCCTTTGAAATAGCATTGGGGGTTTAAATTCGTTAGGCCACGCCCCTTTGGGTCCAGAAGCCCAGAATACCATTCATAGTATAGACCTCGACATGGCTGATGGTTGAGATACTTTTGGCCACGCCCCTTTTGCCTAGAAGCCCCTAAACCCATTGAAATAGCATTGGGGGTTTAAATTCGGTAGGCCCCTCCCCTTTGGGTCCAGAAGCCCAGAATACCATTCATAGTATAGACCTCGACATGGCTGAGGGTTGAGATACTTTTGGCCACGCCCCTTTTGCCTAGAAGCCCCTAAAACCATTGAAATAGCATTGGGGTTTAAATTCGTTAGGCCCCGCCCCTTTGGGTCCAGAAGCCCAGAATACCATTCATAGTACAGACCTCGACATGGCTGAGGGTTGAGATACTTTTGGCCACACCCCTTTTGCAGAGAAGCCCCTAAACCCATTGAAATAGCATTGGGGGTTTAAATTCGTTAGGCCCCGCCCCTTTGGGTCCAGAAGCCCAGAATACCATTCATAGTATAGACCTCGACATGGCTGAGGGTTGAGATACTATTGGCCACACCCCTTTTGCCGAGAAGCCCCTAAACCCATTGAAATAGCATTGGGGGTTTAAATTCGTTAGGCCCCGCCCCTTTGGGTCCAGAAGCACAGAATACCATTCATAGTATAGACCTCGACATGGCTGAGGGTTGAGATACTTTTGGCCACGCCCCTTTTGCCTAGAAGCCCCTAAACCCATTGAAATAGCATTGGGGGTTTAAATTCGGTAGGCCCCGCCCCTTTGGGTCCAGAAGCCCAGAATACCATTCATAGTATAGACCTCGACATGGCTGAGGGTTGAGATACTTTTGGCCATGCCCCTTTTGCCTAGAAACCCCTAAACCCATTGAAATAGCATTGGGGGTTTAAATTCGTTAGGCCCCGCCCCTTTGGGTCCAGAAGCACAGAATACCATTCATAGTATAGACCTCGACATGGCTGAGGGTTGAGATACTTTTGGCCACGCCCCTTTTGCTAGAAGCCCCTAAACCCATTGAAATAGCATTGGGGGTTTAAATTCGTTAGGCCCCGCCCCTTTGGGTCCAGAAGCCCAGAATACCATTCATAGTATAGACCTCGACATGGCTGAGGGTTGAGGTACTTTTGGCCATGCCCCTTTTGCCTAGAAACCCCTAAACCCATTGAAATAGCATTGGGGGTTTAAATTCGTTAGGCCCCGCCCCTTTGGGTCCAGAAGCACAGAATACCATTCATAGTATAGACCTCGACATGGCTGAGGGTTGAGATACTTTTGGCCACGCCCCTTTTGCTAGAAGCCCCTAAACCCATTGAAATAGCATTGGGGGTTTAAATTCGTTAGGCCACGCCCCTTTGGGTCCAGAAGCCCAGAATACCATTCATAGTATAGACCTCAACATGGCTGATGGTTGAGATACTTTTGGCCACGCCCCTTTTGCCTAGAAGCCCCTAAACCCATTGAAATAGCATTGGGGGTTTAAATTCGGTAGGCCCCTCCCCTTTGGGTCCAGAAGCCCAGAATACCATTCATAGTATAGACCTCGACATGGCTGAGAGTTGAGATACTTTTGGCCACGCCCCTTTTGCCTAGAAGCCCCTAAACCCATTGAAATCGCATTGGGGGTTTATATTCGTTAGGCCCCGCCCCTTTGGGTCCAGAAGCCCAGAATACCATTCATAGTATAGACCTCGACATGGCTAAGGGTTGAGATACTTTTGGCCACGCCCCTTTTGCCTAGAAGCCCCTAAACCCATTGAAATAGCATTGGGGGTTTAAATTCGTTAGGCCCCGCCCCTTTGGGTCCAGAAGCCCAGAATACCATTCATAGTATAGACCTCGACATGGCTGAGGGTTGAGGTACTTTTGGCCACGCCCCTTTTGCCTAGAAGCCCCTAAACCCATTGAAATAGCATTGGGGGTTTAAATTCGTTAGGCCCCGCCCCTTTTGGTCCTGAAGCCCAGAATACCATTCATAGTATAGACCTCGACATGGCTGAGGGTTGAGGTACTTTTGGCCACGCCCCTTTTGCCTAGAAGTCCCTAAACCCATTGAAATAGCATTGGGGGTTTAAATTCGTTAGGCCCCGCCCCTTTGGGTCCTGAAGCCCAGAATACCATTCATAGTATAGACCTCGACATGGCTGAGGGTTGAGGTACTTTTGGCCACGCCCCTTTTGCCTAGAAGCCCCTAAACCCATTGAAATAGCATTGGGGGTTTAAATTCGTTAGGCCCCGCCCCTTTGGGGCTTGAAGCCCAGAATACCATTCATAGTATAGACCTAGACATGGCTGAGGGTTGAGGTACTTTTGGCCACGCCCCTTTTGCCTAGAAGCCCCTAAACCCATTGAAATAGCATTGGGGGTTTAAATTCGTTAGGCCCCGCCCCTTTGGGTCCAGAAGCCCAGAATACCATTCATAGTATAGACCTCGACATGGCTGAGGGTTGAGGTACTTTTGGCCACGCCCCTTTTGCCTAGAAGCCCCTAAACCCATTGAAATAGCATTGGGGGTTTAAATTCGTTAGGCCCCGCCCCTTTGGGTCCAGAAGCCCAGAATACCATTCATAGTACAGACCTTGATATGGCTGAGGGTTGAGATACTTTTGGCCACGCCCATTTTGCCTAGAAGCCCCTAAACCCATTGAAATAGCATTGGGGGTTTAAATTCCTTAGGCCCCGCCCCTTTGGGTCCAGAAGCCCAGAATACCATTCATAGTATAGACCTCGACATGGCTGAGGGTTGAGGTACTTTTGGCCACGCCCCTTTTGCCTAGAAGCCCCTAAACCCATTGAAATAGCATTGGGGGTTTAAATTCGTTAGGCCCCGCCCCTTTGGGGCTTGAAGCCCAGAATACCATTCATAGTATAGACCTAGACATGGCTGAGGGTTGAGGTACTTTTGGCCACGCCCCTTTTGCCTAGAAGCCCCTAAACCCATTGAAATAGCATTGGGGGTTTAAATTCGTTAGGCCCCGCCCCTTTGGGTCCAGAAGCCCAGAATACCATTCATAGTATAGACCTCGACATGGCTGAGGGTTGAGGTACTTTTGGCCACGCCCCTTTTGCCTAGAAGCCCCTAAACCCATTGAAATAGCATTGGGGGTTTAAATTCGTTAGGCCCCGCCCCTTTGGGTCCAGAAGCCCAGAATACCATTCATAGTACAGACCTTGATATGGCTGAGGGTTGAGATACTTTTGGCCACGCCCATTTTGCCTAGAAGCCCCTAAACCCATTGAAATAGCATTGGGGGTTTAAATTCCTTAGGCCCCGCCCCTTTGGGTCCAGAAGCCCAGAATACCATTCATAGTATAGACCTCGACATGGCTGAGGGTTGAGATACTTTTGGTCACGCCCCTTTAGCCTAGAAGCCCCTAAACCCATTGAAATAGCATTGGGGGTTTAAATTCGTTAGGCCCCGCCCCTTTGGGTCCAGAAGCCCAGAATACCATTCATAGTACAGACCTCGACATGGCTGAGGGTTGAGATACTTTTGGCCACGCCCCTTTTGCCTAGAAGCCCCTAAACCCATTGAAATAGCATTGGGGGTTTAAATTCGTTAGGCCCCGCCCCTTTGGGTCCAGAAGCCCAGAATACCATTCATAGTATAGACCTCGACATGGCTGAGGGTTGAGGTACTTTTGGCCACACCCCTTTTGCCGAGAAGCCCCTAAACCCATTGAAATAGCATTGGGGGTTTAAATTCGTTAGGCCCCGCCCCTTTGGGTCCAGAAGCCCAGAATACCATTCATAGTATAGACCTCGACATGGCTGAGGGTTGAGATACTTTTGGCCACGCCCCTTTTGCCTAGAAGCCCCTAAACCCATTGAAATAGCATTGGGGGTTTAAATTCGTTAGGCCCCGCCCCTTTGGGTCCTGAAGCCCAGAATACCATTCATAGTATAGACCTCGACATGGCTGAGGGTTGAGGTACTTTTGGCCACGCCCCTTTTGCCTAGAAGCCCCTAAACCCATTGAAATAGCATTGGGGGTTTAAATTCGTTAGGCCCCGCCCCTTTGGGTCCTGAAGCCCAGAATACCATTCATAGTATAGACCTCGACATGGCTGAGGGTTGAGGTACTTTTGGCCACGCCCCTTTTGCCTAGAAGCCCCTAAACCCATTGAAATAGCATTGGTGGTTTAAATTCGTTAGGCCCCGCCCCTTTGGGTCCAGAAGCCCAGAATACCATTCATAGTATAGACCTCGACATGGCTGAGGGTTGAGGTACTTTTGGCCACGCCCCTTTTGCCTAGAAGCCCCTAAACCCATTGAAATAGCATTGGGGGTTTAAATTCGTTAGGCCCCGCCCCTTTGGGGCTTGAAGCCCAGAATACCATTCATAGTATAGACCTCGACATGGCTGAGGGTTGAGGTACTTTTGGCCATGTCCCTTTTGCCTAGAAGCCCCTAAACCCATTGAAATAGCATTGGGGGTTTAAATTCGTTAGGCCACGCCCCTTTGGGTCCAGAAGCCCAGAATACCATTCATAGTATAGACCTCGACATGGCTGATGGTTGAGATACTTTTGGCCACGCCCCTTTTGCCTAGAAGCCCCTAAACCCATTGAAATAGCATTGGGGGTTTAAATTCGGTAGGCCCCGCCCCTTTGGGTCCAGAAGCCCAGAATACCATTCATAGTATAGACCTCGACATGGCTGAGGGTTGAGGTACTTTTGGCCACGCCCCTTTTGCCTAGAAGCCCCTAAACCCATTGAAATCGCATTGGGGGTTTAAATTCGTTAGGCCCCGCCCCTTTGGGTCCAGAAGCCCAGAATACCAATCATAGTATAGACCTCGACATGGCTGAGGGTTGAGATACTTTTGGCCACGCCCCTTTTGCTAGAAGCCCCTAAACCCATTGAAATAGCATTGGGGGTTTAAATTCGTTAGGCCACGCCCCTTTGGGTCCAGAAGCCCAGAATACCATTCATAGTATAGACCTCGACATGGCTGAGGGTTGAGGTACTTTTGGCCACGCCCCTTTTGCCTAGAAGCCCCTAAACCCATTGAAATAGCATTGGGGGTTTAAATTCGGTAGGCCCCTCCCCTTTGGGTCCAGAAGCCCAGAATACCATTCATAGTATAGACCTCGACATGGCTGAGGGTTGAGATACTTTTGGCCACGCCCCTTTTGCCTAGAAGCCCCTAAACCCATTGAAATCGCATTGGGGGTTTAAATTCGTTAGGCCCCGCCCCTTTGGGTCCAGAAGCCCAGAATACCATTCATAGTACAGACCTCGACATGGCTGAGGGTTGAGATACTTTTGGCCACGCCCCTTTTGCCTAGAAGCCCCTAAACCCATTGAAATAGCATTGGGGGTTTATATTCGTTAGGCCCCGCCCCTTTGGGTCCAGAAGCCCAGAATACCATTCATAGTATAGACCTCGACATGGCTGAGGGTTGAGGTACTTTTGGCCATGCCCCTTTTGCCTAGAAGCCCCTAAAACCATTGAAATAGCATTGGGGTTTAAATTCGTTAGGCCCCGCCCCTTTGGGTCCAGAAGCCCAGAATACCATTCATAGTACAGACCTCGACATGGCTGAGGGTTGAGATACTTTTGGCCACACCCCTTTTGCCGAGAAGCCCCTAAACCCATTGAAATAGCATTGGGGGTTTAAATTCGTTAGGCCCCGCCCCTTTGGGTCCAGAAGCCCAGAATACCATTCATAGTATAGACCTCAACATGGCTGAGGGTTGAGATACTTTTGGCCACACCCCTTTTGCCGAGAAGCCCCTAAACCCATTGAAATAGCATTGGGGGTTTAAATTCGTTAGGCCCCGCCCCTTTGGGTCCAGAAGCACAGAATACCATTCATAGTATAGACCTCGACATGGCTGAGGGTTGAGGTACTTTTAGCCACGCCCCTTTTGCCTAGAAGCCCCTAAACCCATTGAAATAGCATTGGGGGTTTAAATTCGTTAGGCCCCGCCCCTTTGGGTCCAGAAGCCCAGAATACCATTCATAGTATAGACCTCGACATGGCTGAGGGTTGAGGTACTTTTGGCCACGCCCCTTTTGCCTAGAAGCCCCTAAACCCATTGAAATAGCATTGGGGGTTTAAATTCGTTAGGCCCCGCCCCTTTGGGTCCAGAAGCACAGAATACCATTCATAGTATAGACCTCGACATGGCTGAGGGTTGAGATACTTTTGGCCATGCCCTTTTTGCCTAGAAGCCCCTAAACCCATTGAAATAGCATTGGGGGTTTAAATTCGTTAGGCCACGCCCCTTTGGGTCCAGAAGCACAGAATACCATTCATAGTATAGACCTCGACATGGCTGAGGGTTGAGATACTTTTGGCCATGCCCTTTTTGCCTAGAAGCCCCTAAACCCATTGAAATAGCATTGGGGGTTTAAATTCGTTAGGCCACGCCCCTTTGGGTCCAGAAGCCCAGAATACCATTCATAGTATAGACCTCGACATGGCTGATGGTTGAGATACTTTTGGCCACGCCCCTTTTGCCTAGAAGCCCCTAAACCCATTGAAATAGCATTGGGGGTTTAAATTCGGTAGGCCCCTCCCCTTTGGGTCCAGAAGCCCAGAATACCATTCATAGTATAGACCTCGACATGGCTGAGGGTTGAGATACTTTTGGCCACGCCCCTTTTGCCTAGAAGCCCCTAAACCCATTGAAATCGCATTGGGGGTTTAAATTCGTTAGGCCCCGCCCCTTTGGGTCCAGAAGCCCAGAATACCATTCATAGTACAGACCTCGACATGGCTGAGGGTTGAGATACTTTTGGCCACGCCCCTTTTGCCTAGAAGCCCCTAAACCCATTGAAATAGCATTGGGGGTTTATATTCGTTAGGCCCCGCCCCTTTGGGTCCAGAAGCCCAGAATACCATTCATAGTATAGACCTCGACATGGCTGAGGGTTGAGGTACTTTTGGCCATGCCCCTTTTGCCTAGAAGCCCCTAAAACCATTGAAATAGCATTGGGGTTTAAATTCGTTAGGCCCCGCCCCTTTGGGTCCAGAAGCCCAGAATACCATTCATAGTACAGACCTCGACATGGCTGAGGGTTGAGATACTTTTGGCCACACCCCTTTTGCCGAGAAGCCCCTAAACCCATTGAAATAGCATTGGGGGTTTAAATTCGTTAGGCCCCGCCCCTTTGGGTCCAGAAGCCCAGAATACCATTCATAGTATAGACCTCAACATGGCTGAGGGTTGAGATACTTTTGGCCACACCCCTTTTGCCGAGAAGCCCCTAAACCCATTGAAATAGCATTGGGGGTTTAAATTCGTTAGGCCCCGCCCCTTTGGGTCCAGAAGCACAGAATACCATTCATAGTATAGACCTCGACATGGCTGAGGGTTGAGGTACTTTTGGCCACGCCCCTTTTGCCTAGAAGCCCCTAAACCCATTGAAATAGCATTGGGGGTTTAAATTCGTTAGGCCCCGCCCCTTTGGGTCCAGAAGCCCAGAATACCATTCATAGTATAGACCTCGACATGGCTGAGGGTTGAGGTACTTTTGGCCACGCCCCTTTTGCCTAGAAGCCCCTAAACCCATTGAAATAGCATTGGGGGTTTAAATTCGTTAGGCCCCGCCCCTTTGGGTCCAGAAGCACAGAATACCATTCATAGTATAGACCTCGACATGGCTGAGGGTTGAGATACTTTTGGCCATGCCCTTTTTGCCTAGAAGCCCCTAAACCCATTGAAATAGCATTGGGGGTTTAAATTCGTTAGGCCCCGCCCCTTTGGGTCCAGAAGCACAGAATACCATTCATAGTATAGACCTCGACATGGCTGAGGGTTGAGATACTTTTGGCCATGCCCTTTTTGCCTAGAAGCCCCTAAACCCATTGAAATAGCATTGGGGGTTTAAATTCGTTAGGCCACGCCCCTTTGGGTCCAGAAGCCCAGAATACCATTCATAGTATAGACCTCGACATGGCTGATGGTTGAGATACTTTTGGCCACGCCCCTTTTGCCTAGAAGCCCCTAAACCCATTGAAATAGCATTGGGGGTTTAAATTCGGTAGGCCCCGCCCCTTTGGGTCCAGAAGCCCAGAATACCATTCATAGTATAGACCTCGAAATGGCTGAGGGTTGAGATACTTTTGGCCACGCCCCTTTTGCCTAGAAGCCCCTAAACCCATTGAAATCGCATTGGGGGTTTAAATTCGTTAGGCCCCGCCCCTTTGGGTCCAGAAGCCCAGAATACCATTCATAGTATAGACCTCGACATGGCTGAGGGTTGAGGTACTTTTGGCCATGCCCCTTTTGCCTAGAAGCCCCTAAACCCATTGAAATAGCATTGGGGGTTTAAATTCGTTAGGCCACGCCCCTTTGGGTCCAGAAGCCCAGAATACCATTCATAGTATAGACCTCGACATGGCTGATGGTTGAGATACTTTTGGCCACGCCCCTTTTGCCTAGAAGCCCCTAAACCCATTGAAATAGCATTGGGGGTTTAAATTCGGTAGGCCCCTCCCCTTTGGGTCCAGAAGCCCAGAATACCATTCATAGTATAGACCTCGACATGGCTGAGGGTTGAGATACTTTTGGCCACGCCCCTTTTGCCTAGAAGCCCCTAAACCCATTGAAATCGCATTGGGGGTTTAAATTCGTTAGGCCACGCCCCTTTGGGTCCAGAAGCCCAGAATACCATTCATAGTATAGACCTCGACATGGCTGATGGTTGAGATACTTTTGGCCACGCCCCTTTTGCCTAGAAGCCCCTAAACCCATTGAAATAGCATTGGGGGTTTAAATTCGGTAGGCCCCTCCCCTTTAGGTCCAGAAGCCCAGAATACCATTCATAGTATAGACCTCGACATGGCTGAGGGTTGAGATACTTTTGACCACGCCCCTTTTGCCTAGAAGCCCCTAAACCCATTGAAATCGCATTGGGGGTTTAAATTCGTTAGGCCACGCCCCTTTGGGTCCAGAAGCCCAGAATACCATTCATAGTACAGACCTCGACATGGCTGAGGGTTGAGATACTTTTGGCCACGCCCCTTTTGCCTAGAAGCCCCTAAACCCATTGAAATAGCATTGGGGGTTTATATTCGTTAGGCCCCGCCCCTTTGGGTCCAGAAGCCCAGAATACCATTCATAGTATAGACCTCGACATGGCTGAGGGTTGAGGTACTTTTGGCCACGCCCCTTTTGCCTAGAAGCCCCTAAAACCATTGAAATAGCATTGGGGTTTAAATTCGTTAGGCCCCGCCCCTTTGGGTCCAGAAGCCCAGAATACCATTCATAGTACAGACCTCGACATGGCTGAGGGTTGAGATACTTTTGGCCACACCCCTTTTGCCGAGAAGCCCCTAAACCCATTGAAATAGCATTGGGGGTTTAAATTCGTTAGGCCCCGCCCCTTTGGGTCCAGAAGCCCAGAATACCATTCATAGTATAGACCTCGACATGGCTGAGGGTTGAGATACTTTTGGCCACACCCCTTTTGCCGAGAAGCCCCTAAACCCATTGAAATAGCATTGGGGGTTTAAATTCGTTAGGCCCCGCCCCTTTGGGTCCAGAAGCACAGAATACCATTCATAGTATAGACCTCGACATGGCTGAGGGTTGAGGTACTTTTGGCCACGCCCCTTTTGCCTAGAAGCCCCTAAACCCATTGAAATAGCATTGGGGGTTTAAATTCGTTAGGCCCCGCCCCTTTGGGTCCAGAAGCCCAGAATACCATTCAAAGTATAGACCTCGACATGGCTGAGGGTTGAGGTACTTTTGGCCACGCCCCTTTTGCCTAGAAGCCCCTAAACCCATTGAAATAGCATTGGGGGTTTAAATTCGTTAGGCCCCGCCCCTTTGGGGCTTGAAGCCCAGAATACCATTCATAGTATAGACCTCGACATAGCTGAGGGTTGAGGTACTTTTGGCCATGTCCCTTTTGCCTAGAAGCCCCTAAACCCATTGAAATAGCATTGGGGGTTTAAATTCGTTAGGCCCCGCCCCTTTGGGTCCAGAAGCACAGAATACCATTCATAGTATAGACCTCGACATGGCTGAGGGTTGAGATACTTTTGGCCATGCCCTTTTTGCCTAGAAGCCCCTAAACCCATTGAAATAGCATTGGGGGTTTAAATTCGTTAGGCCACGCCCCTTTGGGTCCAGAAGCCCAGAATACCATTCATAGTATAGACCTCGACATGGCTGATGGTTGAGATACTTTTGGCCACGCCCCTTTTGCCTAGAAGCCCCTAAACCCATTGAAATAGCATTGGGGGTTTAAATTCGGTAGGCCCCGCCCCTTTGGGTCCAGAAGCCCAGAATACCATTCATAGTATAGACCTCGAAATGGCTGAGGGTTGAGATACTTTTGGCCACGCCCCTTTTGCCTAGAAGCCCCTAAACCCATTGAAATCGCATTGGGGGTTTAAATTCGTTAGGCCCCGCCCCTTTGGGTCCAGAAGCCCAGAATACCATTCATAGTATAGACCTCGACATGGCTGAGGGTTGAGGTACTTTTGGCCATGCCCCTTTTGCCTAGAAGCCCCTAAACCCATTGAAATAGCATTGGGGGTTTAAATTCGTTAGGCCCCGCCCCTTTGGGTCCAGAAGCCCAGAATACCATTCATAGTATAGACCTCGACATGGCTGAGGGTTGAGATACTTTTGGCCACGCCCCTTTTGCCTAGAAGCCCCTAAAACCATTGAAATAGCATTGGGGTTTAAATTCGTTAGGCCCCGCCCCTTTGGGTCCAGAAGCCCAGAATACCATTCATAGTACAGACCTCGACATGGCTGAGGGTTGAGATACTTTTGGCCACACCCCTTTTGCAGAGAAGCCCCTAAACCCATTGAAATAGCATTGGGGGTTTAAATTCGGTAGGCCCCGCCCCTTTGGGTCCAGAAGCCCAGAATACCATTCATAGTATAGACCTCGAAATGGCTGAGGGTTGAGATACTTTTGGCCACGCCCCTTTTGCCTAGAAGCCCCTAAACCCATTGAAATCGCATTGGGGGTTTAAATTCGTTAGGCCCCGCCCCTTTGGGTCCAGAAGCCCAGAATACCATTCATAGTATAGACCTCGACATGGCTGAGGGTTGAGGTACTTTTGGCCATGCCCCTTTTGCCTAGAAGCCCCTAAACCCATTGAAATAGCATTGGGGGTTTAAATTCGTTAGGCCCCGCCCCTTTGGGTCCAGAAGCACAGAATACCATTCATAGTATAGACCTCGACATGGCTGAGGGTTGAGATACTTTTGGCCACGCCCCTTTTGCTAGAAGCCCCTAAACCCATTGAAATAGCATTGGGGGTTTAAATTCGTTAGGCCACGCCCCTTTGGGTCCAGAAGCCCAGAATACCATTCATAGTATAGACCTCGACATGGCTGATGGTTGAGATACTTTTGGCCACGCCCCTTTTGCCTAGAAGCCCCTAAACCCATTGAAATAGCATTGGGGGTTTAAATTCTGTAGGCCCCTCCCCTTTGGGTCCAGAAGCCCAGAATACCATTCATAGTATAGACCTCGACATGGCTGAGGGTTGAGATACTTTTGGCCACGCCCCTTTTGCCTAGAAGCCCCTTAACCCATTGAAATCGCATTGGGGGTTTAAATTCGTTAGGCCCCGCCCCTTTGGGTCCAGAAGCCCAGAATACCATTCATAGTACAGACCTCGACATGGCTGAGGGTTGAGATACTTTTGGCCACGCCCCTTTTGCCTAGAAGCCCCTAAACCCATTGAAATAGCATTGGGGGTTTATATTCGTTAGGCCCCGCCCCTTTGGGTCCAGAAGCCCAGAATACCATTCATAGTATAGACCTCGACATGGCTGAGGGTTGAGGTACTTTTGGCCACGCCCCTTTTGCCTAGAAGCCCCTAAAACCATTGAAATAGCATTGGGGTTTAAATTCGTTAGGCCCCGCCCCTTTGGGTCCAGAAGCCCAGAATACCATTCATAGTACAGACCTCGACATGGCTGAGGGTTGAGATACTTTTGGCCATGCCCTTTTTGCCTAGAAGCCCCTAAACCCATTGAAATAGCATTGGGGGTTTAAATTCGTTAGGCCACGCCCCTTTGGGTCCAGAAGCCCAGAATACCATTCATAGTATAGACCTCGACATGGCTGATGGTTGAGATACTTTTGGCCACGCCCCTTTTGCCTAGAAGCCCCTAAACCCATTGAAATAGCATTGGGGGTTTAAATTCGGTAGGCCCCGCCCCTTTGGGTCCAGAAGCCCAGAATACCATTCATAGTATAGACCTCGAAATGGCTGAGGGTTGAGATACTTTTGGCCACGCCCCTTTTGCCTAGAAGCCCCTAAACCCATTGAAATAGCATTGGGGGTTTAAATTCGTTAGGCCCCGCCCCTTTGGGTCCAGAAGCCCAGAATACCATTCATAGTATAGACCTCGACATGGCTGAGGGTTGAGGTACTTTTGGCCATGCCCCTTTTGCCTAGAAGCCCCTAAACCCATTGAAATAGCATTGGGGGTTTAAATTCGTTAGGCCACGCCCCTTTGGGTCCAGAAGCCCAGAATACCATTCATAGTATAGACCTCGACATGGCTGATGGTTGAGATACTTTTGGCCACGCCCCTTTTGCCTAGAAGCCCCTAAACCCATTGAAATAGCATTGGGGGTTTAAATTCGGTAGGCCCCTCCCCTTTGGGTCCAGAAGCCCAGAATACCATTCATAGTATAGACCTCGACATGGCTGAGGGTTGAGATACTTTTGGCCACGCCCCTTTTGCCTAGAAGCCCCTAAAACCATTGAAATAGCATTGGGGTTTAAATTCGTTAGGCCCCGCCCCTTTGGGTCCAGAAGCCCAGAATATCATTCATAGTACAGACCTCGACATGGCTGAGGGTTGAGATACTTTTGGCCACACCCCTTTTGCAGAGAAGCCCCTAAACCCATTGAAATAGCATTGGGGGTTTAAATTCGGTAGGCCCCGCCCCTTTGGGTCCAGAAGCCCAGAATACCATTCATAGTATAGACCTCGAAATGGCTGAGGGTTGAGATACTTTTGGCCACGCCCCTTTTGCCTAGAAGCCCCTAAACCCATTGAAATAGCATTGGGGGTTTAAATTCGTTAGGCCCCGCCCCTTTGGGTCCAGAAGCCCAGAATACCATTCATAGTATAGACCTCGACATGGCTGAGGGTTGAGGTACTTTTGGCCATGCCCCTTTTGCCTAGAAGCCCCTAAACCCATTGAAATAGCATTGGGGGTTTAAATTCGTTAGGCCACGCCCCTTTGGGTCCAGAAGCCCAGAATACCATTCATAGTATAGACCTCGACATGGCTGATGGTTGAGATACTTTTGGCCACGCCCCTTTTGCCTAGAAGCCCCTAAACCCATTGAAATAGCATTGGGGGTTTAAATTCGGTAGGCCCCTCCCCTTTGGGTCCAGAAGCCCAGAATACCATTCATAGTATAGACCTCGACATGGCTGAGGGTTGAGATACTTTTGGCCACGCCCCTTTTGCCTAGAAGCCCCTAAACCCATTGAAATCGCATTGGGGGTTTAAATTCGTTAGGCCACGCCCCTTTGGGTCCAGAAGCCCAGAATACCATTCATAGTATAGACCTCGACATGGCTGATGGTTGAGATACTTTTGGCCACGCCCCTTTTGCCTAGAAGCCCCTAAACCCATTGAAATAGCATTGGGGGTTTAAATTCGGTAGGCCCCTCCCCTTTGGGTCCAGAAGCCCAGAATACCATTCATAGTATAGACCTCGACATGGCTGAGGGTTGAGATACTTTTGGCCACGCCCCTTTTGCCTAGAAGCCCCTAAACCCATTGAAATCGCATTGGGGGTTTAAATTCGTTAGGCCACGCCCCTTTGGGTCCAGAAGCCCAGAATACCATTCATAGTACAGACCTCGACATGGCTGAGGGTTGAGATACTTTTGGCCACGCCCCTTTTGCCTAGAAGCCCCTAAACCCATTGAAATAGCATTGGGGGTTTATATTCGTTAGGCCCCGCCCCTTTGGGTCCAGAAGCCCAGAATACCATTCATAGTATAGACCTCGACATGGCTGAGGGTTGAGGTACTTTTGGCCACGCCCCTTTTGCCTAGAAGCCCCTAAAACCATTGAAATAGCATTGGGGTTTAAATTCGTTAGGCCCCGCCCCTTTGGGTCCAGAAGCCCAGAATACCATTCATAGTACAGACCTCGACATGGCTGAGGGTTGAGATACTTTTGGCCACACCCCTTTTGCCGAGAAGCCCCTAAACCCATTGAAATAGCATTGGGGGTTTAAATTCGTTAGGCCCCGCCCCTTTGGGTCCAGAAGCCCAGAATACCATTCATAGTATAGACCTCGACATGGCTGAGGGTTGAGATACTTTTGGCCACACCCCTTTTGCCGAGAAGCCCCTAAACCCATTGAAATAGCATTGGGGGTTTAAATTCGTTAGGCCCCGCCCCTTTGGGTCCAGAAGCACAGAATACCATTCATAGTATAGACCTCGACATGGCTGAGGGTTGAGGTACTTTTGGCCACGCCCCTTTTGCCTAGAAGCCCCTAAACCCATTGAAATAGCATTGGGGGTTTAAATTCGTTAGGCCCCGCCCCTTTGGGTCCAGAAGCCCAGAATACCATTCAAAGTATAGACCTCGACATGGCTGAGGGTTGAGGTACTTTTGGCCACGCCCCTTTTGCCTAGAAGCCCCTAAACCCATTGAAATAGCATTGGGGGTTTAAATTCGTTAGGCCCCGCCCCTTTGGGGCTTGAAGCCCAGAATACCATTCATAGTATAGACCTCGACATAGCTGAGGGTTGAGGTACTTTTGGCCATGTCCCTTTTGCCTAGAAGCCCCTAAACCCATTGAAATAGCATTGGGGGTTTAAATTCGTTAGGCCCCGCCCCTTTGGGTCCAGAAGCACAGAATACCATTCATAGTATAGACCTCGACATGGCTGAGGGTTGAGATACTTTTGGCCATGCCCTTTTTGCCTAGAAGCCCCTAAACCCATTGAAATAGCATTGGGGGTTTAAATTCGTTAGGCCACGCCCCTTTGGGTCCAGAAGCCCAGAATACCATTCATAGTATAGAACTCGACATGGCTGATGGTTGAGATACTTTTGGCCACGCCCCTTTTGCCTAGAAGCCCCTAAACCCATTGAAATAGCATTGGGGGTTTAAATTCGGTAGGCCCCGCCCCTTTGGGTCCAGAAGCCCAGAATACCATTCATAGTATAGACCTCGAAATGGCTGAGGGTTGAGATACTTTTGGCCACGCCCCTTTTGCCTAGAAGCCCCTAAACCCATTGAAATCGCATTGGGGGTTTAAATTCGTTAGGCCCCGCCCCTTTGGGTCCAGAAGCCCAGAATACCATTCATAGTATAGACCTCGACATGGCTGAGGGTTGAGGTACTTTTGGCCATGCCCCTTTTGCCTAGAAGCCCCTAAACCCATTGAAATAGCATTGGGGGTTTAAATTCGTTAGGCCCGCCCCTTTGGGTCCAGAAGCACAGAATACCATTCATAGTATAGACCTCGACATGGCTGAGGGTTGAGATACTTTTGGCCACGCCCCTTTTGCTAGAAGCCCCTAAACCCTTTGAAATAGCATTGGGGGTTTAAATTCGTTAGGCCACGCCCCTTTGGGTCCAGAAGCCCAGAATACCATTCATAGTATAGACCTCGACATGGCTGATGGTTGAGATACTTTTGGCCACGCCCCTTTTGCCTAGAAGCCCCTAAACCCATTGAAATAGCATTGGGGGTTTAAATTCGGTAGGCCCCTCCCCTTTGGGTCCAGAAGCCCAGAATACCATTCATAGTATAGACCTCGACATGGCTGAGGGTTGAGATACTTTTGGCCACGCCCCTTTTGCCTAGAAGCCCCTAAAACCATTGAAATAGCATTGGGGTTTAAATTCGTTAGGCCCCGCCCCTTTGGGTCCAGAAGCCCAGAATATCATTCATAGTACAGACCTCGACATGGCTGAGGGTTGAGATACTTTTGGCCACACCCCTTTTGCAGAGAAGCCCCTAAACCCATTGAAATAGCATTGGGGGTTTAAATTCGGTAGGCCCCGCCCCTTTGGGTCCAGAAGCCCAGAATACCATTCATAGTATAGACCTCGAAATGGCTGAGGGTTGAGATACTTTTGGCCACGCCCCTTTTGCCTAGAAGCCCCTAAACCCATTGAAATCGCATTGGGGGTTTAAATTCGTTAGGCCCCGCCCCTTTGGGTCCAGAAGCCCAGAATACCATTCATAGTATAGACCTCGACATGGCTGAGGGTTGAGGTACTTTTGGCCATGCCCCTTTTGCCTAGAAGCCCCTAAACCCATTGAAATAGCATTGGGGGTTTAAATTCGTTAGGCCCCGCCCCTTTGGGTCCAGAAGCACAGAATACCATTCATAGTATAGACCTCGACATGGCTGAGGGTTGAGATACTTTTGGCCACGCCCCTTTTGCTAGAAGCCCCTAAACCCATTGAAATAGCATTGGGGGTTTAAATTCGTTAGGCCACGCCCCTTTGGGTCCAGAAGCCCAGAATACCATTCATAGTATAGACCTCGACATGGCTGATGGTTGAGATACTTTTGGCCACGCCCCTTTTGCCTAGAAGCCCCTAAACCCATTGAAATAGCATTGGGGGTTTAAATTCTGTAGGCCCCTCCCCTTTGGGTCCAGAAGCCCAGAATACCATTCATAGTATAGACCTCGACATGGCTGAGGGTTGAGATACTTTTGGCCACGCCCCTTTTGCCTAGAAGCCCCTAAACCCATTGAAATCGCATTGGGGGTTTAAATTCGTTAGGCCCCGCCCCTTTGGGTCCAGAAGCCCAGAATACCATTCATAGTACAGACCTCGACATGGCTGAGGGTTGAGATACTTTTGGCCACGCCCCTTTTGCCTAGAAGCCCCTAAACCCATTGAAATAGCATTGGGGGTTTATATTCGTTAGGCCCCGCCCCTTTGGGTCCAGAAGCCCAGAATACCATTCATAGTATAGACCTCGACATGGCTGAGGGTTGAGGTACTTTTGGCCACGCCCCTTTTGCCTAGAAGCCCCTAAAACCATTGAAATAGCATTGGGGTTTAAATTCGTTAGGCCCCGCCCCTTTGGGTCCAGAAGCCCAGAATACCATTCATAGTACAGACCTCGACATGGCTGAGGGTTGAGATACTTTTGGCCACGCCCCTTTTGCCTAGAAGCCCCTAAACCCATTGAAATAGCATTGGGGGTTTATATTCGTTAGGCCCCGCCCCTTTGGGTCCAGAAGCCCAGAATACCATTCATAGTATAGACCTCGACATGGCTGAGGGTTGAGATAATTTTGGCCACGCCCCTTTTGCCTAGAAGCCCCTAAAACCATTGAAATAGCATTGGGGTTTAAATTCGTTAGGCCCCGCCCCTTTGGGTCCAGAAGCCCAGAATACCATTCATAGTACAGACCTCGACATGGCTGAGGGTTGAGATACTTTTGGCCACGCCCCTTTTGCCTAGAAGCCCCTAAACCCATTGAAATAGCATTGGGGGTTTATATTCGTTAGTCCCCGCCCCTTTGGGTCCAGAAGCCCAGAATACCATTCATAGTATAGACCTCGTTATGGCTGAGGGTTGAGATACTTTTGGCCACGCCCCTTTTGCCTAGAAGCCCCTAAACCCATTGAAATAGCATTGGGGTTTAAATTCGCTAGGCCCCGCCCCTTTGGGTCCAGAAGCCCAGAATACCATTCATAGTATAGACCTCGACATGGCTGAGGGTTGAGGTACTTTTGGCCATGCCCCTTTTGCCTAGAAGCCCCTAAACCCATTGAAATAGCATTGGGGGTTTAAATTCGTTAGGCCCCGCCCCTTTGGGTCCAGAAGCACAGAATACCATTCATAGTATAGACCTCGACATGGCTGAGGGTTGAGATACTTTTGGCCACGCCCCTTTTGCTAGAAGCCCCTAAACCCATTGAAATAGCATTGGGGGTTTAAATTCGTTAGGCCACGCCCCTTTGGGTCCAGAAGCCCAGAATACCATTCATAGTATAGACCTCGACATGGCTGATGGTTGAGATACTTTTGGCCACGCCCCTTTTGCCTAGAAGCCCCTAAACCCATTGAAATAGCATTGGGGGTTTAAATTCGGTAGGCCCCTCCCCTTTGGGTCCAGAAGCCCAGAATACCATTCATAGTATAGACCTCGACATGGCTGAGGGTTGAGATACTTTTGGCCACGCCCCTTTTGCCTAGAAGCCCCTAAACCCATTGAAATCGCATTGGGGGTTTAAATTCGTTAGGCCACGCCCCTTTGGGTCCAGAAGCCCAGAATACCATTCATAGTATAGACCTCGACATGGCTGATGGTTGAGATACTTTTGGCCACGCCCCTTTTGCCTAGAAGCCCCTAAACCCATTGAAATAGCATTGGGGGTTTAAATTCGGTAGGCCCCTCCCCTTTGGGTCCAGAAGCCCAGAATACCATTCATAGTATAGACCTCGACATGGCTGAGGGTTGAGATACTTTTGGCCACGCCCCTTTTGCCTAGAAGCCCCTAAACCCATTGAAATCGCATTGGGGGTTTAAATTCGTTAGGCCACGCCCCTTTGGGTCCAGAAGCCCAGAATACCATTCATAGTACAGACCTCGACATGGCTGAGGGTTGAGATACTTTTGGCCACGCCCCTTTTGCCTAGAAGCCCCTAAAACCATTGAAATAGCATTGGGGTTTAAATTCGTTAGGCCCCGCCCCTTTGGGTCCAGAAGCCCAGAATACCATTCATAGTACAGACCTCGACATGGCTGAGGGTTGAGATACTTTTGGCCACACCCCTTTTGCCGAGAAGCCCCTAAACCCATTGAAATAGCATTGGGGGTTTAAATTCGTTAGGCCCCGCCCCTTTGGGTCCAGAAGCCCAGAATACCATTCATAGTATAGACCTCGACATGGCTGAGGGTTGAGATACTTTTGGCCACGCCCCTTTTGCCTAGAAGCCCCTAAACACATTGAAATCGCATTGGGGGTTTAAATTCGTTAGGCCCCGCCCCTTTGGGTCCAGAAGCCCAGAATACCATTCATAGTATAGACCTCGACATGGCTGAGGGTTGAGGTACTTTTGGCCATGCCCCTTTTGCCTATAAACCCCTAAACCCATTGAAATAGCATTGGGGGTTTAAATTCGTTAGGCCCCGCCCCTTTGGGTCCAGAAGCACAGAATACCATTCATAGTATAGACCTCGACATGGCTGAGGGTTGAGATACTTTTGGCCACGCCCCTTTTGCTAGAAGCCCCTAAACCCATTGAAATAGCATTGGGGGTTTAAATTCGTTAGGCCACGCCCCTTTGGGTCCAGAAGCCCAGAATACCATTCATAGTATAGACCTCGACATGGCTGATGGTTGAGATACTTTTGGCCACGCCCCTTTTGCCTAGAAGCCCCTAAACCCATTGAAATAGCATTGGGGGTTTAAATTCGGTAGGCCCCTCCCCTTTGGGTCCAGAAGCCCAGAATACCATTCATAGTATAGACCTCGACATGGCTGAGGGTTGAGATACTTTTGGCCACGCCCCTTTTGCCTAGAAGCCCCTAAACCCATTGAAATCGCATTGGGGGTTTAAATTCGTTAGGCCCCGCCCCTTTGGGTCCAGAAGCCCAGAATACCATTCATAGTACAGACCTCGACATGGCTGAGGGTTGAGATACTTTTGGCCACGCCCCTTTTGCCTAGAAGCCCCTAAACCCATTGAAATAGCATTGGGGGTTTATATTCGTTAGGCCCCGCCCCTTTGGGTCCAGAAGCCCAGAATACCATTCATTGTATAGACCTCGACATGGCTGAGGGTTGAGGTACTTTTGGCCACGCCCCTTTTGCCTAGAAGCCCCTAAAACCATTGAAATAGCATTGGGGTTTAAATTCGTTAGGCTCCGCCCCTTTGGGTCCAGAAGCCCAGAATACCATTCATAGTACAGACCTCGACATGGCTGAGGGTTGAGATACTTTTGGCCACGCCCCTTTTGCCTAGAAGCCCCTAAACCCATTGAAATAGCATTGGGGTTTAAATTCGTTAGGCCCCGCCCCTTTGGGTCCAGAAGCCCAGAATACCATTCATAGTACAGACCTCGACATGGCTGAGGGTTGAGATACTTTTGGCCACGCCCCTTTTGCCTAGAAGCCCCTAAACCCATTGAAATAGCATTGGGGGTTTATATTCGTTAGGCCCCGCCCCTTTGGGTCCAGAAGCCCAGAATACCATTCATAGTATAGACCTCGACATGGCTGAGGGTTGAGATACTTTTGGCCACGCCCCTTTTGCCTAGAAGCCCCTAAACCCATTGAAATAGCATTGGGGTTTAAATTCGCTAGGCCCCGCCCCTTTGGGTCCAGAAGCCCAGAATACCATTCATAGTATAGACCTCGACATGGCTGAGGGTTGAGGTACTTTTGGCCATGCCCCTTTTGCCTAGAAGCCCCTAAACCCATTGAAATAGCATTGGGGGTTTAAATTCGTTAGGCCCCGCCCCTTTGGGTCCAGAAGCACAGAATACCATTCATAGTATAGACCTCGACATGGCTGAGGGTTGAGATACTTTTGGCCACGCCCCTTTTGCTAGAAGCCCCTAAACCCATTGAAATAGCATTGGGGGTTTAAATTCGTTAGGCCACGCCCCTTTGGGTCCAGAAGCCCAGAATACCATTTATAGTATAGACCTCGACATGGCTGATGGTTGAGATACTTTTGGCCACGCCCCTTTTGCCTAGAAGCCCCTAAACCCATTGAAATAGCATTGGGGGTTTAAATTTGGTAGGCCCCTCCCCTTTGGGTCCAGAAGCCCAGAATACCATTCATAGTATAGACCTCGACATGGCTGAGGGTTGAGATACTTTTGGCCACGCCCCTTTTGCCTAGAAGCCCCTAAACCCATTGAAATCGCATTTGGGGTTTAAATTCGTTAGGCCCCGCCCCTTTGGGTCCAGAAGCCCAGAATACCATTCATAGTACAGACCTCGACATGGCTGAGGGTTGAGATACTTTTGGCCACGCCCCTTTTGCCTAGAAGCCCCTAAACCCATTGAAATAGCATTGGGGGTTTATATTCGTTAGGCCCCGCCCCTTTGGGTCCAGAAGCCCAGAATACCATTCATAGTATAGACCTCGACATGGCTGAGGGTTGAGGTACTTTTGGCCACGCCCCTTTTGCCTAGAAGCCCCTAAAACCATTGAAATAGCATTGGGGTTTAAATTCGTTAGGCCCCGCCCCTTTGGGTCCAGAAGCCCAGAATACCATTCATAGTACAGACCTCGACATGGCTGAGGGTTGAGATACTTTTGGCCACACCCCTTTTGCCGAGAAGCCCCTAAACCCATTGAAATAGCATTGGGGGTTTAAATTCGTTAGGCCCCGCCCCTTTGGGTCCAGAAGCCCAGAATACCATTCATAGTATAGACCTCGACATGGCTGAGGGTTGAGATACTTTTGGCCACACCCCTTTTGCCGAGAAGCCCCTAAACCCATTGAAATAGCATTGGGGGTTTAAATTCGTTAGGCCCCGCCCCTTTGGGTCCAGAAGCACAGAATACCATTCATAGTATAGACCTCGACATGGCTGAGGGTTGAGGTACTTTTGGCCACGCCCCTTTTGCCTAGAAGCCCCTAAACCCATTGAAATAGCATTGGGGGTTTAAATTCGTTAGGCCCCGCCCCTTTGGGTCCAGAAGCCCAGAATACCATTCATAGTATAGACCTCGACATGGCTGAGGGTTGAGGTACTTTTGGCCCTGCCCCTTTTGCCTAGAAGCCCCTAAACCCATTGAAATAGCATTGGGGGTTTAAATTCATTAGGCCCCGCCCCTTTGGGGCTTGAAGCCCAGAATACCATTCATAGTATAGACCTCGACATAGCTGAGGGTTGAGGTACTTTTGGCCATGTCCCTTTTGCCTAGAAGCCCCTAAACCCATTGAAATAGCATTGGGGGTTTAAATTCGTTAGGCCCCGCCCCTTTGGGTCCAGAAGCACAGAATACCATTCATAGTATAGACCTCGACATGGCTGAGGGTTGAGGTACTTTTGGCCACGCCCCTTTTGCCTAGAAGCCCCTAAACCCATTGAAATAGCATTGGGGGTTTAAATTCGTTAGGCCCCGCCCCTTTGGGTCCAGAAGCCCAGAATACCATTCATAGTATAGACCTCGACATGGCTGAGGGTTGAGATACTTTTGGCCACGCCCCTTTTGCCTAGAAGCCCCTAAACCCATTGAAATAGCATTGGGGTTTAAATTCGCTAGGCCCCGCCCCTTTGGGTCCAGAAGCCCAGAATACCATTCATAGTATAGACCTCGACATGGCTGAGGGTTGAGGTACTTTTGGCCACGCCCTTTTTGCCTAGAAGCCCCTAAACCCATTGAAATAGCATTGGGGGTTTAAATTCGTTAGGCCCCGCCCCTTTGGGGCCAGAAGCCCAGAATACCATTCATAGTACAGACCTCGACATGGCTGAGGGTTGAGATACTTTTGGCCACGCCTCTTTTGCCTAGAAGCCCCTAAACCCATTGAAATAGCATTGGGGGTTTAAATTCGTTAGGCCCCGCCCCTTTGGGTCCAGAAGCCCATAATACCATTCATAGTATAGACCTCGACATGGCTGAGGGTTGAGGTACTTTTGGCCACACCCCTTTTGCCGAGAAGCCCCTAAACCCATTGAAATAGCATTGGGGGTTTAAATTCGTTAGGCCCCTCCCCTTTGGGTCCAGAAGCCCAGAATACCATTCATAGTATAGACCTCGACATGGCTGAGGGTTGAGATACTTTTGGCCACGCCCCTTTTGCCTAGAAGCCCCTAAACCCATTGAAATCGCATTGGGGGTTTAAATTCGTTAGGCCACGCCCCTTTGGGTCCAGAAGCCCAGAATACCATTCATAGTACAGACCTCGACATGGCTGAGGGTTGAGATACTTTTGGCCACGCCCCTTTTGCCTAGAAGCCCCTAAACCCATTGAAATAGCATTGGGGGTTTATATTCGTTAGGCCCCGCCCCTTTGGGTCCAGAAGCCCAGAATACCATTCATAGTATAGACCTCGACATGGCTGAGGGTTGAGGTACTTTTGGCCACGCCCCTTTTGCCTAGAAGCCCCTAAAACCATTGAAATAGCATTGGGGTTTAAATTCGTTAGGCCCCGCCCCTTTGGGTCCAGAAGCCCAGAATACCATTCATAGTACAGACCTCGACATGGCTGAGGGTTGAGATACTTTTGGCCACACCCCTTTTGCCGAGAAGCCCCTAAACCCATTGAAATAGCATTGGGGGTTTAAATTCGTTAGGCCCCGCCCCTTTGGGTCCAGAAGCCCAGAATACCATTCATAGTATAGACCTCGACATGGCTGAGGGTTGAGATACTTTTGGCCACACCCCTTTTGCCGAGAAGCCCCTAAACCCATTGAAATAGCATTGGGGGTTTAAATTCGTTAGGCCCCGCCCCTTTGGGTCCAGAAGCACAGAATACCATTCATAGTATAGACCTCGACATGGCTGAGGGTTGAGGTACTTTTGGCCACGCCCCTTTTGCCTAGAAGCCCCTAAACCCATTGAAATAGCATTGGGGGTTTAAATTCGTTAGGCCCCGCCCCTTTGGGTCCAGAAGCCCAGAATACCATTCAAAGTATAGACCTCGACATGGCTGAGGGTTGAGGTACTTTTGGCCACGCCCCTTTTGCCTAGAAGCCCCTAAACCCATTGAAATAGCATTGGGGGTTTAAATTCGTTAGGCCCCGCCCCTTTGGGGCTTGAAGCCCAGAATACCATTCATAGTATAGACCTCGACATAGCTGAGGGTTGAGGTACTTTTGGCCATGTCCCTTTTGCCTAGAAGCCCCTAAACCCATTGAAATAGCATTGGGGGTTTAAATTCGTTAGGCCCCGCCCCTTTGGGTCCAGAAGCACAGAATACCATTCATAGTATAGACCTCGACATGGCTGAGGGTTGAGATACTTTTGGCCATGCCCTTTTTGCCTAGAAGCCCCTAAACTCATTGAAATAGCATTGGGGGTTTAAATTCGTTAGGCCACGCCCCTTTGGGTCCAGAAGCCCAGAATACCATTCATAGTATAGACCTCGACATGGCTGATGGTTGAGATACTTTTGGCCACGCCCCTTTTGCCTAGAAGCCCCTAAACCCATTGAAATAGCATTGGGGGTTTAAATTCGGTAGGCCCCGCCCCTTTGGGTCCAGAAGCCCAGAATACCATTCATAGTATAGACCTCGAAATGGCTGAGGGTTGAGATACTTTTGGCCACGCCCCTTTTGCCTAGAAGCCCCTAAACCCATTGAAATCGCATTGGGGGTTTAAATTCGTTAGGCCCCGCCCCTTTGGGTCCAGAAGCCCAGAATACCATTCATAGTATAGACCTCGACATGGCTGAGGGTTGAGGTACTTTTGGCCATGCCCCTTTTGCCTAGAAGCCCCTAAACCCATTGAAATAGCATTGGGGGTTTAAATTCGTTAGGCCCGCCCCTTTGGGTCCAGAAGCACAGAATACCATTCATAGTATAGACCTCGACATGGCTGAGGGTTGAGATACTTTTGGCCACGCCCCTTTTGCTAGAAGCCCCTAAACCCTTTGAAATAGCATTGGGGGTTTAAATTCGTTAGGCCACGCCCCTTTGGGTCCAGAAGCCCAGAATACCATTCATAGTATAGACCTCGACATGGCTGATGGTTGAGATACTTTTGGCCACGCCCCTTTTGCCTAGAAGCCCCTAAACCCATTGAAATAGCATTGGGGGTTTAAATTCGGTAGGCCCCTCCCCTTTGGGTCCAGAAGCCCAGAATACCATTCATAGTATAGACCTCGACATGGCTGAGGGTTGAGATACTTTTGGCCACGCCCCTTTTGCCTAGAAGCCCCTAAAACCATTGAAATAGCATTGGGGTTTAAATTCGTTAGGCCCCGCCCCTTTGGGTCCAGAAGCCCAGAATATCATTCATAGTACAGACCTCGACATGGCTGAGGGTTGAGATACTTTTGGCCACACCCCTTTTGCAGAGAAGCCCCTAAACCCATTGAAATAGCATTGGGGGTTTAAATTCGGTAGGCCCCGCCCCTTTGGGTCCAGAAGCCCAGAATACCATTCATAGTATAGACCTCGAAATGGCTGAGGGTTGAGATACTTTTGGCCACGCCCCTTTTGCCTAGAAGCCCCTAAACCCATTGAAATCGCATTGGGGGTTTAAATTCGTTAGGCCCCGCCCCTTTGGGTCCAGAAGCCCAGAATACCATTCATAGTATAGACCTCGACATGGCTGAGGGTTGAGGTACTTTTGGCCATGCCCCTTTTGCCTAGAAGCCCCTAAACCCATTGAAATAGCATTGGGGGTTTAAATTCGTTAGGCCCCGCCCCTTTGGGTCCAGAAGCACAGAATACCATTCATAGTATAGACCTCGACATGGCTGAGGGTTGAGATACTTTTGGCCACGCCCCTTTTGCTAGAAGCCCCTAAACCCATTGAAATAGCATTGGGGGTTTAAATTCGTTAGGCCACGCCCCTTTGGGTCCAGAAGCCCAGAATACCATTCATAGTATAGACCTCGACATGGCTGATGGTTGAGATACTTTTGGCCACGCCCCTTTTGCCTAGAAGCCCCTAAACCCATTGAAATAGCATTGGGGGTTTAAATTCTGTAGGCCCCTCCCCTTTGGGTCCAGAAGCCCAGAATACCATTCATAGTATAGACCTCGACATGGCTGAGGGTTGAGATACTTTTGGCCACGCCCCTTTTGCCTAGAAGCCCCTAAACCCATTGAAATCGCATTGGGGGTTTAAATTCGTTAGGCCCCGCCCCTTTGGGTCCAGAAGCCCAGAATACCATTCATAGTACAGACCTCGACATGGCTGAGGGTTGAGATACTTTTGGCCACGCCCCTTTTGCCTAGAAGCCCCTAAACCCATTGAAATAGCATTGGGGGTTTATATTCGTTAGGCCCCGCCCCTTTGGGTCCAGAAGCCCAGAATACCATTCATAGTATAGACCTCGACATGGCTGAGGGTTGAGGTACTTTTGGCCACGCCCCTTTTGCCTAGAAGCCCCTAAAACCATTGAAATAGCATTGGGGTTTAAATTCGTTAGGCCCCGCCCCTTTGGGTCCAGAAGCCCAGAATACCATTCATAGTACAGACCTCGACATGGCTGAGGGTTGAGATACTTTTGGCCACGCCCCTTTTGCCTAGAAGCCCCTAAACCCATTGAAATAGCATTGGGGGTTTATATTCGTTAGGCCCCGCCCCTTTGGGTCCAGAAGCCCAGAATACCATTCATAGTATAGACCTCGACATGGCTGAGGGTTGAGATAATTTTGGCCACGCCCCTTTTGCCTAGAAGCCCCTAAAACCATTGAAATAGCATTGGGGTTTAAATTCGTTAGGCCCCGCCCCTTTGGGTCCAGAAGCCCAGAATACCATTCATAGTACAGACCTCGACATGGCTGAGGGTTGAGATACTTTTGGCCACGCCCCTTTTGCCTAGAAGCCCCTAAACCCATTGAAATAGCATTGGGGGTTTATATTCGTTAGTCCCCGCCCCTTTGGGTCCAGAAGCCCAGAATACCATTCATAGTATAGACCTCGTTATGGCTGAGGGTTGAGATACTTTTGGCCACGCCCCTTTTGCCTAGAAGCCCCTAAACCCATTGAAATAGCATTGGGGTTTAAATTCGCTAGGCCCCGCCCCTTTGGGTCCAGAAGCCCAGAATACCATTCATAGTATAGACCTCGACATGGCTGAGGGTTGAGGTACTTTTGGCCATGCCCCTTTTGCCTAGAAGCCCCTAAACCCATTGAAATAGCATTGGGGGTTTAAATTCGTTAGGCCCCGCCCCTTTGGGTCCAGAAGCACAGAATACCATTCATAGTATAGACCTCGACATGGCTGAGGGTTGAGATACTTTTGGCCACGCCCCTTTTGCTAGAAGCCCCTAAACCCATTGAAATAGCATTGGGGGTTTAAATTCGTTAGGCCACGCCCCTTTGGGTCCAGAAGCCCAGAATACCATTCATAGTATAGACCTCGACATGGCTGATGGTTGAGATACTTTTGGCCACGCCCCTTTTGCCTAGAAGCCCCTAAACCCATTGAAATAGCATTGGGGGTTTAAATTCGGTAGGCCCCTCCCCTTTGGGTCCAGAAGCCCAGAATACCATTCATAGTATAGACCTCGACATGGCTGAGGGTTGAGATACTTTTGGCCACGCCCCTTTTGCCTAGAAGCCCCTAAACCCATTGAAATCGCATTGGGGGTTTAAATTCGTTAGGCCACGCCCCTTTGGGTCCAGAAGCCCAGAATACCATTCATAGTATAGACCTCGACATGGCTGATGGTTGAGATACTTTTGGCCACGCCCCTTTTGCCTAGAAGCCCCTAAACCCATTGAAATAGCATTGGGGGTTTAAATTCGGTAGGCCCCTCCCCTTTGGGTCCAGAAGCCCAGAATACCATTCATAGTATAGACCTCGACATGGCTGAGGGTTGAGATACTTTTGGCCACGCCCCTTTTGCCTAGAAGCCCCTAAACCCATTGAAATCGCATTGGGGGTTTAAATTCGTTAGGCCACGCCCCTTTGGGTCCAGAAGCCCAGAATACCATTCATAGTACAGACCTCGACATGGCTGAGGGTTGAGATACTTTTGGCCACGCCCCTTTTGCCTAGAAACCCCTAAAACCATTGAAATAGCATTGGGGTTTAAATTCGTTAGGCCCCGCCCCTTTGGGTCCAGAAGCCCAGAATACCATTCATAGTACAGACCTCGACATGGCTGAGGGTTGAGATACTTTTGGCCACACCCCTTTTGCCGAGAAGCCCCTAAACCCATTGTAATAGCATTGGGGGTTTAAATTCGTTAGGCCCCGCCCCTTTGGGTCCAGAAGCCCAGAATACCATTCATAGTATAGACCTCGACATGGCTGAGGGTTGAGATACTTTTGGCCACGCCCCTTTTGCCTAGAAGCCCCTAAACACATTGAAATCGCATTGGGGGTTTAAATTCGTTAGGCCCCGCCCCTTTGGGTCCAGAAGCCCAGAATACCATTCATAGTATAGACCTCGACATGGCTGAGGGTTGAGGTACTTTTGGCCATGCCCCTTTTGCCTATAAACCCCTAAACCCATTGAAATAGCATTGGGGGTTTAAATTCGTTAGGCCCCGCCCCTTTGGGTCCAGAAGCACAGAATACCATTCATAGTATAGACCTCGACATGGCTGAGGGTTGAGATACTTTTGGCCACGCCCCTTTTGCTAGAAGCCCCTAAACCCATTGAAATAGCATTGGGGGTTTAAATTCGTTAGGCCACGCCCCTTTGGGTCCAGAAGCCCAGAATACCATTCATAGTATAGACCTCGACATGGCTGATGGTTGAGATACTTTTGGCCACGCCCCTTTTGCCTAGAAGCCCCTAAACCCATTGAAATAGCATTGGGGGTTTAAATTCGGTAGGCCCCTCCCCTTTGGGTCCAGAAGCCCAGAATACCATTCATAGTATAGACCTCGACATGGCTGAGGGTTGAGATACTTTTGGCCACGCCCCTTTTGCCTAGAAGCCCCTAAACCCATTGAAATCGCATTGGGGGTTTAAATTCGTTAGGCCCCGCCCCTTTGGGTCCAGAAGCCCAGAATACCATTCATAGTACAGACCTCGACATGGCTGAGGGTTGAGATACTTTTGGCCACACCCCTTTTGCCTAGAAGCCCCTAAACCCATTGAAATAGCATTGGGGGTTTATATTCGTTAGGCCCCGCCCCTTTGGGTCCAGAAGCCCAGAATACCATTCATTGTATAGACCTCGACATGGCTGAGGGTTGAGGTACTTTTGGCCACGCCCCTTTTGCCTAGAAGCCCCTAAAACCATTGAAATAGCATTGGGGTTTAAATTCGTTAGGCTCCGCCCCTTTGGGTCCAGAAGCCCAGAATACCATTCATAGTACAGACCTCGACATGGCTGAGGGTTGAGATACTTTTGGCCACGCCCCTTTTGCCTAGAAGCCCCTAAACCCATTGAAATAGCATTGGGGTTTAAATTCGTTAGGCCCCGCCCCTTTGGGTCCAGAAGCCCAGAATACCATTCATAGTACAGACCTCGACATGGCTGAGGGTTGAGATACTTTTGGCCACGCCCCTTTTGCCTAGAAGCCCCTAAACCCATTGAAATAGCATTGGGGGTTTATATTCGTTAGGCCCCGCCCCTTTGGGTCCAGAAGCCCAGAATACCATTCATAGTATAGACCTCGACATGGCTGAGGGTTGAGATACTTTTGGCCACGCCCCTTTTGCCTAGAAGCCCCTAAACCCATTGAAATAGCATTGGGGTTTAAATTCGCTAGGCCCCGCCCCTTTGGGTCCAGAAGCCCAGAATACCATTCATAGTATAGACCTCGACATGGCTGAGGGTTGAGGTACTTTTGGCCATGCCCCTTTTGCCTAGAAGCCCCTAAACCCATTGAAATAGCATTGGGGGTTTAAATTCGTTAGGCCCCGCCCCTTTGGGTCCAGAAGCACAGAATACCATTCATAGTATAGACCTCGACATGGCTGAGGGTTGAGATACTTTTGGCCACGCCCCTTTTGCTAGAAGCCCCTAAACCCATTGAAATAGCATTGGGGGTTTAAATTCGTTAGGCCACGCCCCTTTGGGTCCAGAAGCCCAGAATACCATTCATAGTATAGACCTCGACATGGCTGATGGTTGAGATACTTTTGGCCACGCCCCTTTTGCCTAGAAGCCCCTAAACCCATTGAAATAGCATTGGGGGTTTAAATTCGGTAGGCCCCTCCCCTTTGGGTCCAGAAGCCCAGAATACCATTCATAGTATAGACCTCGACATGGCTGAGGGTTGAGATACTTTTGGCCACGCCCCTTTTGCCTAGAAGCCCCTAAACCCATTGAAATCGCATTGGGGGTTTAAATTCGTTAGGCCACGCCCCTTTGGGTCCAGAAGCCCAGAATACCATTCATAGTATAGACCTCGACATGGCTGATGGTTGAGATACTTTTGGCCACGCCCCTTTTGCCTAGAAGCCCCTAAACCCATTGAAATCGCATTTGGGGTTTAAATTCGTTAGGCCCCGCCCCTTTGGGTCCAGAAGCCCAGAATACCATTCATAGTACAGACCTCGACATGGCTGAGGGTTGAGATACTTTTGGCCACGCCCCTTTTGCCTAGAAGCCCCTAAACCCATTGAAATAGCATTGGGGGTTTATATTCGTTAGGCCCCGCCCCTTTGGGTCCAGAAGCCCAGAATACCATTCATAGTATAGACCTCGACATGGCTGAGGGTTGAGGTACTTTTGGCCACGCCCCTTTTGCCTAGAAGCCCCTAAAACCATTGAAATAGCATTGGGGTTTAAATTCGTTAGGCCCCGCCCCTTTGGGTCCAGAAGCCCAGAATACCATTCATAGTACAGACCTCGACATGGCTGAGGGTTGAGATACTTTTGGCCACACCCCTTTTGCCGAGAAGCCCCTAAACCCATTGAAATAGCATTGGGGGTTTAAATTCGTTAGGCCCCGCCCCTTTGGGTCCAGAAGCCCAGAATACCATTCATAGTATAGACCTCGACATGGCTGAGGGTTGAGATACTTTTGGCCACACCCCTTTTGCCGAGAAGCCCCTAAACCCATTGAAATAGCATTGGGGGTTTAAATTCGTTAGGCCCCGCCCCTTTGGGTCCAGAAGCACAGAATACCATTCATAGTATAGACCTCGACATGGCTGAGGGTTGAGGTACTTTTGGCCACGCCCCTTTTGCCTAGAAGCCCCTAAACCCATTGAAATAGCATTGGGGGTTTAAATTCGTTAGGCCCCGCCCCTTTGGGTCCAGAAGCCCAGAATACCATTCATAGTATAGACCTCGACATGGCTGAGGGTTGAGGTACTTTTGGCCCTGCCCCTTTTGCCTAGAAGCCCCTAAACCCATTGAAATAGCATTGGGGGTTTAAATTCATTAGGCCCCGCCCCTTTGGGGCTTGAAGCCCAGAATACCATTCATAGTATAGACCTCGACATAGCTGAGGGTTGAGGTACTTTTGGCCATGTCCCTTTTGCCTAGAAGCCCCTAAACCCATTGAAATAGCATTGGGGGTTTAAATTCGTTAGGCCCCGCCCCTTTGGGTCCAGAAGCACAGAATACCATTCATAGTATAGACCTCGACATGGCTGAGGGTTGAGGTACTTTTGGCCACGCCCCTTTTGCCTAGAAGCCCCTAAACCCATTGAAATAGCATTGGGGGTTTAAATTCGTTAGGCCCCGCCCCTTTGGGTCCAGAAGCCCAGAATACCATTCATAGTATAGACCTCGACATGGCTGAGGGTTGAGATACTTTTGGCCACGCCCCTTTTGCCTAGAAGCCCCTAAACCCATTGAAATAGCATTGGGGTTTAAATTCGCTAGGCCCCGCCCCTTTGGGTCCAGAAGCCCAGAATACCATTCATAGTATAGACCTCGACATGGCTGAGGGTTGAGGTACTTTTGGCCACGCCCTTTTTGCCTAGAAGCCCCTAAACCCATTGAAATAGCATTGGGGGTTTAAATTCGTTAGGCCCCGCCCCTTTGGGGCCAGAAGCCCAGAATACCATTCATAGTACAGACCTCGACATGGCTGAGGGTTGAGATACTTTTGGCCACGCCTCTTTTGCCTAGAAGCCCCTAAACCCATTGAAATAGCATTGGGGGTTTAAATTCGTTAGGCCCCGCCCCTTTGGGTCCAGAAGCCCATAATACCATTCATAGTATAGACCTCGACATGGCTGAGGGTTGAGGTACTTTTGGCCACACCCCTTTTGCCGAGAAGCCCCTAAACCCATTGAAATAGCATTGGGGGTTTAAATTCGTTAGGCCCCGCCCCTTTGGGTCCAGAAGCCCAGAATACCATTCATAGTATAGACCTCGACATGGCTGAGGGTTGAGATACTTTTGGCCACGCCCCTTTTGCCTAGAAGCCCCTAAACCCATTGAAATAGCATTGGGGGTTTAAATTCGTTAGCCCCCCCCCCCCCCCTTTGGGTCCAGAAGCCCAGAATACCATTCATAGTATAGACCTCGACATGGCTGAGGGTTGAGGTACTTTTGGCCACGCCCCTTTTGCCTAGAAGCCCCTAAACCCATTGAAATAGCATTGGGGGTTTAAATTCGTTAGGCCCCGCCCCTTTGGGTCCAGAAGCACAGAATACCATTCATAGTATAGACCTCGACATGGCTGAGGGTTGAGATACTTTTGGCCACGCCCCTTTTGCCTAGAAGCCCCTAAACCCATTGAAATAGCATTGGGGGTTTAAATTCGGTAGGCCCCGCCCCTTTGGGTCCAGAAGCCCAGAATACCATTCATAGTATAGACCTCGACATGGCTGAGGGTTGAGATACTTTTGGCCACGCCCCTTTTGCCTAGAAGCCCCTAAACCCATTGAAATCGCATTGGGGGTTTAAATTCGTTAGGCCCCGCCCCTTTGGGTCCAGAAGCCCAGAATACCATTCATAGTATAGACCTCGACATGGCTGAGTGTTGAGGTACTTTTGGCCATGCCCCTTTTGCCTAGAAGCCCCTAAACCCATTGAAATAGCATTGGGGGTTTAAATTCGTTAGGCCCCTCCCCTTTGGGTCCAGAAGCACAGAATACCATTCATAGTATAGACCTTGACATGGCTGAGGGTTGAGATACTTTTGGCCACGCCCCTTTTGCCTAGAAGCCCCTAAACCCATTGAAATCGCATTGGGGGTTTAAATTCGTTAGGCCCCGCCCCTTTGGGTCCAGAAGCCCAGAATACCATTCATAGTATAGACCTCGACATGGCTGAGGGTTGAGGTACTTTTGGCCACGCCCCTTTTGCCTAGAAGCCCCTAAAACCATTGAAATAGCATTGGGGTTTAAATTCGTTAGGCCCCGCCCCTTTGGGTCCAGAAGCCCAGAATACCATTCATAGTACAGACCTCGACATGGCTGAGGGTTGAGATACTTTTGGCCACGCCCCTTTTGCCTAGAAGCCCCTAAACCCATTGAAATAGCATTGGGGGTTTATATTCGTTAGGCCCCGCCCCTTTGGGTCCAGAAGCCCAGAATACCATTCATAGTATAGACCTCGACATGGCTGAGGGTTGAGATACTTTTGGCCACGCCCCTTTTGCCTAGAAGCCCCTAAACCCATTGAAATAGCATTGGGGTTTAAATTCGCTAGGCCCCGCCCCTTTGGGTCCAGAAGCCCAGAATACCATTCATAGTATAGACCTCGACATGGCTGAGGGTTGAGGTACTTTTGGCCACGCCCTTTTTGCCTAGAAGCCCCTAAACCCATTGAAATAGCATTGGGGGTTTAAATTCGTTAGGCCCCGCCCCTTTGGGGCCAGAAGCCCAGAATACCATTCATAGTACAGACCTCGACATGGCTGAGGGTTGAGATACTTTTGGCCACGCCCCTTTTGCCTAGAAGCCCCTAAACCCATTGAAATAGCATTGGGGGTTTAAATTCGTTAGGCCCCGCCCCTTTGGGTCCAGAAGCCCAGAATACCATTCATAGTATAGACCTCGACATGGCTGAGGGTTGAGGTACTTTTGGCCACACCCCTTTTGCCGAGAAGCCCCTAAACCCATTGAAATAGCATTGGGGGTTTAAATTCGTTTGGCCCCGCCCCTTTGGGTCCAGAAGCCCAGAATACCATTCATAGTATAGACCTCGACATGGCTGAGGGTTGAGATACTTTTGGCCACGCCCCTTTTGCCTAGAAGCCCCTAAACCCATTGAAATAGCATTGGGGTTTAAATTCGTTAGGCCCCGCCCCTTTGGGTCCTGAAGCCCAGAATACCATTCATAGTATAGACCTCGACATGGCTGAGGGTTGAGGTACTTTTGGCCACGCCCCTTTTGCCTAGAAGCCCCTAAACCCATTGAAATAGCATTGGGGGTTTAAATTCGTTAGGCCCCGCCCCTTTGGGTCCTGAAGCCCAGAATACCATTCATAGTATAGACCTCGACATGGCTGAGGGTTGAGATACTTTTGGCCACGCCCCTTTTGCCTAGAAGCCCCGAAACCCATTGAAATAGCATTGGGGGTTTAAATTCGTTAGGCCCCGCCCCTTTGGGTCCAGAAGCCCAGAATACCATTCATAGTATAGACCTCGACATGGCTGAGGGTTGAGGTACTTTTGGCCACGCCCCTTTTGCCTAGAAGCCCCTAAACCCATTGAAATAGCATTGGGGGTTTAAATTCGTTAGGCCCCGCCCCTTTGGGGCTTGAAGCCCAGAATACCATTCATAGTATAGACCTAGACATGGCTGAGGGTTGAGGTACTTTTGGCCACGCCCCTTTTGCCTAGAAGCCCCTAAACCCATTGAAATAGCATTGGGGGTTTAAATTCGTTAGGCCCCGCCCCTTTGGGTCCAGAAGCCCAGAATACCATTCATAGTATAGACCTCGACATGGCTGAGGGTTGAGGTACTTTTGGCCACGCCCCTTTTGCCTAGAAGCCCCTAAACCCATTGAAATAGCATTGGGGGTTTAAATTCGTTAGGCCCCGCCCCTTTGGGTCCAGAAGCCCAGAATACCATTCATAGTACAGACCTTGATATGGCTGAGGGTTGAGATACTTTTGGCCACGCCCATTTTGCCTAGAAGCCCCTAAACCCATTGAAATAGCATTGGGGGTTTAAATTCGTTAGGCCCCGCCCCTTTGGGTCCAGAAGCCCAGAATACCATTCATAGTATAGACCTCGACATGGCTGAGGGTTGAGATACTTTTGGCCACGCCCCTTTTGCCTAGAAGCCCCTAAATTCATTGAAATAGCATTGGGGGTTTAAATTCGTTAGGCCCCGCCCCTTTGGGTCCTGAAGCCCAGAATACCATTCATAGTATAGACCTCGACATGGCTGAGGGTTGAGGTACTTTTGGCCACGCCCCTTTTGCCTAGAAGCCCCTAAACCCATTGAAATAGCATTGGGGGTTTAAATTCGTTAGGCCCCGCCCCTTTGGGTCCTGAAGCCCAGAATACCATTCATAGTATAGACCTCGACATGGCTGAGGGTTGAGGTACTTTTGGCCACGCCCCTTTTGCCTAGAAGCCCCTAAACCCATTGAAATAGCATTGGGGGTTTAAATTCGTTAGGCCCCGCCCCTTTGAGTCCAGAAGCCCAGAATACCATTCATAGTATAGACCTCGACATGGCTGAGGGTTGAGGTACTTTTGGCCACGCCCCTTTTGCCTAGAAGCCCCTAAACCCATTGAAATAGCATTGGGGGTTTAAATTCGTTAGGCCCCGCCCCTTTGGGTCCAGAAGCACAGAATACCATTCATAGTATAGACCTCGACATGGCTGAAGGTTGAGATACTTTTGGCCACGCCCTTTTTGCCTAGAAGCCCCTAAACCCATTGAAATAGCATTGGGGGTTTAAATTCGTTAGGCCACGCCCCTTTGGGTCCAGAAGCCCAGAATACCATTCATAGTATAGACCTCGACATGGCTGATGGTTGAGATACTTTTGGCCACGCCCCTTTTGCCTAGAAGCCCCTAAACCCATTGAAATAGCATTGGGGGTTTAAATTCGGTAGGCCCCGCCCCTTTGGGTCCAGAAGCCCAGAATACCATTCATAGTATAGACCTCGACATGGCTGAGGGTTGAGGTACTTTTGGCCACGCCCCTTTTGCCTAGAAGCCCCTAAACCCATTGAAATAGCATTGGGGGTTTAAATTCGTTAGGCCCCGCCCCTTTGGGTCCTGAAGCCCAGAATACCATTCATAGTATAGACCTCGACATGGCTGAGGGTTGAGATACTTTTGGCCACGCCCCTTTTGCCTAGAAGCCCCTAAACCCATTGAAATAGCATTGGGGGTTTAAATTCGTTAGGCCCCGCCCCTTTGGGTCCAGAAGCCCAGAATACCATTCATAGTATAGACCTCGACATGGCTGAGGGTTGAGGTACTTTTGGCCACGCCCCTTTTGCCTAGAAGCCCCTAAACCCATTGAAATAGCATTGGGGGTTTAAATTCGTTAGGCCCCGCCCCTTTGGGGCTTGAAGCCCAGAATACCATTCATAGTATAGACCTAGACATGGCTGAGGGTTGAGGTACTTTTGGCCACGCCCCTTTTGCCTAGAAGCCCCTAAACCCATTGAAATAGCATTGGGGGTTTAAATTCGTTAGGCCCCGCCCCTTTGGGTCCAGAAGCCCAGAATACCATTCATAGTATAGACCTCGACATGGCTGAGGGTTGAGGTACTTTTGGCCACGCCCCTTTTGCCTAGAAGCCCCTAAACCCATTGAAATAGCATTGGGGGTTTAAATTCGTTAGGCCCCGCCCCTTTGGGGCTTGAAGCCCAGAATACCATTCATAGTATAGACCTAGACATGGCTGAGGGTTGAGGTACTTTTGGCCACGCCCCTTTTGCCTAGAAGCCCCTAAACCCATTGAAATAGCATTGGGGGTTTAAATTCGTTAGGCCCCGCCCCTTTGGGTCCAGAAGCCCAGAATACCATTCATAGTATAGACCTCGACATGGCTGAGGGTTGAGGTACTTTTGGCCACGCCCCTTTTGCCTAGAAGCCCCTAAACCCATTGAAATAGCATTGGGGGTTTAAATTCGTTAGGCCCCGCCCCTTTGGGTCCAGAAGCCCAGAATACCATTCATAGTATAGACCTCGACATGGCTGAGGGTTGAGGTACTTTTTGCCATGCCCCTTTTGCCTAGAAGCCCCTAAACCCATTGAAATAGCATTGGGGGTTTAAATTCGTTAGGCCCCGCCCCTTTGGGTCCAGAAGCCCAGAATACCATTCATAGTACAGACCTTGAAATGGCTGAGGGTTGAGATACTTTTGGCCACGCCCATTTTGCCTAGAAGCCCCTAAACCCATTGAAATAGCATTGGGGGTTTAAATTCGTTAGGCCCCGCCCCTTTGGGTCCAGAAGCCCAGAATACCATTCATAGTATAGACCTCGACATGGCTGAGGGTTGAGATACTTTTGGCCACGCCCCTTTTGCCTAGAAGCCCCTAAACCCATTGAATTTAAGTATTTTATTGAAAATTTGCAACCAGAATAACTTCACACAAACATATAGCTTAACATCAGCATTACAAAATAAACCCCAGCTTCAAATAAAAAGAGAGTCCATTTCTCCCAGTCCACATTAGGAAACCCTTCAAGTCCTTAGGGTTCAACTGAAAAAGGGGTTACCAAACTATACAGTATATACATAAAATGTACATAATTACTATATACAATATATACTCAAACGCAACACTATACACAAAAACCTATTTACAGACACAGACAAAGAAGAAATGAGGGGCACACTCAGGTGTATGTAAAGCCATATATAAGAATATATATATCAACAATTCTAAGGGGGTGTAGGACAGAAAAAGCCAAAGCCAGAAAGACGCCAGAATTTCAGCCACCTGCTCAAGGGGGCTTGAGGTGACGCCACAAACGGGACCACCCCACAGCCTCCATCCGACGCCTCTCCAAATCCCTAATCTTCCACACCTCGTGCAGAATGCCTGACACCACCACCTCACAGGAGAGGACTTTTTGCCTGAGGGATACCTGACACCGTGCATTCCACGTGAAGTATCTAACCACTACGCTAACTAGAAATAAAGTGGATAACTCAAAGTGACCAATCCTCTTGAACGCCCCATAGGCCCACTCAGGGTAACTAAGCCCCGAAAGGCACGGGATACCCATGGCACTAGACACTCTCTTATAAACTTCCACATTGAAAGGGCACTTGAGTAAGAAATGGTCCATTGTCTCCTCCTCCCCTAGACACTCCTCACGTGGGCAACCACGATCATCGACATTTCTAAACTTCAAGTTCCCTCTCACGTAGAGCTTTCCGTGGAAAGAGAGCCAGGTAATGTCCTGAAATTTCAGAGGGATCCTCCGGGAGTTAACCAGAGCAAGCCCATCCGAAGACAAACTACCTGGGCAGTCTTTTAGCGACAGCGGTACCCAGAAATGAGACCTCAAAATTCTCCTCTCCAACTCACTTCTAGAGGAGTTTTTGACTTCCCCCACCTCCAGGCCCCAACGCTTTGTCACCTTCAAGCTCAAAGTCACGTAGGTCGGGAGGTAACCATGTCTAACTCGCATATTCTTTACGTTCCCTCCATCTAACCATGCATTGAGGAAGGGAGACACCCAGACTCTAAAGCCCTCTACCCATCGAGGAGGAGCCTCTAACTGGAGGCTTTCCAGATGTAACTTAAGAAAGGTCGTCAAAAGGAATAGCACTGGGTTGACCATTCCCAGGACTCCCTCCCTCCTCGACCTGTAGGTAACAGCTCTCTTTACTGGATTCAGTCTATTTCCCCAGAGCATCCGGAAAAAAAGAGCAGAAATCCTGGTCCATCTAGATTCCGGCAAAAGGCACACATAACTGACATACAGAAAAATCGGAATCAGATAGGTTTTGATAAGGTCCACCCTTTCCCTAAGGGACAGCTTCCATTTCTTCCAGCATTCCACTTTCCGGTCAGCTTCTTCCAGCCTAAGATCCCAATTTTGAGTGGCATAATCGCCAGGACCAAATCGTATACCTAAAACTTTAATCTCCTGGCTCGCCTGGGGAAGGCCATCCGGAAGGTCAAATTCCTGACCTTCCTCCCCCATCCAGAAAACTTCACTCTTTTCCTGGTTGACCTGAGAACCCGAGGCTTCCGAGTACTCTTGGACAGCCGACACCACAGCATCTGCCTCTGATGGATCTGACAAAATCACTGTGACATCGTCTGCGTAAGCCACCACTTCCAAAGAACAATCCGGGCTCAGCTGGACCCCCTTCACAATGCCACTCTCTAACCTTCTAATGAAGGGGTCGATAGCAAAGACATATAAGAGGGGGCTTCAGGGGCAGCCCTGTCTGACACCCGAATTGACCGAAAAAGTGGGGCCCACCCAACCATTTATCAGAGGGAAGCTCTCGGCTTGCCTGTAGATAACACATAGCCAATCAACCACCCTTGCTGGAAGACCGTACCATTCAAGAAGGGCCCACAGGTACTCATGGTTGACCCTATCAAAAGCCTTTTACTGATCCAAAGCCAGTAGATACTTTCCCCACCCCTCAGCACGGCACCACTCTACAGCCTCCCGGACGCCAAGGACGGCACTAAAGGTGCTCCGGCCTTTCACAGTACAGTGCTGAGAGGGAGAAAGAAGAGACCCGGAAAATTCCATCAGTCTATTGAAGAGTACCTTCGCCAGAATCTTCCTATCCGTATTAAGAAGGGCGATGGGGCGCCAGTTCTCAATACGTGATGGATCCTTACCCTTGGAAAGTAAGATAAGAGCAGACAATCTCATGAAAGGAGGGAGCAAACCCTCACCCAGGCTTTCGTTAAATACTTCCGCAAGACGTGGGGCCAAGAGGTCACGAAAGGTCTTATAAAACTCAGATGTTAGACCATCTGGACCTGGGGACTTCTTTATAGACAAAGAGTCTATAGCCTTCTTGACCTCATCCACTGTTATCTCATCTCCCAGAGAGCTGCCTTGACTCACAAGACCTGGCGTCTCCCTCAGAAATCGATCCATCCTCTCTCTGATAAGTGACTTCTCAGACAAAAGGCAGGAGTAAAAGGACTGCACAACTTCCAGAATGCCTCCCTTATCCTCCCGAAGGACACCCCGGTCATCATACAACCCCCTCACCTCCTTACAACTAACCGAATTCCTGCAGTTCTGGTAAGGATCAGGCGAGTGGTACTTACCATAATCCCTCTCCAGAACCAAGGAAGCAAAGCGGTCATATTGATACTCCTTCATCTGAGCCTTCACTCGGGAGATTTCCCCACTATCTCCTCGCTCAGAGATCAAGATATCCAACCTCTTTCTCAAGGCATTGTAGACATTCCTCTTTATCAAATTTCTTTTGGCTACAAGGTCACGAAAAAAGATGCAAGCTCTCTTTTTGCATACCTCCCACCACTCTGACCTACTCCATCCCGCCTCCAAAAGGGACTCCTGAGATTCAAGGAAGTCTCTAAAAGACTGTCTAATCTCTTCCTCCTTCAGAAGTTCAGAGTTTAAGCGCCAAAGGCCCCGCCCCTTCTGAGGAGACTCTGAGGCGCTCAAGGATGCACACAGACAAACGTGATCGGAGAATTCTACCGGCTTCAGCAGAGGGGCTGAAGTTTTCGAACTCTCCTTAACAAAAAACCTATCTATTCTACTCCTACAACTACCTCTAAAAAAGGTGAAACCCGTGAGGTCTGGCAAATGGCGAACATGCACATCAACCAAACCCGATTGCCTGACCATACTAGCTAGATAGCGGGAATCTGAACCCAGAGTTGTCCTTGGACCTCCCCTGTCTTTTGGCCTAATCCCGGTATTGAAATCACCGCCAAAGACTATCTGCCGGGTAGTGAAGAGATATGGCTTTATCTCCCCGAAAAGACACTTCCTATCCCTCGCAGTGTGGGGGCCATATATGTTAACCAGCCTTAGGTCATGTCCCTTCAGGTTGACATCCAAAACCATACACCTGCCTACTTGAAGCTCAATAACCCCTTGGACAACCACTTTACCAGTAAAAAAGACTGCCAGCCCACTGTATGGCTCGGCAGCAAGAGACCAGAATGACGGCCCACGCCTCCACTCGGCTTTCGCCTTGTGAAGATCTGCAAGCCGCCCCACCCTGGTCTCTTGCAAAAACAAAAAATCCACATCCAGGGCGTTAAAAAACTGAAAAGCCAAATGCCGAGCCCGCTCTGAAAGAATGGAGGCCACGTTTAAGGTGGCAAACTTAATGGGCTGGAGAGCCATCCTTCAGGGTTATTGAAGTAGGACCTTACTCACTTCTTCTTTGTCTGCCTTTGGGACTCCTCATCTGAGGAACCATACCTCTTACATTGCACGCCAGATGGCAAAAACTCCCCCTCCAACTCCACATCTGAGGCAGAGCCCTCACCATCTATTTGGGGGGAGACCACACCTGCCTCCCTAGCCTTACTTAACACCACCCCATCGGGGCAACCACTAGAGACCAATGTCCCCTGTTGATCCGGAGGATCTGGTGGATCTGGGACCACCAAAGGTGCCACTACCAAAGGAAGGCTTGGGTGACTCCTCCAGCACCATTCCCTTCAGCCTCAGGCCCTCGATCCACAGGATGGACCAAGGAATCCGAGTCAGAGGCAGTATGTACCACCTTCTCTGTCCCCTCCACCTCCTCACAAAGCTCTGGTGACATGTTCTCCACAGTGACTACCTCCGACTCCACATTCCTCCCCTCTACCAAAAAATCTTCACCCCTGCTTGAAACCTCCTTCCTTCCCTTCCCCTTCCCCTTACCAAGGGAAGAGGCAGCCTGATAGGGAGAGACTGCGCGTGGCCCCCTTTTTCTCAGCCTCATTACCCTAGAACTTAAGACCAGGTCCCCGTTTTTATCCCTAATTTTCTCCCCCTCCCCCTCTTCCTCATCACTAGAGAAAGCCCCAAACCGATTTGACAGCACCAAACCCCCATCTGGCTGACCCTTACCCTTCCCACCTTTCTTCTTCCCAACCACTCACCTGAAAGGCTCCACAGACCCTTCAGTGGACACCCTATTATCAGTAGATACCCTCTCAAGGGACACACTAGGTACATTTAGCTCACTTTGTACCGCCTCTGCAATCACACTTTGCATTTCTTTCCCAACCCTTGCTGACATATCCTCCATTTCTTTCTCAACCCTCACTGCCACAGCCACCATCTCCTTATCTACCAGAGTATTGTGAAAAGCAGATGGGCACCTACTATACGGGTGACCCTCACACCCACACAAATTGCACATTATCACATCACAATCCCTAGCTGAATGGCCTAGCTTGTTACACTTTGAACATTTCTGTGCGGGGCAATCTTTACTGATATGACGAAAATCACCACATCTATGGCACATTCTGGGTTGCCCCGCATAGAAACACTGAATACGGTCAGTGCCTATGTAGGCAGCAGACGGAATATGTATCCCTTGTCTAAGTTTAACCGTGGCCGACCAGGCTCCCCCCCATACTCCTAAACCACCAGGGACCTTAACTAACGGCTCAACAATAGACTCCACGAACCTCCTAAGCCAAAAGGTCAAATCACATTCACTTAGGGACTCATTCCTAAACAAAATGGTCACCTTAGCAGTCTCCTTCCTAGTCACAGCATAAGCCGTGTAATTCACCCATGGGGCCTTAACCTTCAACTCTGGCCATTTTGACCAAAATGCCTGCAGGCCGTTATAAGTCTGAAAACTCAAATCATATTCATTAGACCCCACGGGATGGATGCAGGCGTAAATATCATTGACCACAAACCCTGTCTTCAAAAACTCCTGCAAAAAATCATTCCTATGAGGCGGAGTGTCACTACTGGTCCACTTTAGCTGGACCACATTCCGTCTCTTTGTACTTTGAACAAAACTATTTGGAGCCACCACCTGATTATTTCCAACAGCCCTTGCAGCAGTTCTTGTTACAGCCCCAAAATACGAGACTACCCCTGGCACCACAGGAGTCCTCGTTGCTTCACTAATTACACTCCCAACCCTAGTTACAGATGGAACCACTGCTAAACCTTTTTGCACAGGAACAGACTTATCCCCTTTATTCTGCTCCCCCTCTAAAAGCTGCAAAGCAGCTCTTACTCTCACAGGAACCTCCAGATTACCAAACACCGTTTCCACAACCTGAAATTGTGCTGGACTTAAATCAGATTTTTCTAAAGCCGGCATTCCCTGTGCCACTTTATCACCCTTGGCCCCCGAAACCTTCCCCCCAAGGGGTTTACCCCCTACCACAGAAACTTTTTCTTTCCTTTCACTCACCATTTGTATCACTTCATCGGATATCAATTTATTATTAGCAGACCCTCCTTGCTCTACATCTACCTCCATTTGCCCACGCAGATCATCCCTCAATTCATTTTCATTATTATCTACTACATCATTTGCCTTATCCTCTATTATCATATCCTGCACCACCACAGTCGGAGGTAATTCAGAGGCCTCTGCACATAGCGGCAACAATAAAGATTTCAATTGATTATTGACCTCCTTCAAACGATCTTCCAACTCTACAAGTTCAGCCGTATAAACACCTCTGATTCTGCTAGAGACACTATTACGTTTTTTCCTTTTTGCTGATACCAATTTACCAAGCCTTGAAACTTCCTTTTATAACTCAGCCACTGTGAACTGCTGCTCAGACTGTGCTTGCACAGCTTCATTAACCCTTTTTACATCAGCCTCTAGAAGCTGCAGCTCAAGCAAAGATTCAGTCACCTCCTGACTGGACATATTTACTTCAGACTCCAGGACAGTCATGTTTACACAGTTACTTATACCTGGTTCGGATGACACAGGCTGCTCACTGTTCCCATCAGGGCATACTGACTGCACCACAACTCCTGCAGCCACATCGCCCACAGGTTCAGCCACAATTTCTCCAGGATCAGGTACAGCCACAGGTACAATTAGGTGAGTTACATCACACACCTTTTTTTCACTGTTAGCAGCCTGAGGCTTTGTCACATTATTTGGCCCCACCATCACCTCTCCAATGACAGGCACACCAGTCACTGTTGCTTTAAATTTGCAAGCTTGGACATCAGGCTGATTTGCAGACACCGCTGCACCACCAATACAGGAATCCACAGACTTATCTGCTCCAGAACTACAAGATCCCACAGCAGGCTCCAGCTGCAGAGGCTTTCCATGCTTGTTTCCCACACTGGATACTGCAGGCTGCACCAGCACTTTCTCCTCTGCATGCACAGCCACAGGTGCACTCAGGTGAGTTACATCACACACCCTTTTTCCACTGTTAGCAGCCAGAGGCTTTGTCACATTAATTGGCCCCACCATCACCTCTCCAATGACAGGCCCACCAGTAACTGTTGCTTTACCTTTGCAGGCATGGACATCAGGCTGATTTGCGGACACCGCTGCACCACCAATGCAGGAATCCACAGACTTATCTGCTCCAGAACTACAAGGTCCTACAGCAGGCTCCAGCTGCAGAGGCTTTCCATGCTTGCTTCCCACACTGGATACTGCAGGCTGCACCAGCACTTTCTCCTCTGCATGCACAGCCACAGGTGCAATTAGGTGAGTTACATCACACACCCTTTTTCCACTGTTAGCAGCCAGAGGCTTTGTCACATTAATTGGCCCCACCATCACCTCTCCAATGACAGGCCCACCAGTAACTGTTGCTTTACCTTTGCAGGCATGGACATCAGGCTGATTTGCGGACACCGCTGCACCACCAATGCAGGAATCCACAGACTTATCTGCTCCAGAACTACAAGGTCCCACAGCAGGCTCCAGCTGCAAAGGCTTTCCATGCTTGTTTCCCACACTGGATACTGCAGGCTGCACCAGCACTTTCTCCTCTGCAATGCACAGCCACAGGTGCAATTAGGTGAGTTACAGTACATCACACACCCTTTTTCCACTGTTAGCAGCCAGAGTCTTTGTCACATTACTTGGCTTGTTTCCCACACTGGATACTGCAGGCTGCACCAGCACTTTCTCCTCTGTAAGCACAGTCACAGGTGCACTCAGGTGAGTTACATCACACACCTTTTCATGCTCTGCAGTTTTTCCCCGAAAAGGGGGTAACATACCAGGTGAAATCAGCTTTCTTCCACTTGGCAGAACCATAGGGATTTTAGCCTGGGACTCCTCCACATCTTCCTCCCCAGGAGGGTCCATCCTATTTGGGACAAACCCAGATGGGACACTACTTTCCTTTCTATAACACTCTGAGAAAGCAGGACCACACCTAACAGCCGCTTTTGCCTAGAAGCCCCTAAACCCATTGAAATAGCATTGGGGGTTTAAATTCGTTAGGCCCCGCCCCTTTGGGTCCAGGAGCCCAGAATACCATTCATAGTATAGACCTCGACATGGCTGAGGGTTGAGATACTTTTGGCCACGCCCCTTTTGCATAGAAGCCACTAAACCCATTGAAATAGCATTGGGGGTTTAAATTAGTTAGGCCCCGCCCCTTTGGGTCCAGAAACCCAGAATACCATTCATAGTATAGACCTCGACATGGCTGAGGGTTGAGATACTTTTGGCCACGCCCCTTTTGCCTAGAAGCCCCTAAACCCATTGAAATAGCATTGGGGGTTTAAATTCGTTAGGCCCCGCCCCTTTGGGTCCAGAAGCCCAGAATACCATTCATAGTATAGACCTCGACATGGCTGAGGGTTGAGATACTTTTGGCCACGCCTTTTTTGCCTAGAAGCCCCTAAACCCATTGAAATAGCATTGGGGGTTTAAATTCGTTAGGCCCCGCCCCTTTGGGTCCAGAAGCCCAGAATACCATTCATAGTATAGACCTCGACATGGCTGAGGGTTGAGATACTTTTGGCCACGCCCCTTTTGCCTAGAAGCCCCTAAACCCATTGAAATAGCATTGGGGGTTTAAATTCGTTAGGCCCCGCCCCTTTGGGTCCAGAAGCCCAGAATACCATTCATAGTATAGACCTCGACATGGCTGAGGGTTGAGATACTTTTGGCCACGCCTTTTTTGCCTAGAAGCCCCTAAACCCATTGAAATAGCATTGGGGGTTTAAATTCGTTAGGCCCCGCCCCTTTGGGTCCAGAAGCCCAGAATACCATTCATAGTATAGACCTCGACATGGCTGAGGGTTGAGATACTTTTGGCCACGCCCCTTTTGCCTAGAAGCCCCTAAACCCATTGAAATAGCATTGGGGGTTTAAATTCGTTAGGCCCCGCCCCTTTGGGTCCAGAAGCACAGAATACCATTCATAGTATAGACCTCGACATGGCTGAGGGTTGAGATACTTTTGGCCACGCCCCTTTTGCCTAGAAGCCCCTAAACCCATTGAAATAACATTGGGGGTTTAAATTCGTTAGGCCCCGCCCCTTTGGGTCCAGAAGCCCAGAATACCATTCATAGTACAGACCTCAACATGGCTGAGGGTTGAGGTACTTTTGGCCACGCCCCTTTTGCCTAGAAGCCCCTAAACCCATTGAAATAGCATTGGGGGTTTAAATTCGTTAGGCCCCGCCCCTTTGGGTCCAGAAGCACAGAATACCATTCATAGTATAGACCTCGACATGGCTGAGGGTTGAGATACTTTTGGCCACGCCCCTTTTGCCTAGAAGCCCCTAAACCCACTGAAATAGCATTGGGGGGTTTAAATTCGTTAGGCCCCGCCCCTTTGGGTCCAGAAGCCCAAAATACCATTCATAGTATAGACCTCGACATGGCTGATGGTTAAGATACTTTAGGCCACGCCCCTTTTGCCTAGAAGCCCCTAAACCCAGTGAAATAGCATTGGGGGTTTAAATTCGTTAGGCCCCGCCCCTTTGGGTCCAGAAGCCCAGAATACCATTCATAGTATAGACCTCGACATGGCTGAGGGTTGAGATACTTTTGGCCACGCCCCTTTTGACTGGAAGCCCCTAAACCCGTTGAAATAGCATTGGGGGTTTAAATTCGTTAGGCCCCGCCCCTTTGGGTCCAGAAGCCCAGAATACCATTCATAGTATAGACCTCGACATGGCTGAGGGTTGAGATACTTTTGGCCACGCCCCTTTTGACTAGAAGCCCCTAAACCCATTGAAATAGCATTGGGGGTTTAAATTCGTTAGGCCCCGCCCCTTACTGTCCAGAAGCCCAGAATACCATTCATGGTATAGACCTCGACATGGCTGAGGGTTGAGATACTTTTGGCCACGCCCCTTTTGCCTAGAAGCCCCTAAACCCATTGAAATAGCATTGGGGGTTTAAATTCGTTAGGCCCCGCCCCTTTGGGTCCAGAAGCCCAGAATACCATTCATAGTATAGACCTCGACATGGCTGAGGGTTGTGGTACTTTTGGCCACGCCCCTTTTGCCTAGAAGCCCCTAAACCCATTGAAATAGCATTGGGGGTTTAAATTCGTTAGGCCCCACCCCTTTGGGTCCAGAAGCCCAGAATACCATTCATAGTATAGACCTCGACATGGCTGAGGGTTGAGATACTTTTGGCCACGCCTCTTTTGCCTAGAAGCCCCTAAACCCATTGAAATAGCATTGGGGGTTTAAATTCGTTAGGCCCCGCCCCTTTTGGTCCAGAAGCCCAGAATACCATTCATAGTATAGACCTTGACATGGCTGAGGGTTTAGGTACTTTTGGCCACGCCCCTTTTGCCTAGAAGCCCCTAAACCCATTGAAATAGCATTGGGGGTTTAAATTCGTTAGGCCCCGCCCCTTTGGGTCCAGAAGCCCAGAATACCATTCATAGTATTGACCTCGACATGGCTGAGGGTTGAGATACTTTTGGCCACGCCCCTTTTGCCTAGAAGCCCCTAAACCCATTGAAATAGCATTGGGGGTTTAAATTCGTTAGGCCCCGCCCCTTTGGGTCCAGAAGCCCAGAATACCATTCATAGTATAGACCTCGACATGGCTGAGGGTTGTGGTACTTTTGGCCACGCCCCTTTTGCCTAGAAGCCCCTAAACCCATTGAAATAGCATTGGGGGTTTAAATTCGTTAGGCCCCACCCCTTTGGGTCCAGAAGCCCAGAATACCATTCATAGTATAGACCTCGACATGGCTGAGGGTTGAGATACTTTTGGCCACGCCTCTTTTGCCTAGAAGCCCCTTAACCCATTGAAATAGCATTGGGGGTTTAAATTCGTTAGGCCCCGCCCCTTTTGGTCCAGAAGCCCAGAATACCATTCATAGTATAGACCTTGACATGGCTGAGGGTTGAGGTACTTTTGGCCACGCCCCTTTTGCCTAGAAGCCCCTAAACCCATTGAAATAGCATTGGGGGTTTAAATTCGTTAGGCCCCGCCCCTTTGGGTCCAGAAGCCCAGAATACCATTCATAGTATTGACCTCGACATGGCTGAGGGTTGAGGTACTTTTGGCCACGCCCCTTTTGCCTAGAAGCCCCTAAACCCATTGAAATAGCATTGGGGGTTTAAATTCGTTAGGCCCAGCCCCTTTGGGTCCAGAAGCCAAGAATACCATTCATAGTATAGACCTCGACATGGCTGATGGTTGAGGTACTTTTGGCCACGCCCCTTTTGCCTAGAAGCCCCTAAACCCATTGAAATAGCATTGGGGGTTTAAATTCGTTAGGCCCCGCCCCTTTGGGTCCAGAAGCCCAGAATACTATTCATAGTATAGACCTCGACATGGCTGAGGGTTGAGGTACTTTTGGCCATGCCCCTTTTGCCTAGAAGCCCCTAAACCCATTGAAATAGCATTGGGGGTTTCAATTCGTTAGGCCCCGCCCCTTTGGGTCCAGAAGCCCAGAATACCATTCATAGTATAGACCTCGACATGGCTGAGGGTTGAGGTACTTTTGGCCACGCCCCTTTTGCCTAGAAGCCCCTAAACCCAGTAAAATAGCATTGGGGGTTTAAATTCGGTAGGCCCCGCCCCTTTGGGTCCAGAAGCCCAGAATACCATTCATAGTATAGACCTCGACATGGCTGAGGGTTGAGGTACTTTTGGCCACACCCCTTTTGCCTAGAAGCCCCTAAACCCATTGAAATAGCATTGGGTGTTTAAATTCGTTAGGCCCCGCCCCTTTGGGTCCAGAAGCCCAGAATACCATTCATAGTATAGACCTCGACATGGCTGAGGGTTGAGATACTTTTGGCCACGCCCCTTTTGCATAGAAGCCCCTAAACCCATTGAAATAGCATTGGGGGTTTAAATTCGTTAGGCCCCGCCCCTTTGGGTCCAGAAGCCCAGAATACCATTCATAGTATAGACCTTGACATGGCTGAGGGTTGAGATACTTTTGGCCATGCCCCTTTTGCCTAGAAGCCCCTAAACCCATTGAAATAGCATTGGGGGTTTAAATTCGTTAGGCCCCGCCCCTTTGGGTCCAGAAGCCCAGAATACCATTCATAGTATAGACCTCGACATGGCTGAGGGTTGAGGTACTTTTGGCCACGCCCCTTTTGCCTAGAAGCCCCTAAACCCATTGAAATAGCATTGGGGGTTTAAATTCGTTAGGCCCCGCCCCTTTGGGTCCAGAAGCCCAGAATACCATTCATAGTATAGACCTCGACATGGCTGAGGGTTGAGGTACTTTTGGCCACGCCCCTTTTGCCTAGAAGCCCCTAAACCCATTGAAATAGCATTGGGGGTTTAAATTCGTTAGGCCCCGCCCCTTTGGGTCCAGAAGCCCAGAATACCATTCATAGTATAGACCTCGACATGGCTGAGGGTTGAGATACTTTTGGCCACGCCCCTTTTGCCTAGAAGCCTCTAAACCCATTGAAATAGCATTGGGGGTTTCAATTCGTTAGGCCCCGCCCCTTTGGGTCCAGAAGCCCAGAATACCATTCATAGTATAGACCTCGACATGGCTGAGGGTTGAGATACTTTTGGCCACGCCCCTTTTGCCTAGAAGCCCCTGAAATTGGCTAATCTTACAGCCCGTGCTGCGTACACACATAATCCAATAGACCGGCGGGTACTCATGTAGTTTCATGGCGCCACTAAATCGCATGCGATATCGCATGCGATTTAATACCTGTTCATATCCCCACTATCCGCTATGGCGTGGAGTTGAATTTATATAGTGTGGCGAGCACAGGGAGACACTGAGCCCGAAGCATGGCGAGCATAGCGAGCGCCGCAAGGGGACACGGAATGCGATATCAGATGTCGCCGTCAAACTACACAAGTACCGTAATCCGTGTCCGCTCGCCACGCTTCGGGCTCAGTGGCTCGCTGCGCTCGCCACACTATATAAATTCGACTCCACGCCGTAGTGAATAGTGGGGATATGAACAGGTATTAAATCGCATGGAAAATTGCATATCTCCGAAAATACGCCGCCCAGCGATCAATTCTGAATCAGGCCCCAAAAACAGAAATTCACTGAAATAAATTGGCCCCTGCTCCCACCCTTGGAATTCAAACCCAGCCCATTATGTAAATAGCCTTTTATATGAAAGATTTTCAGTAAAGTCTTTCACCTCCTGAACACCTCTTGCTCTTTTAGGAAAAATAGCTCAGTGTGTACACACTAATTTGGTGACAGATATATCTATCAAAGATTTTGGCAAAGTCTTTTGAAATGAAAGTCTTCAAGTGTGTATGGGCCTTTAGTGGCTGTACGTCGTCTGAAGTTAGTGTTCAAGAAAGTTTGAAAATGGAGGAAGAAATGGTAAAGAAAAAGTCTAAAAGAGAAGAAAGTGGAAATCTGTCAGGGGGGAGTGCAAAAGTTAAGAAAGCAAAAGTAAAGGATGACGTTGTAAAGAAGAAAAAAAGAGTGGTGATTGTATGTAGAGTTACTGGATTTCCAGAAGAGGGAAAAGAGAAGCTTTTGAGTTCTGCTTATCGAAGAATTAAGAACAATGAAGATTTTTGTGAGGCAACAGAAGAGATTTTGAATAATCCTGTAATTATAAAGACTGTAGCTCATATGTTTGAGACTTTAGAAGTGTCAGACTAAAATGGCCACTGATTGCTTTGTTTGGGGTGGGGTTGATGTGTTTTGGAGGGAAAAAGTGGTTTGGATTATGCAAATTTTAATTTGTCTGTGCATCTTTTTAAGTTAAATATAGACCACGTTGATGATAAAGTATTATTAGCTGTGGAGTCTAGGCGTGGATTTCAAAGTTTCCTTTTGGGAACAGAATGGTTATAATACCACTGAGTGGTTCAAAAAAAAGTTGTCTTGCTGGTTGAACGCTATTGCGTGATGATCCCAGCAAAAGTTGTAAAATAGAAAACTGGTGGTTACATTCTTGACCAATTGTCTTGCTGGTTGAAGACGTTTGCATGATGGTCCCAGAAAAAGTTGTAAAATAGAAAACTGTTGACTGACAGTACATAAACCAATCAGAATGGCTAATTTTGAATGAGAATTGTTACCATATAGGCATATAGATATTGTTTTATACCATCATTAATGTAATGTGATTTTAACCATAGTATATATTATGTATGTGTATATAAAAATAGGAATAGCTTAATAATTAGGCAGATAGAGTGTTCTTACCCTCCCCAGATATATCTATATTTATTAATTAAGCAATGTATACACTATAGGCCAGACTCCAGCCATCTGGTTTCCTTTCTGGAGAATGTAGAAAGGATAGTACATCATCCAAGTTACATTGCAGGACAGACAAGACACTATTGTATTTTGACAACAGGAGTGTAAAATAGATTGATGCACAGGGAGAGACCAGAACAGGAGATCTCGCAAAGGAGATTACCACTAGAGTCCAGACAAGCAGGAGACCCTGTCACCATTAGCATCCATAAATTCAATAACGTCATGAGAACAGGGAACTTCAATTCATGTATTTGGGATATAAGGAGAGAGATAGAGTAGACATTCACTCTCACAGACACTCACAGACACACGGACAGTCAGCAAGAAACCCATTCAGAGAGTCAGGAGGAGAGATGTGAGAGAGAAGCAAGAGAAAGAATGGAATAAATAAGCAATGGGCAGGAGGTGAGGTGAATCATAGGTAGCTATACCCATGTAACTTGTAAGTATGTCATTTTATGTTAGTTTTGTAGCAATCTAAGTTTGTCAATTGTTTAATGTAATATAAGCAAGGAGGCGTATATAAATATATATATAATAGCATATACATCAATTACTGTGTTAAAATTATTCTGTATGGTTTGTTTTGCCTATAAATAAAATCCTCCAATTGGAGCTAAAATTACAAGTCTCGAACTCTCATATTTGGGGAATCAAATTATGACAAGTACTCTGCATATTGTATTGTAAGGTCTATTAGAATATAATTGCAGATGTTAAATATATGTGTTATATCAATACAAGATATAATAAATATATTTTATATAATATTTTAATCTCAATAACCATTATTGGGATAAGAGAGATATATGATCCCTAAAATAAAACTCTACAATGGCGACCACGAAGGGACTTGTACATTTTGGTATCTGATTGTATGATTATAATATTTATAAGGAGTAGCAGATGCGTGAAGCTGGCTACCTAACCTACAGAATCACAGTGAGGATGTATCTAGGAAAACTTAATACTATTGTGTATTTTTATCTTGCATTGTTTGTAGACCTAGAATAATGTATTGGTGAAATAGAACTGATATTCCATTGTTACCATTATCTGGGAGTGCACGCTTAGATATTGATAATATGGCATTATTCAGAAACATTTTTAACTAATACTATATTTACTAGGCTCAGCACAAAGGCTGGTTAGCCTGCTGACACATTGCAAGATCACAGTGGGGTATGTTACTAATAGGCACTTTATAATTGTAAAGGCCGAGAATAAATAAACTGTGGAAATGAGCATTTCCAAATAAATGATAATTAGTACCAGATATTAGAGTTAACTTTGAGAATCCGGACACTCTCATTGGGAGGATATCTTGTGTACAAAAGTATAAATACAGCATTATAAAATAAGTGCAATGTTGAAAATGAAAAGAGTTGCTGTAGCATTTAGGAAAATGCACAGAGCAGCGACTTTAGAAGTTAAGCAGGAATGTAAAGATAAATCAGGTTCACGTCTTAAGAGGGCATGCCTGAAAATGAATGCAAATGTGAATTCCTTCTTAAAATCCCTAAAGGTTAAGAAGTGTACTCAGAAGAATTCTGAGACAAAAGTACATTTTCTGGCAGATTGTGAACAAACTGCCCAGATCTCTCATGAAGGGATCACAGAAGCACCCAGCAAAGGTGTTAGGAGCAGGGATGAGACCACAGAGGGGCTCATTCACAAACAGACTACAAAGTCTGAAATGGTCACAGATGCTAATCAGGGCTCTGTAATAGAGAGAGAAAGTAATACTGTGCACGATGTACCTATACTCAAAGCACACATTACTGCAAATAAAGCAGGAGCAATGCGAGATGTCCCCTGCACTGTTTTGATTAAGGGGGGAGATCAGTACAATGAGGAGAGTAATTCTAAAGAATCCACTCTCACAGCCCCCATTGTGACAAAGAAACTTGTGTTGCCCTCATGGAAAGGGGAACAGACAATAACCTTGTATACACACACTCCAATTGTAGGTAAAGTTGTCACAGAATTAAATGAGCAAATGTATTCAGCCACAAATATGTCTGAGCTGAGCAATGGCATGAATTTGAGCATGCATGATCACCCAAAAGGTTCCACCATCTCTGTAACCCCCACACAGCAGTTAGAGACATCTAGTGGTGGAGCAAATGTCCACAGTCCCTTAGAGAGACCACATGCAGAGTGTCAATCTGTGAACACCACACAGAAGTACAGGAATGCTAAAAAGCATCACCAGGATGAGAATGTTTATATGTCCTGGAGTCCTAACCATTTTATTTTAGGTTTGGTCAAACATGAAGCCCCCGAGTCATACCAAGCATTTTTAACCAGTTTTTCGCCACACAAGTATATTTTTCAGAAGCTCCAAGTTTCCAGACTGAAGAAACTCGCAGGACCACCAAAAGCAAATCGAGAAAAGATGCATACTGGCAATGACAACAGGGAGTATTGTTCATTTACTTTATAGATTAAATCTAGTTATTGGGTGGTGTAAGAAACTGCCACATGTTTAAATGGATACAAGATCCAGATTAAATGTAACCTACATCATACCTGCAGCAAAGTTTATGTTGTCAGTGACATATACTATTACATAGAGGAGAGAAATGGTACAAACCAGAAAACATGGCCAGCAATGTTGGACCAGCAGATAGCACAAAGCAATGTCATACCACTAGCAATGATAGTAATTGTATTTCTTTTTGTTTCAATTTTAGTCCTGCACAGCAGCCTTATTACTGATGGACGCAAAGTTTTAAAGAAAGCCCCAAGTCGCAACAACAACCTCTACTAAACCTTTTATTGCTGCAATTATGCAAAGAGCCAGTACCTTGCACAGCTTGTGTTTGTCATCTAAGGAGAATCCAAAAACTGTCACATGGACAAAAATCAAAGGACTTTTTTTATTAGTTTCTTTTTCTTTCTTCAGTCCTTCAGAGAAGGAAAAGGTTTAACTACAGCAACTATTATTTGTTTCTGGACACATGGACAAAATCCCCTTTTCTCTTATTCAGGAGAAGTTCATTAACCCCTTCACTACAGCAATCATTGTTTGTTTGTTTGTTTGTCAGGACACTGTGACACATGCACATTCCATTTACAGTGTGCATCATTTTCACCACTGCAAGTAGGCAGAATCCTTTTGTACATACATTTTTTTAATCGCCGATCAATTCACACATATGATCTTCATTCTTATGTCATTGTATATACCTTGTAAATATTTTATTTTTTCTTCATATGAGTATATGCTGATTATATATACGCTTCCTTCTTAAAAAGCTTCAAACTAATTTAAATATCAGACAAAGAATGGTATGCCTTACATCAAATTGTAAAAGAGAAACGTTTTGTTAGTTGTTGAGATGGATCATTCTCTTAATACAGACTTAACCAAGTCTAAGAGAATGAATAATAGCATAGATGGAATATTGTAGTTATTGTATATGCACATGGCTGCATATCACACAACACTGGAAGGAATCAGATATAGTCAAACCCATTCTTAACAGATATTTAATATTTGTTTGAAGCAAAATAAGGGTAATTTGTTGTATTGATAGGATGTTGTCATAGATACGTTAAATCAAAATATGTATTGATAGGATGTTGTCATAGGTATCTCAAATCAAAATATTGTTGTTAGTTATTGGATTTAGTTGGTGAAGGGTTAATTTAGTTTAAGATAAGATAGTATATAGGAAGGTAGGTAAGAGATCAGAGACTGAATGGTAAATTGTTATTCAGTGAGGAAATTTAGTATAAATGGAGGGGATCCTTTAGAATCTACCCCAGACATTTACCTGCCAATGCCTGAAGATAAATGTTCTTATCAACAAGTAAAGCAAAAATACTTGGTTAAAGTTTCAACTGCTGTATTCAACGTCACAAACTGTTTTGTTCAACACAACAAGGTTGGGGTTAAAGAGAGACATGGACACTTATCATGATTGCAGCGCGATAATCTTAAAGGACGCACAAGGACACTTGTCACGATCACAGCGATAATCGTAAAGGACATACAAAGCAAACTCGCTAAGGACTGCATTAATGAGGCTTATCAAAGGCTCCGTGTTTTGCAAAACTGTGGTGAAGAAATTTATCAAGACCACAGCACTCCAAGGGCCACACAAGTAAAGCAACATTTCAAGCAAGTCAACAGCCTCTATGAAGAATTCTACTTCTACGTCCACCATACTGCAAATGTAAAGTGTCTAAGAAGAATTCTACTTCTACGTCCACCATACTGCAAATGTAAAGTGTCTCCAAGAACTGCAACCCACACAGGTGACAGCCCTCAGCCAGGAAATCACTGTGAGCAACAGTACAAGGAAAGTGTCCTCACACATCGACCAAACAAGATCTACAAGCCAAGCCGTGGCGTGGCATATAACTGTCTGTAGCAATGAAAATATTTTCCTCATGAATACTGAATATAAATAACCTCTGTCCCTGGTCAAATTTAGTTATTATAGGGTAAAATAGGTTAATTAAATGAAGGATATTTCATACCAATGGTTAATTTATGTTTAGGATAGTTTGAAAAAGAAAGTTTGGAAATATATATGAAGCAAGTATGGTATTTTTCTGTGTGACCAATCAAAATAATTTCTCATGGTCACAAGCGGGGGACTGTTACCATATAGGCATATAGATATTGTTTTATACCATCATTAATGTAATGTGATTTTAACCATAGTATATATTATGTATGTGTATATAAAAATAGGAATAGCTTAATAATTAGGCAGATAGAGTGTTCTTACCCTCCCCAGATATATCTATATTTATTAATTAAGCAATGTATACACTATAGGCCAGACTCCAGCCATCTGGTTTCCTTTCTGGAGAATGTAGAAAGGATAGTACATCATCCAAGTTACATTGCAGGACAGACAAGACACTATTGTATTTTGACAACAGGAGTGTAAAATAGATTGATGCACAGGGAGAGACCAGAACAGGAGATCTCGCAAAGGAGATTACCACTAGAGTCCAGACAAGCAGGAGACCCTGTCACCATTAGCATCCATAAATTCAATAACGTCATGAGAACAGGGAACTTCAATTCATGTATTTGGGATATAAGGAGAGAGATAGAGTAGACATTCACTCTCACAGACACTCACAGACACACGGACAGTCAGCAAGAAACCCATTCAGAGAGTCAGGAGGAGAGATGTGAGAGAGAAGCAAGAGAAAGAATGGAATAAATAAGCAATGGGCAGGAGGTGAGGTGAATCATAGGTAGCTATACCCATGTAACTTGTAAGTATGTCATTTTATGTTAGTTTTGTAGCAATCTAAGTTTGTCAATTGTTTAATGTAATATAAGCAAGGAGGCGTATATAAATATATATATAATAGCATATACATCAATTACTGTGTTAAAATTATTCTGTATGGTTTGTTTTGCCTATAAATAAAATCCTCCAATTGGAGCTAAAATTACAAGTCTCGAACTCTCATATTTGGGGAATCAAATTATGACAAGTACTCTGCATATTGTATTGTAAGGTCTATTAGAATATAATTGCAGATGTTAAATATATGTGTTATATCAATACAAGATATAATAAATATATTTTATATAATATTTTAATCTCAATAACCATTATTGGGATAAGAGAGATATATGATCCCTAAAATAAAACTCTACAGAATTACATGAACCAATCAGATGGTCTCATTTCTAAACTAATTTACATAAGGGCTTTATTTGCTCTCCATAACTTATTGAGGTCCTTTCTCGCCCTAATTGAAAACCTACAGAACCAGCCACAGATGGTTAATAACAAGAACATTCTTGACCAATTGTCTTGCTGGTTGAAGACTATTGCATGATGGTCCCACCAAAAGTTGTAAAATAGAAAACTTTTGACTGATGTACCATCATTCTGATTGGTTTATGACGTATCATCATAAACCAATCAGAATGGTTGAAGCAATTGTCATCCAAAAAAAGCCGTTCTGATTGATTGGTTTATGTGCCGTCAGTCAAAAGTTTTCTATTTCACAACTTTTGCTGGGACCATCATGCAATAGTCTTCAACCAGCAAGACAATTCGTCAAGAATGTTCTTGTTATCAACCCTCTGTGGCTGGTTCTGCTGGTTTTCAATTAGACTAGGGTGAGGAAGGACCTCCTTATGTTATGTAGATCAAATAAAGCCCTTATGCAAATTAAATTACAATTGAGACCATCTGATTGGCTTTTTTTGGAGACCGATCAGATGGTCTCAATTTTAATTTAATTTGCATAAGGGCATTATTTGATCTACATATCTCACTGAGGTCCTTCTTCACCCTAGTATAATTGAAAACCTACAGATCTAGCCACAAATGGTTGATAACAGCAACATTCTTAACCAATTGTCTTGCTGGTTAAAGACTATTGTATGATGAAAAAGTTGTAAAATAGAAAACTGTTGACTGACAGTACATAAACCAACCAGAATGGCTAATGTTGAATGAGAATTGCATCAACCAATCAGATGGTCTTACTTCTAAACTAATTTGCATAAGGGATTTATTTTCTGTCCATAACTTACTGAGGTACTTCCTCACCCTAGTCTAATTGAAAACCACAAAGAAAGGATTTGTTACTCCGCACAGGCTGTAAAGTTAATCAAAAGAACCAGAATTTTTAAAAGAGAGGGGGGATATATTTAAATTGCTATGGCAACCCCATCCATGCTTAATATATATGTGGAAATAATTTTTATATCTGGTGGTGCTCCCTAGAGTTTGATTGGAATATGGAAAAGCGGAAACAGAGAAACTCTTTTTGTTGGGGCACTTCTTGTCATTTAATGATATTAGACTAAAATAAGTCAATATCTCCCTCGGACTACCCTCAAGATATGTATTGGAAATAATGATTAATTGAATGTACTCTGATATTATTACAGTGGGTGAGTTTCATGGATTGTCTTGTTTGTACTATCTGATATCTGTCATGCTCTTTTGCGCATTACAGATATCAGATAGTACAAACAAGACAACCCATGAAACTCACCCACTGTAATAATATCAGAGTACATTCAATTAATCATTATTTCCAATACATATCTTGAGGGTAGTCCGAGGGAGATATTGACTTCTTTCTCTAACAGCTCATTTGTTTGTAATTTAACTATAATATTGCTTACCTAATTAAAAAGTCCATTGACACGGTCATAAGCACACTCATTTATGGGCTTATCCTCTCATTTCATGATCAACCTAATATCATGAATACTGTCTATCCTACATATTAAAAAAATTATTGTATTATATAATTTTTTCATATTTTATTCTCATTACATAAAAATTCTTCCAAAAAACTATATAACAATAGTCAATGTGTGTACATATATTTCTTCATATATAATTCTTTACTTTGTATATATTTTTGTATATATTTTCCTATATATATATAATTTTTCTTTCAATATTATTCTTTCTTTCAGTATATTATTCTTTCTTTCAGTATATTATTTCTTTCAGTGTCTTTTTCTTATAACAATGTATTTAACATTGAGTATTCCATTTGGTTTGTGTGGGAGTAAGAGAAATAACGTCGATTTAAGATAATTGAATTAACACTCCAATCAGCCTCAATTAATTAGGGACATTTCCTTTTAAATTCAAACCCTCTCGCCAATTCCTTCACCGTGAACAAGCTCTTTGGCGAAACGATATCGTTGGTTTAACAAGGAATGCACTGTGCGCAAAGTGCAAACCCTCCATGATGTGCCCCCCTTCGTCATATCTCTAAACTATTGCGGCATACATTTCTGACAGGCAATCGGCCCTGTGAGACGCCGGGACGCAGATCACCTATTTGTCCTAAATCTACACAACGGGCAGTTTACTGGGATTCCCCCGCTCTCCCCGCAGTACAGCACGGGTCTGAGACTGTGTACAGACTTCAGCAGCAAGTGCACGGAGACAAGTACTTTGGACCTCCGTGCCTGCCCAGATGTCCACACAGATACAGCGGCTGATACCAGAGCAGTGAGCGGACAAGTGGCACCGGAGAGGCTAACAGACAAGGACTGATTTCCGAGCATTGCTCCACAGCATCAGGTCCTTTCACTATCCCCACACAGAGAATACAATCCGTTAATACAGTATACTGGGACCTCCGTGCCTTCTCCCTGCACTAACCAACTTTTGGACAGACAGCGCTCTGTTTAATCATACACAAGGAATGTGGTAATGTAACCCGAATATTACACTAATGTTATGATTACAGCAGGATTATATGCCGTATACTTATTTCTAAGTACATATGCAAAAAATTATTAGTCACACTCTGATATCCTAATAAGATAGCTGAATGTTATGTGGTAGTTGAGACACAATTGGATACCAGTGGACAGGTGGTTCCAATCTGATGCTGGGCAGGATTTGTGTGATAATACAAAGACATAGTCTTATGCTGGGCAAACTATCAATAATTTAGGATAAAGTGTAAAGAGGCTTCACTGCGCAAATACTCTTAATATATCTATATGTTGTGTGATATACCCTGAATTGTACTCTGAGAGAATACAAATGAATTGGAGTTTATTTTGACATATACTGCAATCCAATTGATAGCTACATACTGCGGACTATATTCTAAATTAATTAGTGTTCTGGACATAGATTTAACAAGAAGAAGGTGACTAGCGCTCAGGCTATAACTTGATAACGGAGATGATATCTAGTGTGGTACAGCTTGCGTGTAAAGCAGGGTTATAAATAACAACAGTGTGCCAGTATAATGAAAGCAAAGGTGTTTATTGTCATTTAGTAAAAAATGACATCCAATGGTGGGGGGTGGGGGTGGTGAGGGATGGGAGCCCTCTATAGGAGGGGTGTGGGGGGCTGGTGGTGGCTGCAAGAGCCAGAGTCCAGAGTCTTACAGTAAAAAGTAAAAAGTCACACAAGCACACTCCGTTTCACCTCCTGCGGTGAACACAGTCTGTGTGCTGGGTGGAGATGGATGCTGTGGAGATATTAGTGCACAGAGAAATCGTTTGGCTGAAGATGGTAGGTCACAGTCTTATCATAGGGTCATGGTAAGTGTCCAGGTGTCGCTCAGGTTAAAGAGCGTCCTCTCTGCTGGCCAAGCGGTGCACCTAACACTTACCTGATACCACTGATGTCCTCAATCCTTCTGTCCCTCGCCGCTTCGTCGCTGAGTGGACTGTATCCTGCTGGTGCCTGCACAGCCGTGCAGATCACCAGTTAGTAACCGCGTCGCTTCAACAGAGACAGAAGTACTTCCGGGTCCCGCTGGCTTGCGTTCGCCGGGTGCTCCTGATCTCTGGAGTAACTCGGGCTGCACTCCCAGAGGGGAGGAGGCTTGTTGTAGATGGCTGTGTATGAGGTGCTGTCCAACGTGTTTCAACCCCGCTGGGGTCTTTTTCAAGGATAACTGAGCTGCTTTGCTGAAGTGTTTTTATGAGGGTTTGTTTGTGGGATACGCCCCTTGGAGGCGGGCGTCCATTGGGTGCTGTTGCTGTCCATCTGATGACAAGTGCTGATGAGCAGAGTTCATTGGTGCATATGATGAGAAGTGCTGATGAGCGGAGTTCATTGGTGCATGTGACTGCAGAGCATCAGGTGTGTGGATGCACCAGTAATCTGTATACAATCAGATTCATTAAGTGCTTTCAGGTGTGCTGGCTTATGGAAAAGGTCAACATATATTATGTAGAACTTGTGCCCATGTTAGTACGCTGAGAGTCAGATGCTGCATGATGTGTGGCAGTCTAGTGGCTCTACATGAAATCGCAAGTTCAGGAAGTGGTCGACATGGTGTGTGTCGACCTTATGTGTGTGTTAATGACGGAATGGGCTGGAAATGGGGGTACTGCTTGAAAGTGAACATGGGGGCTGTTGGGGAAATTGTGGGTGTTTTTGTTCACTTGAGTATAATCATGTTTACTGTTTAACCTTTGCTTGTGTATGTGCCGGGAGGAGCCAATCATCTCAAATGCTGGTCACCATATGTCATGTGGGTTATTTCTTGAGTGGCATTTATTTGGATATTGCACCTAGGTTGAAGTCTATGTTTAAGCCATTGGGTTTGAGAGTATTGAGTTGGTAGATCCAGAACATCTCTCTTTTATCCAGGGTGGCCGTGAAGTCCCCTCCCCTCCAATTTCTTTTGGGGGCCTCAATAGCTGTAAATTTCAGTCCTTTGGGGTCACAGTTGTGTCTGTCTTTGAAGTGTGAGGACACACTGTGTTGTTCATATCCCCTTTTTATGTTTCTAACATGTTCGTACATTCTGGTGCCCAGAGATCTAGTTGTTCTGCCTATGTACTCTATGTTGCAGGGGCATTTTATAAGATATATTACTCCAGTTGAGTTGCATGTCAGATGTTCCTTGTATTTAAATGTTTTATTCACAGTGGTTGAATGCCAGGTGGTGTTGGCCTTAGTGCTCATGTCTGACATACATTTGCACCCTGCGCATCTACCACAGTGAAAAAAACCTAAGCTGTTGGTCAGGGTGCTCTGGAAGGAGTTTGAGGGTTTGATATGATTTTTCGTCAGTTTTTGTTTAAGGTCAGGGGCTTTTCTGAAAAAGAAGATCAAAACAAGATCAAACACTCATTCAAGATCAACCCAAGGTAGTTTTCAGAAAAGCCCCTGACCTTAAACAAAAACTGACGAAAAATCATATCAAACCCTCAAACTCCTTCCAGAGCACCCTGACCAACAGCTTAGGTTTTTTTCACTGTGGTAGATGCGCAGGGTGCAAATGTATGTCAGACATGAGCACTAAGGCCAACACCACCTGGCATTCAACCACTGTGAATAAAACATTTAAATACAAGGAACATCTGACATGCAACTCAACTGGAGTAATATATCTTATAAAATGCCCCTGCAACATAGAGTACATAGGCAGAACAACTAGATCTCTGGGCACCAGAATGTACGAACATGTTAGAAACATAAAAAGGGGATATGAACAACACAGTGTGTCCTCACACTTCAAAGACAGACACAACTGTGACCCCAAAGGACTGAAATTTACAGCTATTGAGGCCCCCAAAAGAAATTGGAGGGGAGGGGACTTCACGGCCACCCTGGATAAAAGAGAGATGTTCTGGATCTACCAACTCAATACTCTCAAACCCAATGGCTTAAACATAGACTTCAACCTAGGTGCAATATCCAAATAAATGCCACTCAAGAAATAACCCACATGACATATGGTGACCAGCATTTGAGATGATTGGCTCCTCCCGGCACATACACAAGCAAGGGTTAAACAGTAAACATGATTATACTCAAGTGAACAAAAACACCCACAATTTCCCCAACAGCCCCCATGTTCACTTTCAAGCAGTACCCCCATTTCCAGCCCATTCCGTCATTAACACACACATAAGGTCGACACACACCATGTCGACCACTTCCTGAACTTGCGATTCCATGTAGAGCCACTAGACTGCCACACATCATGCAGCATCTGACTCTCAGCGTACTAACATGGGCACAAGTTCTACATAATATATGTTGACCTTTTCCATAAGCCAGCACACCTGAAAGCACTTAATGAATCTGATTGTATACAGATTACTGGTGCATCCACACACCTGATGCTCTGCAGTCACATGCACCAATGAACTCCGCTCATCAGCACTTCTCATCATATGCACCAATGAACTCTGCTCATCAGCACTTGTCATCAGATGGACAGCAACAGCACCCAATGGACGCCCGCCTCCAAGGGGCGTATCCCACAAACAAACCCTCATAAAAACACTTCAGCAAAGCAGCTCAGTTATCCTTGAAAAAGACCCCAACGGGGTTGAAACGCGTTGGACAGCACCTCATACACAGCCATCTACAACAAGCCTCCTCCCCTCTGGGAGTGCAGCCCGAGTTACTCCAGAGATCAGGAGCACCCGGCGAACGCAAGCCAGCGGGACCCGGAAGTACTTCTGTCTCTGTTGAAGCGACGCGGTTACTAACTGGTGATCTGCATGGCTGTGCAGGCACCAGCAGGATACAGTCCACTCAGCGACGAAGCGGCGAGGGACGGAAGGATTGAGGACATCAGTGGTATCAGGTAAGTGTTAGGTGCACCGCTTGGCCAGCAGAGAGGACGCTCTTTAACCTGAGCGACACCTGGACACTTACCATGACCCTATGATAAGACTGTGACCTACCATCTTCAGCCAAACAATTTCTCTGTGCACTAATATCTCCACAGCATCCATCTCCACCCAGCACACAGACTGTGTTCACCGCAGGAGGTGAAACGGAGTGTGCTTGTGTGACTTTTTACTTTTTACTGTAAGACTCTGGACTCTGGCTCTTGCAGCCACCACCAGCCCCCCACACCCCTCCTATAGAGGGCTCCCATCCCTCACCACCCCCACCCCCCACCATTGGATGTCATTTTTTACTAAATGACAATAAACACCTTTGCTTTCATTATACTGGCACACTGTTGTTATTTATAACCCTGCTTTACACGCAAGCTGTACCACACTAGATATCATCTCCGTTATCAAGTTATAGCCTGAGCGCTAGTCACCTTCTTGTTATTTAACTTACCCTGGGTTTGGACAAACCAGACTTAGCAGCCGGCAACCGAGGTAGAGCGCCCACTCTCACTCTCCTGTTCATAGATTTAACAAGGGCAGACAGACGGTCCAGTCTGATGCTGTGTTTAATTTGTGTATAGATACACATGAACAAATTATCCCGCACATGAATGTGTGATAACTCTTTATTGTAAACAATTTATGTGATTTCTGTAAATATCAGCCTTCCCTGCCTCAACTATTACTTCTGAGTAAACTCATCGGCAGGTAAAGGGCGTGTAGCCGACAGCAGTAACTCTCTATACCTGTCAGGATTTTGAGTGTGTCAAAAAATCTCTAAGCCAATGGGGACATCTAGGTTCTGAAAATGGGTAATTTTTACCATTATTAATGAATTATTACAAGTATTTTTCGCTCAATCAAGCACGGTTAGCTATTGAACTATCTAAAATAGGCTTTAACTCCACAGTATATCTCTTACACAGAGTGGACATCTAACAGCCGTATTTGTATGTCTTTAGTGTTATATGTTTTGTATGTCTTTTTATCCAAAATTGAATAAATGATTTTAGTCTAATATCTTTAAATAACAAGAAGTGCCCCAACAAAAACAGTTTCTCTGTTTCTGCTTTTCTAATTGAAAACCTACAGAACTAGCCACAAATGGTTGATAACAAGAATGTTCTTGACCAATTGTCTTGATGCTTTGAAGACTATTGCATGATGGTCCCAACAAAAGTTGTAAAATAGAAAACTGTTGACTGACAGTACATAAACAAATCAGAATGGCTTGTTTTGAATGAAAATTGCATAAACCAATCAGATGGTCTCAATTCTAAACTAATTTGCATAAGGGCTTTATTTGCTCTCCATAACTTATTGAGGTCCTGCCTCACCCTAGGCTAAAACCTACAGAACCAACCAAAGATGGTTGATAACAAGAACTTTCTTGACCATTTGTATTGCTGGTTGAAGACTTTTGTATGGTGGTCCCAGCAAAAGTTGTAAAATAGAAAACTGAGGGGTGACAGTATGTAAACCAATCAGAATGGCTTATTTTCAAGGTTAATTAGATTGCCCAATCAGATTGACTCATTTCTAAACTAATTTGCATAAGGCCTTTATTTGCTCTCCATAACATATTAAGTTCCTGTCTCACCCTAGGCTAATGAAAGACCTACAGAACCAGCCAAAGATGGTAGATAACAAGAACATTCTTGACCAATTGTCTTGCTGGTTGAAGACTATTGCATGATGTTTCCAGCAAAAGTTGTAAAATAGAAAACTGTGGGGTGACAGTATGTAAACCAATCAGAATGGCTTATTTTCAAGGTTAACTAGATTGATCAGTCTCATTTCATAAGGGCTTTATTTGCTCTCCATAACATATTAAGGCCCTGCCTCGCCCCAGAGCAGTTAGGCTCATGGATGAGGAATGGTACCTGAAAAGTCAATCCACAATGATAAAGTCTCTCTGGGAGGATTGGGAAGCAGCATGTCGGTGTATTAATGTATGGACAGAAGCTACTACAGAGGAGAAAGCAGCTTACCTGACCGATGAATTTAAGCAGTATGTACTTGAGGCTGCTGCAGGAAACCTGCTACATACTGTGGCATGGAAGGCTTTTGTCACAGAAGTAAGTAACGACATGCATCAGCTAATACGTAGAAGCCGGATTGCTGAGGCCAGCGTGCCAGCACCGGGTAAAGTGGTTCCTGGTAAGGAGCCCACAAAAAGAACCCAGAGGGAGGAGGAGTTGATGGTGCCACCTGGGTGGATGACCGAGGGGTTCACTATAGAGATCCCAGGTGGGGAGGCAGAGGAAATGTGGCGTGCAGAATTTGGAGATCCATTAGCAAGAATGAGTCTGGAGGACCTAATTGCAGAATGGAGGCTACGATGCAGCACACCCCCCAAAGGCCGCTCACACTGCACTCTTATCCGATTGGTGTACAAGCAACAAGAGGACCCACTACATGCATTCAGTGTGTATAGGAACTAGGTCTTGTGTCCGGGAGAACTGAGAAGTGTCCAGGAGCAGTTGCAGTGTCTCCTTCACTGAGAACGCAGAGAGGGTTGCCCTGGCACAGGGGCAGCTGAAGTCTCCAGAGTGGCTGGATCAGTGTCAGCGGGGGGAGGCAGAGGAATGGCAGCTGCTGCAGCTTATACACCCTCAGAGAGCCACAGAACTAGATCCCCCACTGACACAGGTAGAAAACACAGAAGTGTTCCCATTCAGTGAGTTGGGAAATGAGAAACTAGCTGTGGAGGGTCTTTGTGATATTGCACCAGGGACCCAGGACTCAAAAGGAGCCGTAACATCATGGACTGTGATTGTGGCAGATAGATGTTGAGAAGAGGATATTTATTCCCCATACATCGTGCCAGTTAGTGTGGCGGAGCTGGACGCTGTGGTCCCACATGGTGATGATGGACTGGTGCACTTGGAGCCCGTGATAGACGGAGCAGTGCCACTATACAGGGCAGGGGCTGCCTGAGAGAATAGCCACAGAGCAGAGCTGAGAGGATGCGACTGTAATGGCTGAGTCCTTGCAACAGGAGGCAGAAAGTGGTGGTCAGCCACTGCTCCAAGCAGCTGACCAGTGTACTAAGCTGGGGAGGGCTGCTAGCCAAAGGATGGGGTTGCACACAAAACCGGCACCCCAGGAAGAACGGCAGTACATCTTCCCTGTTACAGATGTGGGAGATGGAGACTTTGAAACTAGTGGCCAGGGGGTCTACAATGGTTGTGCCCCAGCAGAGGGGGTAGTACTTCTCCCCTATCTGGCCACAAGCAGTCCAGCGAAAGAGGGCATCTTGCCCCAGGATCCCCAGCATATTCAGCAGTGGGAGATGAAAGGAAAGGTGTCCGGCGTGTGCTCTGCCACCCTACCACCCCAGGAGGATTATCCAGTACTGATTATCCAGTACCCATTTATCCATCAGGACCATGAGGATCTGAAGTCAGAAGGCAGGTATGTGACCGGGAGATCGACCAGGGACCGGGTTGCCAGAGCCTGCGATTGCCAGATCAGAGCAGGGATTAGATTCAGGGGTGCAGCGCTATTGTGAGTCCCCTGCAAGAGTGATTGACTTTAATTATGTGCCCAGCGTGCCACTGCAGCAAACAGGCAGACAAGCAAGCACACATGGAAAGGATGGTCAGAGGCATGGCTCCTCACCCCCTGCGCCTCGGAGAAAGATACCTCACCACCCAGCATGGCACAAGTAAGAGAATGTGAGTATGCACCTGGGGCGGTGAGGTAGATACCAGAAGAGCCGTTGTACTGTGCCACCCCATCAGTCCCTTGGCCGGCCAGGCTTGGGAAGCAGTGCACACTGAGGAAGATGGAAGGTCGCCCAGGTGAGGCCAAGCAGTTGTTGTTTAAAGGGCGGGTGGGGGTGTTCGGACCAAGTGAGGGGTTTGAGGGGGCTTTTTAGGGGGAAGCATGGGAAGAATTGCAGATATTTCCTGCTCCCCTGCAGCCATTTTGTGAAGGAAACTCCACCGGACCGCTGCCTACTGCTGAGGGCAGGTGGGTGCTGGGTGTGCTCAGGCCCTGGGAGGTGGGAGAGAAGCATCCCACCAGCAAGGCCCTTCAGTCCTCATGTAGGGGTGCAGAAGAGGGTCTGGAACAGGGGGTTAAGCTTGTAAATGCTTTTGACGGGGGAGCACGAGGAGAATTGCTGTTACTCCTTGCTCCCCTGCAGCCGTTAAGTGCAGGAGGATTCCCTGGACCACTGCCTACCACTGAGGATGTGGGTGAGGTGGACCCCACCAGCAAGGCCCTTCGATCCTCATGTAAGGGTGCAGAGGATGGTCTGGAACCGAGGGTGGGGCTTGTAAAGGCTTTTGAGGGAGAAGTATGAAAAGATTTGTGGATACTTCCTGCTCCCCTGCAGCCATTATGGGAAGGAGAATTCCCTGTACCACTGCCTAATGCTGAGGGCAGGTGGGTGCAGAGTGTGCTTAGGCCCTGGGAGGTGGGGGGTGAAGGATCCCCCAAGCAAGGCCCTTCGATCATCACGTAAGGGTCCAGAAGACATTCGAGAACAGGGGATGAGTTTTGTAAAGGCTTTTGAAGGGGGAGTATGGGGAGAAGCATTGTCATTACCCACCAATCCAGACAACATCGGCGCTGTCATTAAGAGTTGAATCCACAGTTAGGTTCCTGGATTCTGGTCTGCGTGTGCAGATCGGGTTCCTCCCCATTGCGCCAGAGGTGGAGGGAGGAGGAACAACCACAAACGAAGGCGAGGAGTAAAGATTCCCACATGACAGGGGAAAACCCTGTACCGGGGGATACTAGAGGTTGCTCTCCAAACTATGAGTGGCTTAGCCCAGGAGGGCCAGGTAGAAACAGTACACACTGGGTATCGTTGGTCGCTGAATCGGCGGTAAAAAATAAGGGGGCTGTGTGACGGAACGTGACCACGACAGCATTCCGCTACGTATTTTTCTGTGCTTCAGCAAGAGAATTGCAAAATGCAGGCGATAACCGGATATTATCACTGACTGTATGCACATGTGAGCTGTATTCCCCAGACTACTGTATACAGGGGGGATGCAGTTAAAATCCCGGCGGTCGGGATCCCGGCGTTCACAATCCCGACGCCAGAATCCCGACTGCCGAAATCCCGACCGCCGAAATCCTGACACTTTCTCCCTCCGTGGGTGTCCACGACACCCTCGGAGGGAGAATAAATTAGTGTGCCAAGCGTAGCGAGGCACCGGGCCCGCTGCGTGGCGAGCACAGCGAGCCCGCAAGGGGGGGGGGGCTATCCACATCCCCCACTTGTCGGGATTTCGGCGGTCGGGATTCCGGCGTCGGGATTTTGAACGCCGGGATCCCGACCTCCGGGATTTCATACTGAATCCATACAGGGGACATCACTGGACTGTATGCCGGACAGTAATAGGATGGTATACTAAACAATCCATTATGTGGTATACCTTATTAGATGGTATACCTTATTCCAGAAAGAGAAAAACAGGAATGTCCTGTTTATACGGGTGCACCTATCTTAATTAAAATTTATACTTTTATTAGGTATGCTTTAAGAAATACTGCGAAATGTTTAAAAGATAGGTAGAGTAGACAAACAACAATTAAAGTAAGAAATCACAAATAATAAAATAAAGGTGGCAGACAGGCTGCTCTCTCTATGTTCACTTCTGTAATGAGGACGGATTAGTGTGTGTGAGTATCAAAGGTGTTTGGTGTGTTATCACAATAGATGTTTTCACCATTGGTATCCACATAGGAGGTGATATCACTGTTCCTACTCAATGTATGGGGAGCACGCACTGAGTTAGTCACCCTAAGATAGGCGGAGTCACGGTGGCGTGCACGTGAGGGAGGAAAGCTTGTCCCTCCGGAGGAATGGAACGCTGATGAGAGCCTGAAACTTCCCTGTCCTCCCCCTCCCAGATAGCTCTACCTGACCGGGTGTGGAACGGACGAGTCGGCTGCATAGTCTTTGACTGTGATCCTCAGCAGTATACCCGGGGAGTCTAAGCGGAGCCGTGAGGGACGACGAGACGTGAGACGCCGCTGGTCAGCCTGTGACATCATCCCCTGGCGTCCGGGATACAGCGGCGTGATATCGCGTAGTGCACAGGGCGGCTGCGGCTGGGTAGCTGCGGCGCTGCTCCACGCCGACGGGGACCCCGGATCGGCTTCCTGAACCACTGCCATATCCAGTGACTCTGGGCCACAGAAAAATCACGCAGAGGGGTAGACGGCTTGCCAGAAAAGAAACTGGTTGCCACATAACGGTCCAAAAGGCTCCGTAAGTAAAGCAGTTATTGATACTTTAAGACTTTCCGCCTGATACGGGGAGTGGACCCATTTATGTGACCTAGTTGTAGGGGCAGGACTTTATAAATTCATTGAACATATATTTGAGGCTTTTACTAGCCCCGGGACTGTTTTGTCGACACCAGTTTATAGAAATGGGGAAGTCGACGCAGAGTGCGGCGGCCGCCAAACTCGAGAAATTTGCCCGTACACAGTCTAAAGCCCCTTCAACGTCCACAGAAAATACTCCTTTAAGTACCCCCACCAAAGCTAGCTCCAGCCCTCAAACCCAAGAGGTTACTTTAACACAAGTTTTAGAAGCCATTAATTCCTGTGAATCTAGACTGTCTGAACAAATGCATAGTCTGCAATCTGACGTTATGCTTCTAAGGGACGATGCTCAAAAAACCCGTGATAGGGTATTAGAAGCTGAAGCCAGGATATCAAATACTGAGGATGCCATCCTTCCCATGCAAACTCAAATTAAATCCTTAACAGCTAAAATATCCGAGCTAAACGCAAAAGTAGTGGATATGGAAGGGCGATCACGCCGAAATAATATCAGATTTGTTGGGTTTGAGGAGAAAATCGAGGGAAATTGTCCCGAAAAATTTATTGAAGACTGGTTAGCTAAGTGTGTTGGCAGAGAAGCTATGTCCCCGTTATTTTCTATTGAAAGAGCCCATCGGGTTCCCGCCAGACCCCCGATACCAGGTGGCCCACCACGTACCTTGATTGTGAGGGTGCTGCAATCAAAAGATAGAGATACCATACTGCGGGTGGACAGAAATGATGGGGTACTCTCCTATAATGGAAAAAAGATATCTGCCTTCCCCGACCTCCCATTGGATGTCAGGAAGGGGAGAGCAGAATTTCGGGATATTAAAGAAAGGCTGAGAGTTTTAAACATCAAGTATTCAATGTTATATCCGGCAAAATTGCGGGTGGTGGACCAAGATATCACCAGGTTTTTTTCAACCCCTAATGATGCTGCAATGTGGATAGATAAATTCTATCCTGACTCGAGACAACTGGCAAAGAATTAATGTAACCTCATAATGCTGCTGGTGGTATAATCATCGAAAGAGAATTATTCTGTGTGGTTTTTTTTTTTTTTTTTTTTTTTTCTCTCTTTATTGCCCATTTCTTTCGGTCCTCCCATACTCGGACTGCATTTTTGAAGGGAACGTCTTGTACATACTTTCCGGAAGATAAGTGGGCATTTGTCTCTAAATTATGTATTTACAAAGTGGACCAATAATCGGACTGATTCATAACCTTGGGACAGAATTCCGATGTATTAAAGCTCTAAATGTTGGACTGGAAAAGTGGGAGATCAGGATAGTTTGTCTTGCTTCGGGTTTTGGACAGTAAGACATGTCGATCTCTTGTTATATTATTGGCCTGTATGGTACATTGGAATACTATTTTTTTTTATTTTTTATATTTTTTTTTTTTTTTTTTTTTTTCTTGGTATATTTTATTTACTGCCTATTTCTTTCGGTCCCTCCATATTTTGACTGCTCTTCTGAAGGGAACGTCTTGTACATGCTATCTGGAAGATAAGTGGGTATTTGTCTCTAAATCATGTACTTACAAAGTGGATCAATGATTGGACTGATTTATAACCCTGGGACAGAATTCCTATGTGTTAAAGCTCTAAATGTTGGACTGGAAAAGTGGGAGGTCAGGATAGCTTGTCCTGCTTCGGGTCTTGGACAGTATGACATGTTGATCTCTTGTTATATTATTGGCTTGCATGGTACATTGTAATATTATTTTTTTTTTTTTTTGTTTGTTTTGTTTATTTTATTTACTGCCTATTTCTTTCGGTCCCTCCATATTTTGACTACTCTTCTGAAGGGAACGTCTTGTACATGCTATCTGGTAGATAAGTGGGCATTTATCTCTAAATCATGTACTTACAAAGTGGATCAATAATCGGACTGATTCATAACCTGGGGACAGAATTCATATGTGTTAAAGCTCTAAATGTTGGACTGGAAAGGTGGGAGGTCAGGATAGCTTGTCCTGCTCCTGGACATGGACAGTAACACATGTTGATCTCTTGCTATATTATTAGCCTGTTTGGTACACTGGAATAGGCCGGTATAATAACAATATAATGGTTTGCCACGGTATACAGAAATAGGACGTGACGGGAGGCGGGGGTTCTGGGCGGGGGGGGGGAGAGGAGGTGAGGAGCAGGATACCAATAATACCAGGATTGGGATACCAATAATGGAAATCTTTCTTTGCTCCCTCCCCCCTCCTATCCAATGTTCGGTGTTGATAAGTCATTGTTCCGGAGGGACAGGCACGCCGGGAAAGTGACTAATAGTTAAACGCCTTAGGGTAAGGTTAAAAGATAGGCAAATAGGATTTGCAGAAGGAGGGATGGGAATTAAGGTCGGCCTAAAGGGGTGGGCTAGACAGGGAGGGTAGGGAGGGTGGGTGTGTGTTTTTTTTTCGTCTTTTGTGATGTATTTTGTGTAGTGCACATTCAGATGGGGACACAATTATGCCTCCTTAAGTGTCAACTCACTAAGTTAGGAATTGAACAACTAAAATAATCATGGTGAGATTAATATCTTGGAATACACGTGGCTTAAACGATAAGCTAAAGCGCTCCCTAGTGATTAAACATTGCCAAAACATGAAGGCAGAGATTATATGTTTACAAGAAACCCATTTAACCCACGAGAAAACACTAGCCCTTAAACGACCATGGGTTGGTTGGTCATATCACTCAGTTTTCACATCTGCATCACGAGGGGTATCTGTATTAATTAAAAAAAATGTGGCATTTGAATGCATCTCGACGGAAATTGACACGATGGGGCGTTATATATTCCTTGACGGGATTGTTAACTCATTCAGAGTATCTATACTAGCAGTTTATGTCCCCCCCCCATTCTCATATGCTATACTTAATAAAGCAGTAGACTTTGTCTCCTCACGTCCGGATAATATGGTTTTGTGTGTGGGGGACTATAATGCTGTTTTGGATCCAGTATTAGATCGATGGAAAAAGGATACAAGGGTTTATAAAGATGAAAGGGGAATAGCAGCTTTCATAGCAGAAATTGGGTGGTATGATGTGTGGAGAAATAGAAACCCACATAAACAGCAATTTTCATGCTACTCGGCCTCCCATAACACATTTTCACGTATAGATATGGTGTTTGCCTCTCAAAATCTGTTAAAATACATATCCCATATAGATTACAAAGCACGTGGAATCTCCGACCACTCTCCGGTCGTTGTTCAAATGGACTTTGACACGGATAGAGGTTATACCTACTGGCGATTTCACCCCTCATGGTTACAAGCTTTTGATCAAAATGATGATCTTATCCCTCAGATCGAGGGTTTCTTTGGGTACAATATTGGCTCTGCAAAACCAGCATGTGTATGGGAAACCTTTAAGGCTTTCCTTAGAGGTTTACTTATCAAAAAAATATCGGTAATTAAAGGGAGATACCATCAGAAAGAGGTTACACTAGAGGCTCATATGCTAGAACAGGAAAAAATTTATCTTCGAGATAAGGACACCCCCTCAAAATTAAATTGGATAGATGCCCAAAAAAAATGGGTCGAGCATTTACAAAATATGGCCACGTTTAGGTTAATAAAGCAATCCCATCAGATATACCTGAATAATGATCGAGCAGGCAAATACCTTGCATATTTAGCCAAAGTTAATGAACCTGCAAAAATAATAACTGCCATTCGGACCCGTTCGGGTGAGATGGTCACTAAAACACAGGACATCGCGGCTACCTTTGTAGAGCACTTTACGGAGGTTTATGAATCAAAAGCTAAAACTGGTGGGGACGAAATCAACCAATATTTTAATAACATTAATTTCCCTAAACTCTCCCAGGAAAGCCATGATAGTCTTGAGGCATTTTTTACTATAGATGAAGTTTTGAGCGTAATTAAAAACTTACCTTTAGGGAAAGCCACTGGGATAGATGGCTTACCATCAGAAATATATAGACACTGTAGTGATATTTTGTCTCAAAAATTATTAATGTCACTACAAGGGATGGAAGAGGACGGAAGTCTATCAGACTCTATGACAGAATCAATAATATCTCTTATACTGAAACCAGATAAAGACCCCACAGTCGTGGATTCCTACCGCCCAATATCTTTAATTACAACTGACGCTAAAATATTTGCAAAAATACTGGCGATTAGACTGGGCAAGGTAATACGAGAAGTTGTGCACAGGGATCAAACGGGATTTATGGAGAGATGCTCTACTGCCATAAATATTCGAAGAGTTTATTCATATATACAATTGCAAAAATATGTGGGGGGCAGGTTTGGGATAGCCTCCTTCGACGCAAACAAAGCGTTTGATTCAGTTGAATGGGGGTATCTCAAATGTGTCATGGAAAAAATGGGATTTGGTCCTAGATATATACGGTGGGTTTTTCTGTTATATCAGAACCCTAGAGCCCGGATATTGGTCAATGGATACGTTTCAGACTCTCTTCACCTAAAACGAGGGACCAGACAGGGTTGTCCGCTATCCCCCTTATTATTCGCGCTGGCCATTGAGCCAATTGCCTCCAAACTGAGAACAGAATTAGGGGAAAAAAATAGGATAGATGAATATCAACCCTGTCTGGTCTCCTTATATGCAGATGATCTTTTAATAGGGTCAGCTAACTGCCAGGAAAAGATACCAGCAGTGATCAGATGCATGAGGGAATTCGGTAGTATATCGGGTCTTACGGTGAATTGCAATAAATCCCATCTACTTATGTCTCAGAAGCAAGGGATTCCCCAGGTTAATTTGGATTTGGGAATCCCAGTTGCAGAAAGATTCAAGTATTTGGGAATAGTAATCTCCAATGAAGTGGATGCCTTTATAAGAGATAATGTTGACCCTCTGATCATACAACTGAAAATGAAATGTAAGAACTGGTTGAAACTTTCACTCACTATGATTGGCCGAGTGAACCTCATTAAGATGATAATGCTTCCCAAATTTTTATACGTTCTGCAAAGGGCCCCGATGTATATCCCTAATGAAGTTTTCAAACGGATTGATACCGTGATATCCTCTTTCATTTGGAAAAATAAGGCTCCGCGAATTAAATATAAAACATTGACTAAAGATAAAAAGGAAGGAGGACTCTCATTGCCGGATTTTAAAGCTTATTATTTTGCCGCCCAAATGACACAATTAAGATCTTGGATACATATAGAGGATGCAGAGGTAGAATTACTGGCGCTGATACATGAGACAACTCATGGATTAACGCCGCTTCAAGCATTATTGGGGAGGGGTAGGTTTGTAAATGAACCCCCCATATTGAAACAGGCTAAAAGAATCTGGCATGGGGGAAATAAGAGTAAGGGCTACGAGGGAATAGACCCCGACACCTTTATATTTACCTTAGATTCCTTACACCAAATAGCCAAATGTCAAGGACAGCGGATATGGGTTCATTATGGTATAAACACAATTGGGCAGGTATTTTCAGATAATGGGCTCAAAACGTTTGGTCAATTACAGTTAGAATATCAACTGCCTCAGACCATGTTTTTCAGGTACCTACAAATGAGGAGCGCATTAAATCACTTCTTTTTACAAAATAACGTAAGGCTAGTTGACTCTCCACTTAAGATTTTTATAAGACAATTGAGTAGAACAAAAGCTATTTCAAAATGTTATAAATTTATTCAAGATAGTGAACTGGGTGAGATCCTTGTGGGGCTACGGCATAAATGGGTGAATAATATCATGGAGCTGACACCGCATGCATGGAATAAGGCACTGTCGATACATTGCCATACCACCCAGTCTATCAAAGTGCAACAAATACAGTTTAATATTATCCATCGTATTTATCTAACCCCAGTTAAATTGAATAAATTTTCACAGAGTCAAAGCACTATTTGCCCGAAGTGTAGGATGCCAGGAGAAAACAATGTATGCGACTTTTGGCATTTGATATGGCAATGCCGTAACTTGCAGAAATTTTGGTGGGATGTCATTGAAACAATAGAAGCATTAGGTATACCTAAACAGAATATAAATGAACTGGGTCTCTTGATGGGAGTGTGGTCGGAACATCTATTGACCTCAGCTCAGAGACAACTTTTAATTAATCTATGTGGACTTGCAAAAGTTATAATCGCACGCTCCTGGATGGCGAGAGAGGGCCCAATCACTCAACAATGGATAAATTTAATTAATAGCACGGTTCAACACAAAAAAAAACATATACGTCACTAGAAAACAAGTTTCGAAATTTTATGAAATTTGGGGGGGATGGTTAGCATTACGATATAACACATAGGAACTTATGATAAATAAATTAAATACGTTAAAAACGTCGATATTTATAACTGATTGAAATTAACACTGACACTAACACATTAGTTTGGATAAAAGATTGAAATAAATAAAAATGAAATAAAAACCTACATAATAGATAGTAAAATGGATTAATACACATTTCTCGTACTCTTATGATTTTTTTTTTCCTTTCTTCTCGTTTTTGGTCAAAATGTACACTATACATGGAAGCACAAATATGTTTTTTTTTTTGTTTTTTTTTTTTTTTTTCTCCTTTCACTTCTATGTTAGTTTGGGTTAAGGGGCCCTGGAATAATATCCCATTAAAGGAGCGAGAAGCAAGATAAATAAATAATTATTAGCCACGTGATCTTTCGGAACTGTGTATAATAAGCGCAGTAGAATAGGAAGTAGCATGAACTCTGATACTAGGGGGTATCAAGGTTTTTGGAGCTTAGGAGGACAGGATTAATTGACTTCATATGATGTGCACTTATTTTTGTCTAAGTCTGTCTAGTGTTTTTTTTTTTTTTGTTTTTTTTTTCTTCTTTATTTTTTGTCTTTTTGTAAATGTAATGGAAAAAACTTTGAAGAATCAGCGGACAAAATTTGTAATGTTGTTTGGCTGTGTTTATGTTATACTTTTTAAAAAATGCTAATAAAGAAATATTAAAAAAAGAGTTAGTCACCCTATTACCCAGATAATAACTGGGAAGGCGATGGGTGTTAGGATAAATGTTATACAGGCTAGCTTAACTCCTTGGCGAGCCCGCACGTGGAGATTACAGCTAAAAGCCTGTGTGGACCCGGCTATTAATTAGTATCCTGTTACTGTATCAGCAGGATCTATTAGGCTATTGCGATGTAATGTTCATCGCAAAGCTCTGAGATCACTGCTTATCAGATAGGAGCGTATATATGCCGGTCTACTCAGTGGTTTAGAGCACTCAGCTACCCGTCCAGTGTTTGTGCCTGGAATCAGAGCTCAATGGCTGGGCACATCACAGAGCGGGTTTAGCCGGTACTTGCGACTCTTATATATCACTACCCTTATAAGGGCTGTGAAATATATTCGGAAGCTCACACAGATAATCAAAATTACATCCTAATAATAAAAATAATAAAGAGTGAAGGAGAGCTGGCTCTGTCTGCGCACCGCTAGCCGGCACGCGCTTCGCAGAACAGCTTTTTCAAGGCCTTGTAGTTCCACAGTTAAAAAAATAGTGCACAAAACACACTGACACACTTTTAAAATAAAACTTTATTACACACAAAGCCCACACATACTAATACTTACCTATCCATAGGAAGCAGCCATCATTCCGCATTATGTGACATGTTTATAAGAGTAGGGGTGTATGCAGGCATATTTGGAAAGGATAAGTGTGTGCGCTGAGGGTATCATCGTAAAATAGGGATCTTAATATCGCACAATAGAGCTGTTTTAATGCTATTTTGGCTTAGGGATGGCAAATGAAATGACCTTCTTTACATAGGAGGCAGCCGTAATTCTGCATTATGTGACATGTTTATAAGTGTAGGGGTGTATGCAGGCATATTTGGAAAAGGATGAGTGCGTGTGCTAAGGGGATAATAATGAATAATGGAGCTGTTTCAATTCTATTTTGGCTTAGGAATGGTAAATTAAATAGCTAACATTCCATAGGAGGCAGCCGTCGTTCCTCATTATGCAACATTTTCATAAGAGATGGGGTGTATGCAGGCATATTTGCGTGCGCTGAGGGGATCATCGTAAAATTGGGGTCTTAAAATCTTATAATGGAGCTGTTTCAATGCTATTTTGGGTTAGGGATGGCAAAATAAATGGCTGTCATTCCACAGGAGGCAGTTGTCATTCCACATTATGTGACATGTTTATAAGAGTAAGGTGGAGGCAGGCATACGTTGAAAAGGATGAGCGCGTGTGCTAAGGGGATCATCGTAAAATCAGGGTCTTCATATCACATAATGGAGCGGTTTCAATGCTATTTTGGCTAAGGGATGGCCGTCATTCCATAGGAGGCAGCTGTCATTGCTCATTATGTGGTAGATTTATTAATCTACCACGTGAAGTGATAAAGTGTCCGGTTTTTATCCCCGGCCAATCCGCTCCTACCTGTCATTTTTCAAACCAAGCCTGTAACTTCACAGTTAATGTTAGGATCCGCCTTCAGCGGATCTGTGTTATGCACAGATTCACATATTCTGTGTGTAGTTTCATGTTCTCCCTGGATTCTGCTCCCTGGGTTTATCCCAGCCTGTGTGTGTGTTTACTCGCTTGTGGCCTCCAGTGGTCAGCCTGGGCCATTGCAGGTTACTTTCAGTGCTGTGTGTTCTGGACTCAGGTGTCTTGATTAGGCTCCTAGCCTGCAGTGCACACCTTTAGGCAATGTGTAATCAGCACCACATTGTGCTCACTATAAAGACTCTCTGCTCACACACTCCGGTGCCAGTTATAGTATTCAGTTGCACCGTTCAGTTCCATACTGTTTAGTTCCACACTGTCCAGCTTCCAGTCAGTTGATGTCCAGTCTGTATCCCAGTCTTGCGGTGTCCCTGCCGGTCTGTTGTGCTCCCTGGATCCTGAAGTGCTGTTCAGTGGTGTTCCTGGTCCCTGCTGGTTAACCCTCGTCTGTCCAGTCTGTTGATGTACCGTGTACTCAGAGTGTCATCCCCGTGATCCAGTGAACCGTTCTGGGTTGTCCTGCAAGTCTGTGCTGCAGTGTCCCAACTTCTCGGCTGCATAACATCTCTCAGCTAAGTTGGGGATTACCCACCTGTCTATTGCTTTATATGTTACAGTTGCTTATTACATCTCAGTGTATTGTTACACCTACACCCTGTATTGGCACTATTGATTCCGGTGCACTTATTTTGATTTTGTGTCATCTGCTGAGCATTGTTGCTCCCCTGGGGTTTCTGGGAGTTCCCCGTTTCTGGTGTTTTAGTTAGTTGTCCCCTTGCTCTCTCCTGGCCTCGGCGGACATGTTGTCTATACATAAGACCTGCCTGTAGCGGAGTGGGGCGGACCTAATTCGCCCTTCAGCCGAGACGGGCCCAGGTGAAGCCTAGCACCGCACACGTCCGTCGATTCCAGTCAGAGGCAATGGAGTTAGGGTACCGGGGATACTCCCAGAGTCCTTACATTATAACTGGCCATAACAGATAACTCTGGAGCTGAGTTCTGCCCTCTCTCAGTCCAGCAGTTTTTTTTTCTTACCTTGTCACAGTCTTGTCTTGTCACAGCATTTTTTGCCTTGTCTCAGTTGTTGTGTCATAGTCTTTTGCACAGTAACCTTGCACGGCCATATCATGCAGGCCATGCAAGAGTCATTAGCGGCCCTAAATCTGGCGTTCAATACCTTTAAATCTGGGCGGTTGGAGATTTTGCAGCAGTCCCTACTGCAGCTGCAAAAACTCCTCACTGAAATATTTCTGATCCTTCCCGAGGTCACTGGGGTCAATTCAGCCCCTAATGAGACCCTGTCTAAGGAGTTATTAGGCAGCGAGTCCATATACCCGGAGGTTCAGGAGAAGCATAAAAGTGTTCTACGGCCAAAGCTTTCGCTGGAGGAGCATCAGCGGCGTAGAGACCTGAATTTATGCTTGTACTGTGGAGATTCAGGCCACTATCTCCAAGCTTGCGGATTGTGCAGGCCTGGTGGTGGCGATAGGGTGTCTCCTCTGGCCAAGTCAGGGAAGGTTGTCAGATCTATGCCTGTCTTCACTGTGGCAGAGGAGCGCTCTGAGTCTCCCAGTAAAAGCACTTTGTTTAATACCTTTGGTCTAAGTGCTGGGAGACCTCATTTTGAGTTTAAGAATCAGCAGAGGAGGTGCTCCCCGCATGATGGTATTTCTGCTAACATTAAGCCAGAGTTGCAAACCCTTAAGGGGAAAGCCCAGGTGATTGACTCAGATGCCGGGGGCCCGCCAAGCCAGTCTGATGCCGGGGGCCCGCCGAGCCAGTCTGATGCCGGGGGCCCGCCGAGCCAGTCTGATGCCGGGGGCCCGCCGAGCCAGTCTGATGCCGGGGGCCCGCCGAGCCAGTCTGATGCCGGGGGCCCGCCGAGCCAGTCTGATGCCGGGGGCCCGCCGAGCCAGTCTGATGCCGGGGGCCCGCCGAGCCAGTCTGATGCCGGGGGCCCGCCTAGCCAGTCTGATGCCGGGGGCCCGCCAAGCCAGTCAGATGCCGGGGCCCAAGGGCCGAAGCCCCGAGAGGGGTTTAAGCCGGTGTCGCCCCAGAAGGGGTTCAAGCCGGTGTCGCCCCAAAAGGGGTTCAAGCCGGTGTCGCCCCAGAGGGGGTTCAGGCCTGTGTCGAGGCCGTAGCCCCGAGTGGGGGCCCGGAGGCCGCAGCCCCGAGTGGGGGCCCAAAGCCTCAGTTTGTAGCCCCAAGTGGGGGCCCACAGTCACAGTTTGTAGCCCCAAGTGGGGGCCCACAGTCACAATTTGTAGCCCCAAGTGGGGGCCAACAGTCACAGTTTGTAGCCCCAAGTGGGGGCCCACAGTCACAGTTTGTAGCCCCAAGTGGGGGCCCACAGTCACAGTTGGTAGCCCCAAGTGGGGGCCCACAGTCACAGTTGGTAGCCCCAAGTGGGGGCCCACAGCCAGAGTTGGTAGCCCCAAGTGGGGGCCCACAGCCACAGTTTGTCACTGACTCTAACGAGGTCCCTAAAATCAAAGCCTCAAGTGCCATAACCCCAGCTATGCAGTCTTATCAGTCAGGTGATGATAAAGCCAATTGTGACTCTTTGGATGATATCTCTACATCTCTAGTCTTTGATGGGGACTTAGCCCAATTTGTTGCACTCGCTAACCACTATGTCTCCATTATGGAGTCCAGACCATTTTTAGGTATCACTTCTGATAATATTGTGTCCTATATGATCTACTCCTTCAGAGGGAAGCCTTCCAAATGGGCGATCGAATTGATTAATTCTGAAGATCCCCTTCTTAAGGATTTCCGGGCATTTAGTGATGCAGTTTTTGAGAGATTTAGTCCCAGAGAATCTTGCTCAAATTCTGCTAAATCTGTCTTGTCCACCGAAAGTCCTCAAGAGTTTGGAGAGCTTGCACAAGAGTTTAAGCCTATTGCCTTGACTGCAGGATGTGCTTTTCTATCTTCCTTTCAGAGCCATTCAAAGAGAAGGAAAAAGAAGAATAAGCACTGACCTTTTGCTTTGTCCTGTGTGTCATATCTGTTTGTCTGGTCTTGTTGTGTCCGAAGGCCACCTTTGAGAGGGGGGCACTGTTACAAGCTGCAGTCGCAGCTTGTTCCTGTTTGTTTGTTGATACCCCCATGCCATGGTTTGGTATTCTCCATGTAGTGGAGAACCTGGTATTGGGGTCCCTTGACCCCTCTTCAAGGGGGGGTACTGTTAGGATCCGCCTTCAGCGAATCTGTGTTATGCACAGATTCACATATTCTGTGTGTAGTTTCATGTTCTCCCTGGATTCTGCTCCCTGGGTTTATCCCAGCCTGTGTGTGTGTTTACTCGCTTGTGGCCTCCAGTGGTCAGCCTGGGCCATTGCAGGTTACTTTCAGTGCTGTGTGTTCTGGACTCAGGTGTCTTGATTAGGCTCCTAGCCTGCAGTGCACACCTTTAGGCAATGTGTAATCAGCACCACATTGTGCTCACTATAAAGACTCTCTGCTCACACACTCCAGTGCCAGTTATAGTATTCAGTTGCACCGTTCAGTTCCATACTGTTTAGTTCCACACTGTCCAGCTTCCAGTCAGTTGATGTCCAGTCTGTATCCCAGTCTTGCGGTGTCCCTGCCGGTCTGTTGTGCTCCCTGGATCCTGAAGTGCTGTTCAGTGGTGTTCCTGGTCCCTGCTGGTTAACCCTCGTCTGTCCAGTCTGTTGATGTACCGTGTACTCAGAGTGTCATCCCCGTGATCCAGTGAACCGTTCTGGGTTGTCCTGCAAGTCTGTGCTGCGGTGTCCCAACTTCTCGGCTGCAAAACATCTCTCAGCTAAGTTGGGGATTACCCACCTGTCTGTTGCTTTATATGTTACAGTTGCTTATTACATCTCAGTGTATTGTTACACCTACACCCTGTATTGGCACTATTGATTCCGGTGCACTTATTTTGATTTTGTGTCATCTGCTGAGCATTGTTGCTCCCCTGGGGTTTCTGGGAGTTCCCCGTTTCTGGTGTTTTAGTTAGTTGTCCCCTTGCTCTCTCCTGGCCTCGGCGGACGTGTTGTCTATACATAAGACCTGCCTGTAGCGGAGTGGGGCGGACCTAATTCGCCCTTCAGCCGAGACGGGCCCAGGTGAAGCCTAGCACCGCACACGTCCGTCGATTCCAGTCAGAGGCAACGGAGTTAGGGTACCGGGGATACTCCCAGAGTCCTTACAGTTAAGAGCTGATTGGCCGGTGAAAAAAAACAGACACTTTATCACTTCACCGAGCTTAATAAATCTGCACCTATGTGACATGTTTAAAAGAGTAAGGGTGTAGGCAGGCATATTTGGAAAACGATGAGTGCTTGCGCTAAGTGGATCATTGTAAAATCATGGTCTTATTATCGCATAATATAGCTGTTTCAATGCCATATTGGCTTATGGATGGTGAATTAAATGGCCTTCATTCCATAGGAGGCAGCCTTCATTCTGCATTATGGAACATGTTTTTTAAGAGTAGCAGTGTAGTTTGGCATATTTGGAAAAGGATGAGTGCGTGCGCTAAAGGGATTATCGTAAAATCGGGGTCTTAATCTAACATAATGGAGCTGTTTCAATGGTATTTTGCCTAGGGATGGCAAATTAAATAGCCGTAATTCCATAGGAGGCAGCCGTCATTCTGCAATTATGTGACATGTTTATAAGAGTAGGGGTGTAGGTGGGCATATTTGGAAAAAGATGAGTGTGTGCGCTAAGGGGATCATCGTAAAATTGGGGTCTTAATATCGCATAATAGACTCTGACGTTAATTATGTCTTCCGAAATGTGTATTACTTAAATATTGAAAATAACTATATATGTGGAGACAAATGGTCTGGCTAGAATGGACCAAATGCTTAGATTAGAATTTGTACATTTTGTGTATAGTCTTTGTTTCAGGGATCAAAGGGCCTCTATACAGGCTAGTTAGCAATAGAGACAACAGGCACTATAGCTGACCAATACACTGCCCCATTATGCTTACACTTCCCCCCCAAATAACAAGAGGCTAAGGATGGATGACTTCAAGGTCTATGGGTCAGTCTCCAGAGAAGAGATATGTTCACATGAAGGTGTGAAACCCCTCACCTAATCCCTGGTGGGGGACAGGATACATGTGTTGAAACAAGCTTCAAAACCAGATGAAGGGAGCAATTTAATCAGCTCCTGGACAGGTAACAGGAGACCTTGTTACATTCTTACAACTGCACCCAGCATTGGAAGGGTTAAGAATTCCTGAGGGAGGGGGAGAGGGGTGCTTTTGGGATGTAAGTGGGTGTTTGCAGGGGGAGAGGAGAGAGATGTGAGTGAGAGTCAGCGTTGGAAGTTGTGGACTGGCATGTCCTTTCCATCTGAAGCTAACCTGAGGGGTAATGTGGTAAGGTCCTGATAACATGACTAATACTGATGACCTTTCTTTATATATTGTATATAGACCATAATTACTGATTTTACATGTTTAACCCATGTGTAAATAAAGGTAATACTTTTGTACCTTTGCTATTGTGTATTCCTGTGTGATCTTTGGAACTCAGAAGGACCCAGGGGACTATGCGAGAGGCATAAGTCACGCTGCACAGCTGCATGACCCCGGGATCCTCACAATTGGTGGCAAGCAGTGGGATCGCACACCCAAAGGAGGGAGAGCTATGGGCTCGTATCATGATGCGACCAGGCTCTGGAAACACAAAAGCCAGTAATTGGCCAGTATTAGCTCATGTTTGAGAGACCTGGTAACCATAGTTCCTAACAGGGATGCTGGGGAGAAAAAAAGGATCATTTGTGAGGGCATTAAGCGAGGGAAGAATTCCGCTTAAGTGCTAGCTTGTCCAGGGGGACATTCCCTGAAAGCAAGGGAACGGTGGAGTGTGCAGTGGTCCAGAAACGGAAGCTGACATAAGGGAGTCCAGCAGGTGACGCTGAGCGAGCTCTATGATTGCAGCTCGTGTGGAAAATGGATCCAGGAAAAGGAAAGAAATGTCTAAAAAGAGGCAAGAGGTGCTCCAAGTCGCCCAGAGCAGTGAGGCTCATAGATGAGGAATAGTCATGGAGGAGTCTGGCTGAGGAATGGGACCTGAGGAGTCCATCCCCACTGATGCAGCCCCTCTGGGAGGATTGGGAAGCAGCATGTCGGTGGCTTAATGTATGGACAGGAGCTACTACAGAGGAGAAAGCAGCTTACCTGACCGATGAATTTGAGCAGTATGTATTTGAGGCTGCCGCAGGAAACCTGCTACATACTGTGGCGAGGAAGGCTTTTGTCACAGAATTAAGTAACACCACGCATCACCTAATACATAGAAGCCGGATCGCTGAGGCCAGCATGCCAGCACCAGGTAGAGTGGTTCCTGGGAAGGAGCCCACGAAGAGAACCCAAAGGGAGGAGGAGTTGATGGTGCCACCTGGGTGGATGACCGAGGGGTCCACTACCGAGATCCCAGGTGGGGAGGCAGAGGAACTGTGGTGTGCATAATTTGGAGAGTCTGGAGGACTTAATTGCAGAATGGAGGCTACGACTGCGCAGTGTGAGCGCGGATAAGACACTCACACTGCGCTCTTATCTGATGGGTGTACGAGCAACAAGAGGACCCACTACATGCATTCAGCGTGTATAGGAACTGGGTCCTGTGTCCAGGAAAACTGAGAAGCATCCAGGAGCAGTTGCAGTGTCTATTTAACTGTTATGAATGCGCAGAGAGGGTCGCCCTGGCACAGGGGCAGCTGAATTCTCCAGCGTGGCGGGACCAGTGTCAGTGGGGGGAGGCAGAGAAACGTCAGCTGCTGCAGCTTATCGATCCTCAGAGAGCCGCAGAACTAGATCCCCCACTGACACAGGGCGAAAACACGGAAATGTTCCCATTCAGTGAGTTGGGAAATGAGGAACCGGCTGTGGAGGGTCCCTGCGATATCGCACCAGGGACCAAGGACTCTAAAGGAGCCCTAACATCAGGGACTGTGATTGTGGCAGATTGATATCTGAAAGAGGATATTTATTTCCCCTGCATCATGCCAAGTAGTGTGGCGGAGTTGGAAACTGTGGTCCCACATGGTGATGATGGACTGGTGCACATGGAGCCGATGATAGACAGAGCAGTGCCAGTATACAGGGGAGGGGCTGCATCAGAGAATGGCCCGAGAGCAGAGCAGAGCTTGGAGGCTGGGACTGTGATGGCTGAGTCCTCGCCACAGGAGGTACAAAGTGGTGGTCAGCCACTGCTCCAAGCAGCGGACCAGTGTACTAAGCTGGGGAAGGCTGCTAGCCAAAGGATGTGGGTGCACACAAAACCGACACCCCAGGAAGAATGGCAGTACATCTTCCCTTTTGCAGATGTGGGAGACTGAAACTAGCGGCCAGGGGGTCTACAATGATTGTGCCCCAGCAGAGGAGGCAACAGAGGGGGCAGTACTTCTCCCCTACCCGACCACAAGCAGTCCAGCGAAAGAGAGTATCTTGCCCCAGGATCCCCAGCATATTCAGCAGGGGGAGATGGAAGGAAAGGTGGCCGGCGTGTGCTCTGCCACCCTACCACCCTAGGAGGATTATCCAGTACTGTTCCTATTTAGCCATCAGGACCATGAGGATCTGAAGTCGGAAGGCAGGTACGTGACCGGGGAGCAACCAGGGACCGGGGTGCCAGAGCAGGGAGTAGAGGCCAGGGTGCAATGCTACTGTGACTGACTGTAATTATGTGCCTGGGGAGCCGCTGCAGCAAACAGGCAGCCAAGCAAGCAAACATGGAGGGGATGGTCAGAGGCATGGCTCATCACCCCCCAGCGCTTCGGAGGAAGACACCCCACCACCCAGCATGGCACAAGTAAGAGAATGTGAGTTTGCACCTGGGGCTGTGAGGGAGATGCCAGCAGTGCTGCCGTACAATGCCACCCCACCAGTCCCTCGGCTGGCCAGGCTGGGGAAGCAGTGCACACTGAAGAAGATGGAAGGTTGCCCAGGTGAGGCCCAGCAGTTGTTGTTTAAAGAGCTGGGGGAGGTGTTCGACCCAAGTGAAGGGTATTTGGGGGCTTTTGAGGGGGGGGGCATGGGGAGAATTGTGGATACTCCCTGCTCCTTTGAAGCCATTGTGTGAAGGAGAATCCCCCAGACCGCTGCCTACTGCTGAGGGCAGGTGGGTGCTGGGTGTGCTCAGGCCCTGGGAGGTGGGGGAGAAGGATCCCACCAGCAAGGCCCTTCAATCATCATGTAGCGGTGCCGAAGTGGACCCCACAAGCAAGGTCCTTTGATCCTGAAAAACTGACAAAAAAAGCATATGAGGAGGTATCAGCTCTGGATAGAGCAACACTTCTCCAAATTAAACCCAAACTATCCGTAGAAAAGAACCACCAAATAACTTATGTATCCACATTTAATAGCCATTCGGATGAAATTAGAAAAATAATAGGAAGAAACTATAGAATACTTAAACAGGATCATCTTTTGGCAGACGTCATCCCTTCCAAACCATTGTTTGTATTTAAGAAAAATAAATCCATCAAAAGCTCCCTGGCCCCCAGTTTCCTTAAACCCATTACAGTAACACAAGACGCAGAGGGTCCCACGACCTGGCTTGGAAATCAACCTAAAGGTTTCTTTAAGTGTGGTATTTCAAGGTGCACCACCTGTGAATACATCGCACATAGGAATTGCCATGATGTAAAAGATAGAGAGGGCAACAATGTCAAAATCAACAGCTTCATAAATTGCAACACAAGCTATACCATCTATATGTTGAGCTGTGAATGCAAACTCCTCTATGTAGGACGAACTACAAGGAAGATCAAGGTTCGGTTCCTAGAACATAGGCGAAATATTATGAAACATGTATTAACACATAGTGTATCCCGACACTTTCATGAACACCATGCAGGGGACCCAAAAAGCCTAAGATTAATGGGCCTAGAACACATTAAGAGGACCCTGAGAGGGGGAGACCGTTACAGGACATTATGCAGGCAAGAGGTATATTGGATGTACAGGATGGACTCTATATATCCAGGGGGACTGAATGAGGCCGTAGAGCTGAACACAGTAATTTAGACATCCTGCACAGGCAATATGCCCAGGTCGATAGATGTAGATGTAGATTCCATCAGAAGCCTGTATGTGTGTTATCCATGTGGATCCCCACTCTGTCCCCCTTTTCCATCTACTCATCCAATAACTTATGTTTAGAAAATTCTACCCACATACCATGCGGTCCCCTCCCCCAATCCCTTCCTCTCCCTCCCTGTATTGGTATCTTTTTTGTATCTTTTTTGTATCTTTTTTGGTGCCTAAGGCGTTTTTTAGTTGCATAGCAACCTCCCAGTATCCTTTAATATGCTTTTCTATAATGTCCTTGCCCATATTATTCTAAAGTATCACCTCACCAAAAGAAATGTCTCTTTTATTTGATGATATTGATCATTTAAAATCATATTATGTTTAAAATATATTCTAATGGTATAGTGTTATACAGGTCGGAAATATGTGCCATTATACTATATATGTCCATACATATAGTATTAATCAAAATATCATCCCACTATGGACACATTCAATTTATCTTCTAATTATTCATTTTTGAGTATATATAAATATAATCTTTTGTATTTAATTTGTTTTTTTTGTTTTTTTGTTCTGTTCTGTTTTTTGATTGTAATATCATGCATGCGCTTGATTATCATCTTGAATATATAAATAATATGCAGAGAGCCAATATAATGAATAACTACTTCTAACATCTAACATAAATTGAATATCCTCTATAACTGTTAAGCCCAATAATATGTTATATATGCATGTTATACTGAGTGGATCTAGGTATTATTAATCTACAAATATCCCGAATGTAATTATGTAAAACTGCACATGCGCTCCCCGAGTAAAGAGACACTGCAGATAAGAACATAAAGTTCCCTTCACCCGTTCTCCGCAAAAGGAGAACAGTTTACTGGGTAACACACAGTATAAGCTCAAAAAATCGGGGAAGCAGCATATCGCGCTGTACAGGACCCGGAAGTGCGCTCCGCGCCATTTTTACTAAGGGCACAATAAGCTGCAATAGCAGCTAGAACACTTAAGACTGGTGGAACGCATGTGCGGTTCACCTGACCCGGAAATTACGTTTCCGGATATCCGGAAACGGGTCTGACTTATAGAAACTAATAAACTTCATTTTTATGTACTTTGTAATGCTCGTTTTTACACAAGAAGGTTACCAATGGTTATAGTTTTGTCTCCTATTCTCTATGACAACCTTAGATGTGGAAAATGTTTATGAGATTAGCTCCCAGTAATTCATATGCAACAGGTGTTAACTATTGTCTCTAATGAGAGAGGGTATATAAACACTACCTCATGATACCAGAAGCATCACCTTAATAAAGCTCATACAGCGAAACGCGTCGGTGAATGAGACTCTAGGACACCCACAGCCTATCTGCAGTCATCACTTCCATCCTGTGACCGAACCAGCCTCGGAATTTCATCCCACCAGTTCACAATTGGGGCTATTACAGCTTTAACCAGGTAGAGCACCTAACAACAACATCTGGCGCTCCCTGGTCCCCACCACCATCCATCTAATATTTGGGGCGACAATATCTACAACCAGGTAGAGCACCTAAATGACATCTAGTGCTCCCTGGCCCCCTTCATCCAATCCCAGGTAGAGCACCTACCAAACATCAAGGAGCTCCCTGGCGTGGAGATCGCCATTCTTCCAACTGAATCGGGACAATACTATAGAGGCAATCTAGGAACGGACTCAGGACTGTGCAGCACATTGTGGGTGACTATAACCTCACACAACGCATATGGTACTCATGTTTTTATGGGATATGTAATCCCGCCTTATATATATGTTTTATAATTAATATTTTATATTAATAAATATTTGTATATTTTTTACCTACACCTGTTGCATATTTCAGTTTAAGCGCAGTTTCACCCCACCTTTTCTATACCTTTGATCCTCACGTAAGGGTCCAGAAAACATTCTCGAACAGGGGGTGAGTTTTGTGGCAGTCCACCCCTGGTGTACTCTTGTGCCCCCAAAGAGATTTTAATTGCAGACAATGCTGCTCAGAGGAAAACCTCCTTTGCTTGTGGAAGCTGCAGGTCTGTGAGGGGTTAACAGACTCAGCTAGTGTCCCAGCTCCCCTGGACATGAGACAGGAAGCTGGGAGGTCAGAGGTGATCCAAGCAGCAGTGTGAGAGAGAGAGAGAGAGAAAGTGTGCAGAGGGGAGAAGAGCTTGTATCCTGAGCCAGGAAGCATGCAGACAGAGATGCAGTACAGAGAGAATCCCACATCTGACACCAGGCACTGGGAGCAAGGAAGTTGGTGTATGTTTCTGCGCTGGCGGTATTTAAGCTGCCTTAATTTAACCCCTTCATGACAGAGCCAGTTTGTGCCTTCATGACAGAGCCCTTTTTTTTCAAATCTGACATGTCTCACTTAAGTGGGGATAACTTTTTTTTGCTTTTACTTATCCCAGTGATTTTGAGACTGTTTTCTCGTGACACATTGTACTTCAAGTTAGTGGTAAATTTGGGTCGATACAGTCTGTGTTTTTTTTGTGAAAAATATCGTGAAAAAATGGAAAATTTAGCAATATGCAAAATGTCACATTTTCTGCTTGTGAGACAAATAATCATACCACTCAAAATAGTTAATAACTAACAAAGACCATATGTCTACTTTATGTTGCAATCATTATTTCAACCTCCTTTTCATTTTTTTGGACACTAGGAGGCTTCAAATATGACTAGCAAATTCTCAAATTTTCAAGAAAATTTCAAACACTGATTTTTTTAGGGACCAGTTCAGTTCTGATGTGACTTTGAGGGACTTGTATGTGAGACACCCCCATAAATGATGCCATTTCAAAAACTGCACCCCTCACAGTATTCAAAACAGCATTTTGGAAGTTTGTTAACCCTTTAGGTGTTTCACAGGAATTAAAACAAAGTGTAGGTGAAATTTCAAAATTTCTTTTTTTTTGCAGAGTTTCAATTTTAATACATTTTTCTAACGAATACAGTAGATTTTACTAGAGAAATGTGACTAAAAATTGATTCCCCCAATTCTTTTGTTTTCAAAAATATCCTATATGTGGCCCTAGTGTGCACGTTGACCAAACCACAGGCTTCATAATAGAAGGAGCACCTACTTGATTTTGGAGCCTCCTTTTTATGAGATTTTTTTTTAGGCACCATGTAGGTTTCTAGGCACCATAAGTGCTAAAAGTTAGGAACCTCCCCCACAAGTCACCCCATTTTGCAATCTACACCCCTCAGGGAATTCATCTAGGGGTATAGTGTACATTTCAAACCCCCAGGGGTTTCACCAATTTTGGTACAACTGGGATGTGAAAATGGAAAATTACATTTTTTTACACAAACATGCAGTTCTGGCTCAAGATTTTTCATTTTCACAAGGAATGAAGGAGACAAAGCACCCCAAAATCTGTGCCCCAATTTCTCCCGAGTACGGCAATGCCTCACATGTGTCCAAAAAATACCAGTTGGGTGCATGGCAGGACTCAGAAGGGAAGGAGTGATTTTTGGATTTTGCAGCACAGATTTTGGTGGAATGAATGGTGGGTGCTATGTTGCACCAATACAGTGGAACCCCCCACAAGTGACCCCATTTTGCAAACTACACCCCTCAGGGAATTCATCTAGGGGTATAGTGTACATTTCAAACCCCCAGGGGTTTCACCAATTTTGGTACAACTGGGCTGTAAAAATGAAAAATTACATTTTTTTTTACACAAACATGCACTTCTGGCTCAAGATTTTTCATTTTCACAAGGAAAGAAGGAGACAAAGCACCCCAAAGTCTGTGCCCCAATTTCTCCCGAGTACGGCAATGCCTCACATGTGACCAAAAAATACCAGTTGGGCGCATGGCAGGACTCAGAAGGGAAGGAGTGATTTTTGGATTTTGCAGCACAGATTTTGGTGGAATGAATGGTGGGTGCTATGTTGCATTAGCAAGACTCCCAAAGCACCAATACAGTGGAACCCCCCCACAAGTCACCCCATTTTGCAAAGTACACCCCTCAGGGAATTCATCTAGGGGTATAGTGTACATTTCAAACCCCCAGGGGTTTCATCAATTTTGATACAACTGGGCAGTGAAAATGAAAAATTACATTTTTTTACACAAAAATGTACTTCTGGCTCAAAATTTTTCATTTTCACAAGGAATAAAGGAGACAAAGCACCCCAAAATCTGTGCCCCCATTTCTCCAGAGTACGGCAATGCCTCACATGTGACCAAAAAATACCAGTTGGGTGCATGGCAGGACTTAGAAGGGAAGGAGTGATTTTTGGATTTTGCAGCTCAGATTCTGGTGGAATTTTGGTGGGTGCTATGTCGCATTAGCAAGACCCCCCAAGCACCAATACAGTGGAACCCCCCCACAAGTGACCCCATTTTGCAAACTACACCCCTCAGGGAATTCATCTAGGGGTATAGTGTACATTTCAAACCCCCAGGGGTTTCATCAATTTTGATACAACTGGGCAGTGAAAATGAAAAATTACATTTTTTTACACAAAAATGTACTTCTGGCTCAAAATTTTTCATTTTCACAAGGAATGAAGGAGACAAAGCACCCCAAAATCTGTGCCCCCATTTCTCCAGAGTACGGCAATGCCTCACATGTGACCAAAAAATACCAGTTGGGTGCATGGCAGGACTTAGAAGGGAAGGAGTGATTTTTGGATTTTGCAGCTCAGATTCTGGTGGAATTTTGGTGGGTGCTATGTCGCATTAGCAAGACCCCCCAAGCACCAATACAGTGGAACCCCCCCACAAGTGACCCCATTTTGCAAACTACACCCCTCAGGGAATTCATCTAGGGGTATAGTGTACATTTCAAACCCCCAGGGGTTTCATCAATTTTGATACAACTGGGCAGTGAAAATGAAAAATTACATTTTTTTACACAAAAATGTATTTCTGGCTCAAAATTTTTCATTTTCACAAGGAATGAAGGAGACAAAGCACCCCAAAATCTGTGCCCCCATTTCTCCAGAGTACGGCAATGCCTCACATGTGACCAAAAAATACCAGTTGGGTGCATGGCAGGACTTAGAAGGGAAGGAGTGATTTTTGGATTTTGCAGCTCAGATTCTGGTGGAATTTTGGTGGGTGCTATGTCGCATTAGCAAGACCCCCCAAGCACCAATACAGTGGAACCCCCCCACAAGTGACCCCATTTTGCAAACTACACCCCTCAGGGAATTCATCTAGGGGTATAGTGTACATTTCAAACCCCCAGGGGTTTCATCAATTTTGATACAACTGGGCAGTGAAAATGAAAAATTACATTTTTTTACACAAAAATGTACTTCTGGCTCAAAATTTTTCATTTTCACAAGGAATGAAGGAGACAAAGCACCCCAAAATCTGTGCCCCCATTTCTCCAGAGTACGGCAATGCCTCACATGTGACCAAAAAATACCAGTTGGGTGCATGGCAGGACTTAGAAGGGAAGGAGTGATTTTTGGATTTTGCAGCTCAGATTCTGGTGGAATTTTGGTGGGTGCTATGTCGCATTAGCAAGACCCCCCAAGCACCAATACAGTGGAACCCCCCCACAAGTGACCCCATTTTGCAAACTACACCCCTCAGGGAATTCATCTAGGGGTATAGTGTACATTTCAAACCCCCAGGGGTTTCATCAATTTTGGTACAACTGGGCAGTGAAAATGAAAAATTAAATTTTTTTACACAAAAATGTACTTCTGGCTAAAAAATTTTCATTTTCACAAGGAATGAAGGAGACAAAGCACCCCAAACTCTGTGCCCCCATTTCTCCAGAGTACGGCAATGCCTCACATGTGACCAAAAAATACCAGTTGGGTGCATGGCAGGACTCAGAAGGGAAGGAGTGATTTTTGGATTTTGCAGCTCAGATTCTGGTGGAATGAATGGTGGGTGCTATGTGGCATTAGCAAGACCCCCGAAGCACGGTGAAATGATGAACCTAATAATCCATAGATGTGTGGTATATTTTGAAACACTCCTTTATACATAGGCCGGGTTTGTCGGGGCAAGTTTCACAGTGGAATATAGTTTCCTTTCTTATTCCCTTTTTATAGCAAACTTTGCACCTTTTTTGTGTCCTGCCCTTTCTTGCAGTGGAGGGGATTTCATTGGGAAAATGCTGCCCTGGTACAATACGGGGGCCAGTACTAGAAGTACTGGGGCCCTCTACCTGCTGATTCCCAAATATTAGGCCCTTTATGACTTCCTCTTGAAAGTACATAAATGTCCCCGTCTGGCTGGTAGAACGGAATAGCACGTAAGCGTTATACAGTGCCATCTGGATGATATACACGGCCAGCTTCTTGTACCAGATATTTGTTTTCCGCAGGGCACTGTACGGCTTCAGTACCTGATCTGAAAGATCCACTCCGCCCATGTACTTATTGTAATCTAGGATACAATTTGGTTTTGAGGTGTGGGTACTGGTACCTCGTACAGGGATGGAGGTGGTACTGTCTCTATGAATTGTTGTCAGTATAAGGACATCCCTCTTGTCCTTATATTTGATCAACAACATATTTTCAGTGCATATTCCCCTGCTTTCACCCCTTCTTCGTACTTGGGCAATGTGCGTTTTGGGGAGGCCTCTTTGGTTCTTGCGCACAGTACCGCAAGCTGCTGTACCTCTTGAACCAAGGGCCTTAAACAGGGGGATGCTGGTGTAAAAGTTATCCACATAGAGGTGATAACCCTTATCCAGGAAGGGGTGCATTAAATCCCAGACAATTTTTCCACTAACACCTACGAGGGAGGGGGGGCATTCTGGCGGTTCAATTCTTGAATCCTTCCCTTCATATACCCTAAACTTGTGGGTGTACCCTGTGGTGCTTTCACACAGCTTATACATTTTTATGCCATACCTTGCCCTCTTACTGGGAAGGTACTGGCGGAATTTAACCCTTCCTTTAAAATGTATAAGGGACTCGTCGATACTAATACATTTATCAGGGATGTATAGCTCTGCAAATTTGGCACTGAAATGATCAATGACCGGCCTGACTTTGAATAGCCTGTCAAAGGTGGGATCATCTCTGGGTGGGCACTGTGCATTATCGGTGTAATGTATAAATTTATGGATTGCCTCAAAACGAGCCCGGAGCATGGCCATACGGTAAAATGGGGTGCTGTACAGAACATCTGTACTCCAATATTGCCTAATTTCTGGCTTTTTTACTATGCTCATATGTAACACCAGACCCCAAAACGTCATCATCTCTACTGCATCTACAGGGGTCCACCTAGCAAATGATGACGTGGGGTTTTGAGCAATAAACTGCTGGGCATATATATTAGTTTGGTCCACCATTAAATTTATAAAATGATCAGAGAAAAATAATTTGAAAAAGTCAATTTCTCTGAGACCTGTGGAATCAAATTGGATTCCTGGCATGGCCAAAAACTCAGGAACCTGGGGCTCAAAATTGTCTGGTGGTGGGGTCCATACGAGATCAATTATTGGGGGGGGGGTCTCAGCTGCTCTACGGGGGCGTCTTTGAGGGGGTCCCTCATCACCAGAGGAGGAAGAAGAGCTTAAGATGAATCCTTCAAATTCCCCGCTTGCCTCACTGGCTGTGTCAGAGTCAGAGGCAAGCATGGCATATGCCTCCTCCACTGAATACATTCTTCTGGATGACTGGGATGACATTTGGGATGCCATTTTTATTTTTGTGTTACTGGTAACAGGAATTTGATCAAAAAAAAAAAAAAATAGATCAACCCTGTGCCGAAAAAGCTGATCAGTGATGTACGTCACTGATCAGCGCACAGTGGCCACAGGACACCCACAAAATCACAGTGTGTGTAAAAAAAAAATTAAAAAAAGACCCCACAGCACCCACAAAAAAAAAAAGGTGATCAGTGATGCGACACTGATTACCAGTGAGGGGCAGCAGGTGCACAACCTTTGGTGCAACTGACAGGTATATATAAAAAAAAAAAAAACCTCTGCACCCCCAAAAAGTTGCTGATCACCTCAGATATAGTGATCAGCACAAAAGGCGGGGGCAGCAGACACAAAATTTAGCACTCTCTATCACTCTCTGTCACTATCTCTCTCTATCTCTCTATCTCTCACTATCTATCACTCTATGACACTGCAGCAGCAGCACTGACAGTTATATATATGAAAAATAACCCCTGCACCCCCAAAAAGTTGCTGGGGGTGCACAAAAGGGGGGCAGCTGACACAAAATATAGCAGTCTCTGTCACTATCTCTCTCTATCTCTCACTATCTATCACTCTATGACACTGCAGCAGCAGCACTGACAGGTATATCTATATATTAAAAAAAACCTGCGCCCCCAAAAAGTTGCTGATCAGTTAATTTATACTGATCAGCACAAAAGGGGGGGCAGCAGTCAGTTATATAAAAAATATATAGCACAATCTGTCACTATCTCTCTATCTCTCTCTCTATCTCTCTCTATCTCTCTATCTATAACTCTATTACACTGCAGCAGCACAAAATATAGCACTCTCTGTCACTAGGCCTCTCTATCTCTCTCTCTCTATCTCTCTCTCTCTAACTCGATGACACTGCAGCAGCACAACACAGCACAGGACGTCACAAGTAGTAGCAAGATCCAGGCAGTGATCAGGTAAGTATTTAGAGGGGTTCTGGTCAGTATATCGCGGCAGCTGGGCACGGTGACCGCACTGCACGCAATTCCAGACCGGAATGGCGTCTGCAGTGCAGTCACCGTTAGTTTAAACCCCCCTCCATGGCTGTGATTGGTCCGTCGGTCCGACGAACCAATCACGGCCTTTGGGGGCGGGCGGGGTGAGGTGGGGTGACACCAGTGTCACCCTTACACCCCGCGGTGATTGGTGCTGTACTTTACAGCACCAATCACCTCCGATCCCGTGTCACCGGCGTACGTTATTCGCCGGTGACACAGAAAACGCTGTGAATGGCTGTTCACACTGAACAGCCAATCACAGCGATCGCCGACGGGGGGGCGGCATCGCAGCCCCCCCTGGGCATGCAGGGACATGTCTGCTGTCAGGGACAGCAGACATCGTCCCTCTGTCACTGCGTCTCTAGACGCAGTGACAGTTTTAAGCCATGACGTATATATACGTCAACGGTCGGGAAGTACTTCCCGGCCATGACGTATATATACGTCAAATGTCGTGAAGGGGTTAAGGTATAGAATTGGTTAGAGTTTTTAAGGCGCTATTGAAAAACATAAAACATATATATAATGTAAAATATAAATATAAGTATAAAGATAAAAGATATGTGTAACAATGTGCTTGCCTGTGGAAAAAAGAAGACGGTTAGAAGTTGAATGTATACAGCTCTTTTTAGAGTACTGTTAGGTTTTGCGTTTGTAACGGAGGCTCCGGGGATTGGCGCTTGGATGAAACAGTTCTACACTTTCCCTACAATACCTCGCGGTTGTCTTGCGGGGATGTCCGTGCAGAGCTGTCACTCTCGATGTCTTCAGCGTCAGCTTCACCCGGCTTCTCCGTCCGATCGTGGTGACCGGAAGTTCGGGTAGCGTGTTTCCGGTCCTTCGTTACACGCTCCCGGCAATGTGTGTCCAACGCGTTTCAAGTTTAGCACTCTTCATCAAGGATACAGAGCTCTTGCTGGGGCTGTCTTTTTATTCTAAAAAAACTTTATTTAAAATTTAAAAAATACAAAAGTCCGTCCCGGAAGTCATCTGCGGGAACGGAGGAAGTTGTCATCATTTTCGGCGGCAAGCACATGTTCTATATATGTATATATATGTTAAAGAAAGGGATTTAAATCTATATCTATATTTAAGCCAGCGGGAGTGAGAGTTTTTAATTCGTAGATCCATTTTGTCTCATTCTTTCGCAATTCTGTGACGATATCTCCTCCTCGCCAATGTGGTTTTACTTTTTGTATTGCAGCGAATTTTAGGCTTGATGGGTCCTTATTGTGATGTTTTGCGTAGTGGTCTGAAACACTATGAGTAGCTAAGCCTCTTTTTATGTTATGTATGTGTTCAGCCAGTCTTATCCTCATTTTTCGTTTTGTCTGGCCCACATATTGATGTTTACACGGGCATTCCAGTACATAAATGACTCCTATTGTTTCACAACTTGTTTGTTGTTTTAATCTATATTCTTTCTTTGTTTGATGGGAGACAATATTTTGGGTTGGTTTTGATAGTTTCTGTCCTGTTGTTCTGCATCCTATGCAGTTGAGGCACGGAAAAAAGCCTGGAGAGGTTGTTTTTCTTTTTCCATTGGGATAAAACTACTTGTTAGTTCCTGATTCAGGGTTGTTGCTCGTCTGTATATTATTTTAGGCTTCTGTTGGATGATTTTCTTCAATTCCTGATCAAGTTGTAGTACGTGCCAATGTTTATTGAATATATCCTCTATCTGTTTGTGGTTACTGCTGAATTGGGTAATGAATGTGATTTGAGGGTCTTGGTTTTCTGTTTCTTGTTTTTTATATTGATTCATCTGTTGTCTGTCCATTTGCTGTACTTTGATTCTATCTGCTTCTAGTGTGGATTCTTGATATCCCTTTTTTAGGAATTCTTGTTTGGCAGCCTTACTTTGTATATCATAGGTCTCTATTTCAGTACAGTTCCTCTTTATTCGTCTGAAGTTGCCATTGGGGATGTTTTGTACCCATTTTCTGTGGTGATTGCTGTTGTAGGGCAGAATGTTATTGCCATCTACTTGTTTCTTGTGGGTTCTTGTCATTATTGTATTGTTTTTTATGTAGATCTCCAAATCCAAGAAGACTATTGTTTCTTTACTGGTTACCGTGGTGAACTCCAAACCATAGTTGTTTGTATTCAGATGTTCCTTGAAGAGTTCCAGGTCTTCCATTGGGCCGTCCCATATAAAGAGAACATCGTCTATATATCGATGCCAACTTCTGATGTTTTTATGGTAGAAGTTGTTTGACCAAATTTGCTCATTTTCCCATTGGGCCACAAAAAGATTTGCATATGATGGTGCGAAAGGGGTCCCCATCGCAGTTCCTTTTACTTGTACATAGAAGTCGCCTTCATACCAGAAGTAGTTGTTATTTAATATGAAATCAATCTGTGCCATTATAAAATTAATTTGTGCATTGGATATTTCTGTTGATGTGGATAGATGGTGTCTTGTTTTTTCACAACCGAGTTCGTGGTCTATACAGGTATACAAAGACTTCACATCACTGGTACAAAGAATGTATGACTGGTTCCACTCTATGTTATTCAGGATTTGAAGGACATGTGAGGTGTCCTTTAAATAGCTTTTCTGTTGTTTTACTATCGGCTGTAGAAACTTATCTATATACTTTGATAAGTTTGAGGATAGTGACCCTATTCCCGACACTATTGGTCGGCCGGGGGGGTTCCTCAGATCCTTGTGGATCTTCGGAAGGTGGTAAAATGTTGGTATCCGTGGGTTTTGAATATTGATAAATATCTGTACAGACTATAAAAAAGAAGCTGAAAAATTAATATCAGATGAGACAACTTAAAAAAATTAATCACAGATCCCACTGAAAAATTCCAAAAAATACTTACAGACCAATTACAAGAAGGTTTAGAAACTGGAATACTAACAAAGAAGGAACACGACTTTATCAATATTCAAAACCCACGGATACCAACATTTTACCACCTTCCGAAGATCCACAAGGATCTGAGGAACCCCCCCGGCCGACCAATAGTGTCGGGAATAGGGTCACTATCCTCACACTTATCAAAGTATATAGATAAGTTTCTACAGACGATAGTAAAACAACAGAAAAGCTATTTAAAGGACACCTCACATGTCCTTCAAATCCTGAATAACATGGAGTGGAACCAGTCATACATTCTTTGTACCAGTGATGTGAAGTCTTTGTATACCTGTATAGACCACGAACTCGGTTGTGAAAAAACAAGACACCATCTATCCACATCAACAGAAATATCCAATGCACAAATTAATTTTATAATGGCACAGATTGATTTCATATTAAATAACAACTACTTCTGGTATGAAGGCGACTTCTATGTACAAGTAAAAGGAACTGCGATGGGGACCCCTTTCGCACCATCATATGCAAATCTTTTTGTGGCCCAATGGGAAAATGAGCAAAATTGGTCAAACAACTTCTACCATAAAAACATCAGAAGTTGGCATCGATATATAGACGATGTTCTCTTTATATGGGACGGCCCAATGGAAGACCTGGAACTCTTCAAGGAACATCTGAATACAAACAACTATGGTTTGGAGTTCACCACGGTAACCAGTAAAGAAACAATAGTCTTCTTGGATTTGGAGCTCTACATAAAAAACAATACAATAATGACAAGAACCCACAAGAAACAAGTAGATGGCAATAACATTCTGCCCTACAACAGCAATCACCACAGAAAATGGGTACAAAACATCCCCAATGGCAACTTCAGACGAATAAAGAGGAACTGTACTGAAATAGAGACCTATGATATACAAAGTAAGGCTGCCAAACAAGAATTCCTAAAAAAGGGATATCAAGAATCCACACTAGAAGCAGATAGAATCAAAGTACAGCAAATGGACAGACAACAGATGATTCAATATAAAAAACAAGAAACAGAAAACCAAGACCCTCAAATCACATTCATTACCCAATTCAGCAGTAACCACAAACAGAGGATATATTCAATAAACATTGGCACGTACTACAACTTGATCAGGAATTGAAGAAAATCATCCAACAGAAGCCTAAAATAATATACAGACGAGCAACAACCCTGAATCAGGAACTAACAAGTAGTTTTATCCCAATGGAACAAGAAAAAAGAAAAACAACCTCTCCAGGCTTTTTTCCGTGCCTCAACTGCATAGGATGCAGAACAACAGGACAGAAACTATCAAAACCAACCCAAAATATTGTCTCCCATCAAACAAAGAAAGAATATAGATTAAAACAACAAACAAGTTGTGAAACAATAGGAGTCATTTATGTACTGGAATGCCCGTGTAAACATCAATATGTGGGCCAGACAAAACGAAAAATGAGGATAAGACTGGCTGAACACATACATAACATAAAAAGAGGCTTAGCTACTCATAGTGTTTCAGACCACTACGCAAAACATCACAATAAGGACCCATCAAGCCTAAAATTCGCTGCAATACAAAAAGTAAAACCACATTGGCGAGGAGGAGATATCGTCACAGAATTGCGAAAGAATGAGACAAAATGGATCTACGAATTAAAAACTCTCACTCCCGCTGGCTTAAATATAGATATAGATTTAAATCCCTTTCTTTAACACATATATATATAGAACATGTGCTTGCCGCCGAAAATGATGACAACTTCCTCCGTTCCCGCAGATGACTTCCGGGACGGACTTTTGTATTTTTTAAATTTTAAATAAAGTTTTTTTAGAATAAAAAGACAGCCCCAGCAAGGGCTCTGTATCCTTGACGAAGAGTGCTAAACTTGAAACGCGTTGGACACACATTGCCGGGAGCGTGTAACGAAGGACCGGAAACACGCTACCCGAACTTCCGGTCACCACGATCGGACGGAGAAGCCGGGTGAAGCTGACGCTGAAGACATCGAGAGTGACAGCTCTGCACGGACATCCCCGCAAGACAACCGCGAGGTATTGTAGGGAAAGTGTAGAACTGTTTCACCCAAGCGCCAATCCCCGGAGCCTCCGTTACAAACGCAAAACCTAACAGTACTCTAAAAAGAGCTGTATACATTCAACTTCTAACCGTCTTCTTTTTTCCACAGGCAAGCACATTGTTACACATATCTTTTATCTTTATACTTATATTTATATTTTACATTATATATATATATATGTTTTTCAATAGCGCCTTAAAAACTCTAACCAACTGGGAGCAAGGACCCAGCAGTGAATGACAGCCAGCACTGCTGACCAGAAGAAGGGGTGAGCAGCATGTGAAGGGAGATAGAGCCCTGTAGGAGTGACTGCAGAGACCTACAGCACAGAACTAGGCAGAGAGGGACATTGCAGCGCATCTGGGAGTCACCCAGAGGACCGCACAGCACCCAAGACAGGCAGTGGCCAGCCAGGAGTCGTGACCAGCAGGAGCTGGCAACTGCAGCTGAGTCTCCAGGTATTGTGTGCTCCCCACTGCTGGCCTGCAAGCTATATGCCCCTTGGCCTCACCTGTGCCCCCTTCTAATGTACCCAGACACCGCAGAGAGTCCTTCTTCCCTGCATAGGGGACAACTGTTATTGGGGTGCTGATCCCCCTGCGACATTAGCAGCCAAGAGACACCTGCAACGCCCCTCTGGCTGCATGCCAGATTTGCCACCCCCGCCAAGCCTATATCTACAGCCTGTGTTGTATGTCTAGCATGGAGTTGCCCTAGGTAACGGGGACTCGCCTGTACCCCGTTATAGGGGACCATTAATATTTTCTGGCCTTTATATAGTAGTGTGCACACTAAGGTAGGGATTACCGTTTACTTGTGAGGATTACCGTCGTGGGACCGTTATTTGAATGTAATAACTGTGTGGTTTGCACCAGGGACTACCGTGCAGCATATAGGGTTCATAGCGCCACCTGGCGGACTTATTGTGTTGAAGTGTCATATGTGTAGCAAGTGCCGTAGTGACGTAGTAATTTGTGATTTGAATGTTTTGCTCTTTTCGTATTGGTATTGATGATCTACTGCTTTAAGTACTACATAGTATTAAGTGACTGTTTTGCATATAGCCGTGAATGTCTTGCAGCAACCGGTTTTCATATATTTTCTAAATAAATATTTGTTGCTGCTAACTGTAGTAGCCTTGTCTTTTGTGGGTTCTTCTTGGGTTGTGCCGTTTCCCTGCCACAGGTTCTCCGGAAGAAGCCGTGAGGAATCCAGAAGCTGCCGCCATCATCAGCTCCAGGTTCAGGTATCATCTTACACCACACCGTTACAGGGGCACTGTCACAGTTTTATAAAGGCTTTTGAGGGGAGAGCATGGGGAGATGCATTGTCGTTACCCACGCTCCCCTGCAGCCAACATCAGTGCTGTTGTTAAGAGCGGAGTCCACAGCTAGGTTCCCTGATTCTGGTCTGCCTACGCAGATCAGGCACCTTCCAGTTGCGCCAGAGGTGGAGACAGGAGAAACAACCAAAAAGGAAGGCGAGGAGGAAACATTCCCACATGACAGGGGAAAACCCTGTACTGGGGATACTGGAGGTTGTGCACCAAACTGTGAATGGCTGAGCCCAGGAGGGCCAGGGATAAACAATATGCAGGGACACTGGGTAGCTGTGGTCGCTGAATCGCAGCGGCAGTAAAAAAAAAGAGGGGTGCTGTGTGACCAAACAAGGCCACGCCCACATTATGCTACATATTTTTTGCCCGCCTCTTTCTGCACTTCAGCAAGAGAGTTGCAAAATGCTGTCGATAACCGGATATTAGAAAACAGAGAAAAAAGACTCTCTCTTTTTTTGGGGCACTCTTTAACTCAGATTACTCATGATAATCTGTATATTTTGAATATGTAGTGATATCATGTAAGTAGGTAGTGAGTGAACCACACTCTTCACTTGCCACTATACTGCCTAAGTGGCATATAGCTGCTCCTCATGTAAGAGGACAATTGTATATTAGCGCTGTTAGATAAATGCTAGGTAATAGTGTATTCGGGAGAAAAGATAGGGGAACCTTAAACGGGGCTCCCTCTTTTTCCTGATTTGGGTAAAGTTAAATTATTAAAATATAGCTTTTATTAGATACATATAAAAAATTGGCTAGACAAACATGTAGGCAAGACATAGACATATGTACATATGGATATAGACAAACATGTAAACGACAGTATACGTGTATATCTCCGTATATATGGCAAAGTAGAACTTGGAAACAGTTTAAGCGGGGAAAGAAATTGTACCGAATATTGTATCCCCTTAATTGGCTGCACACACTCACAGTCTGTCCAAGCAGCTATTCTGTCCCAGAAGTCTAGTATGCCTAGGGACCTGTTTCAAATGGATAGTGTATCTATTGGTTTTAACACATTCAACATATGTTGCTAAAGTCTTGCAACAATAATTCTGACACAATTAGTCCTAGATGCGAAGAGAATGTGTTAGTCATAAGTACATGCCAAAAATCTTCATTCACATTTGTGGTCCTGTTTCTGCCACGGAGGGCGTATACATCCACAGTTTAACTGTTCTAGTACCAGTATATATGTCAAGATATAACAATGTGGAGTATTTTAATACATTCAGTATTCAATATTCAGCAGAGCAAAACAGTTAATGTTTTAGGGCAGAGGTATAAACACTTTTGGGGTATTAATACAATGTGTCCGCTAGTGTTTGTCTTATTGTCTGTACATCTTATGCCCCTTACTCAACCGTAGGGACCTGGGGTGAAGTGGGGAGGTAAAATGGTTTGCCACTCTCTTCCTATGTCAACTGTTCACGTGCTGGTATTAAGTGGACCGAGGTAAGGCAGAGAGAGATATGGAATAATCTGACATTCCCTTGGGGTTGTAGTGAGGTACTCCCAAACCGACTTTATATACCCGAGCAAAAAAGGTTGTGGGGCCTGGTCTCAACGAGGGAGGTCTCCCTTCCCGTCAGGCAGGTCCCTCGTCCAATGGTCAAGCTGCCACCTAGGTGGGCTTTTGTGGGTATTGTGGGGGAATACCTCCCCTTGGGGTTGTCAGAGAAAATATAGATGGCTCTGCGGGCCCTTAAGTGACAGGCGGCTGCTGCCCAGCTTTATATACCTCTCAGTCAGGGTGGAATTAATACATGTGTTTCTTGAAGAGGTCTCCCTTCTTCAAAAAGTGCTTTCTACACCTCTGACAGGCTGCCACCCGTTTAATATGGGTGGGCCCTTAGGGTATTGTGGGTGAGCGGGCCTGTGTGCACATTGAGGGGGTTCCTAGGTCGGGAGCCAGTAGGTGGGGGTACTGCTGCCCAGTATTATCCCTATGTCCCCCTGTTTAGAAAAACTCCAGTGCAGGGTAGTCCTTTAGGGATAGGTTCTGGGTGAGTGGCCCCGGATATTACCGGATATTATCACTGACTGTATTCACATCTGAGCTGTATTCCACAGACTACTGTATACAGGGGGCATCACAGGACTGTATGTCAGATAATATTAGGATGTTATACTGAATAATCCAAACAGGTTATTCCATTAGGTTGAGGATGTGTGCTACTGGAGGTAAATAGTCCCTCATGTTATGTAAATGACTGTAATACATTCCCAAAGCTTTCTATACTGTATCCCATACTGTAACATACACATATGAAGGCAACAAGATAGTTGTCTGGGCACAGGAAAAACTGGAATGGAGGATCAACGTTGCCCGTGGTTACGTCACTGCCTCCAATTCCTGTTCTTAGTAAACTGCGATGGTATCATGAATAAGAACTTGTGACTCTGACGTTAATTATGGCAGTCTTCCCAAATGGGTATTACTTAAATATTGAAAATAACTGTATATGTGAAGACAAATGGTCTGGCTAGAATGAACCAAATGCTTAGATTAGAATCTGTTCATTTTGTGTATAGTCTTTGTTTCAGGGATCAAAGGGCCTCTATACAGGCTAGTTAGCAATAGAGACAACAGGTACTATAGCTGACCAATACACTGCCCCCTTATGCTTACACTTCCCCCCAAATAACAAGAGGTTAAGGATGGATGATACCAAGGTCTTTGGGTCAGTCTCCAGAGAAAATATATGTTCACATGAAGGTGTGAAACCCCTTGCCTAATCCCTGGTGGGGGACAGGATACATGTGTTGACACAAGCTTCAAAGCCAGATGAAGGGAGCGATTTTATCAGCCCCTGGAAAGGTAATAGGAGACCCTAATACATTCTTACAACTGCACCCAGCATTGGAAGGGTTAAGAATTCCTGAGGGAGGGGGAGAGGGGTGCTTTTGGGATGTAAGTGGGTGTTTGCAGGGGGAGAGGAGAGAGATGTGAGTGAGAGTCAGCGTTGGGAGATGTGGACTGGCATGTCCTGCCCATCTTAAGCTAACCTGAGGGGTAATGTGGTAAGGTCCTGATAACATGACTAATACTGATGGCCTTTCTGTATATATTGTATATAGACTGTAATTGCTGATTTTACATGTTTAACCTGTGTGTAAAATAAAGGTAATACTTTTGTACCTTTGCTATTGTTTATTCCTGTGCGATCTTTGGAACTCGGAAGGACCCAGGGGGCTATGCGAGAGGCATGTCACGCTGCGCAGCTGCATGACCCCGGGATCCTCACAATGGCCATTTTTGGAAGAGGATGAGTGCGTGAGCTAAGGGGATCATCGTAAATATCAGGGTCTTAATATAGCATATTGGAGCTGTTTCAATGTTATTTTGGCTTAGGGATGGCCGTCATTCCATAGGAGGCAGCCGTCATTCCTCGTTATGTGACATGTTTATACAAGTAGGGGTGTAGGTGGGAATATTTTGAAATGATGAGTGCGTGCGCTAAGGGCATCATCGTAAAATCAGGGTTTTAATATTGCATAATGGAGCTGTTTCAATGCCATTTTGACTTAGGGATTGCGAATTAAATAGCCGTAATTCCATAGGAGGCAGCCATCATTCCGCATTATGTGACATGTTTATAAGAGTAGGGGTGTAGCCGGGCATATTTGGAAAATATGCGCTAAATATGTGCACTAAAATTAATTTTAAAAAATATATATATTTTTTTTTACACAGCAGCCAGCAGGGGGCCGGGAGCCGAGTCGCTCATTAGATATTCATATATTCACTGCACCCGATCATTACATATGCATGATCGGGTGTAGTGAATACCTGGTCCCCTGTTGGCTATCCTGGGGGGCAGCCTGTGCTGCCTGGCTCCCGGGGAGCCCACCTCCCCCCCACAAACGTTCTGGGGCAGGCAGGGAGACTTCCATCTCCCTGCCTACCGCCGTCCTCAGGCTCCCTGCGGCATCGCCGCAGGAGTTAAAATTCGCCGGTCAGTGAGCCCCTGACTCGTTGAATACTGGAGCCGGCGTGGCTCCTGAACGCGGCGGGCAGTGGCGAATGTGCAGCGAATCCTAAACAGGATTCGCTGCACATCGTCAAAATTCTCATTGAATACTGCCCAATGACTGTCACCCCTGCAGCTTCCGCTCCAATTCTTCTCCCCGCTTTCACCTCAGCCCGCCCCCCCTTTAATCATGTGGTGCCGGCGCCCGGTGTGCTCCCCCGACGTCACGCACAACAACAGGGCGCACAATATTTCAAATGTCCACTCGGCTAGAGGGGACACCAGGTGGGGAGTGGGAGCGTGCTCTGCGCTGCGCTCTGTTCCTCTCCTCATAGAAGCATCTGCACTGCTCTCCATCTCTCCCTGCAGCAGCAGCGAAGGCTCATATAAAAATTTACAGTAAGTGGCACTTTTGGGGGCATTGCTTAAGGGACGCTACAAGTGGTGGTATGTGGGGGCATTACTCATAATGTTGTGGCTTAATGTGTAAGGGGCATTAAGGTGTGCAGCATCATGTGTAAGCGGCATTATGTGTGCAGCATCATGTGTAGGGGACATTATGTGTGCAGCATCATGTGTAATGGGTACTATGGTGTACGGCATCATGTGTAATGGGTACTATGGTGTGCAGCATCATGTGTAATGGGTACTATGGTGTGCGGCATCATGTGTAATGGGTATTATGGTGCCATCAAGCAAGAACCCCCTATCAATGACCACGTATAGGTAAGCAGCCCTTATGTGGCAAATATGTAATGGGCATTACGGTTTGTTATATAGAATGTAATTGGCATCATGGTGTGTGGCACAATGTGTAATGGGCATTATGGTGTGTGGCCTTATGTGTAATTGGCATTACGGCATGTGGCTTTATGTGTAATGGATATTACAGAGTTTGCTAAAATGTGTAATGGACAAAGTGTAATACCACACCCCTTTTTGTGATGCCACGCCTCCTTATCAGGAGACCACGCCCCCTTTTGCAGCACGGCTACACTGCGCAAAGGTCCCCCTACTATTATGTCTAGATCTGGGACCCTCCATTACCATAATTCTAGATTCGCCTATGGTAACATATGTGTGTCAGCAAGATGTGTACTAAAAATATACTGCATACATGTAATCATTTCTGAAATATACATATAAATGAAATTTTCTCCCATTATAGTTAATGGCATTCCTCTTAAGCAGACCAGACTGTCATTCCACCGTCATTCCTTTTAGTGCGTCCCTATTATGGATTTATTCTCTGCATCTGTTCAAAACGAAAATTCACTGGTTGCTACAAAATCTCCCCGATTCAACAGTATCTACTGCTCTGGATTCGTATATATTTATATATCTTTCACTCCGATCTAGCAGTTTGCAGCGCGAACAATTAAGACACGGCACAAGCACGGGCAGCGCCAGCGTTGTTTATGAGTTCTGTTCTGAATCTGTTAGGCGAGTGTAGTGTATGTGCATCTGGGGAAACGGATATGACGTCTCTTCTCTTCCGCTGACGGAAGAGGTGCACAGTGTGATTGGTGTTTTGATGTTGGACAGTTCAGATAAGTGATCAGGAATACTCGTCGTAGAGGAAGTAAGGAGGGATACAAGGTGACAGCATGGATATGGATGTGTAACCTTCAGTATGAAATATCTTCCATTTCGTCTCACACTTGGCTCCTATGCAATTACTTTAGCACCTCGTGCTTTAACTGCATACAATAATAATGGGTTTCAGTAATGCTTTGTTTTCAATAGAATGTTACATAAGGTAGTGATTATCGTATATATTGTTTGGTTTTCTTGATGTTTTGTAATTGTATAAGTTATTTTAACATAACTTATTTTTTAAAAGTTTTGCATTTAGTTTACTATAGCAAAAATACATTTTCATATTTTACTTCTTAAGGTAAAAAGCGAATTATGTGGGCTATTAATGTAGCAGTGCAAAGCCTTTATTTGATAAAAGGGCTTTTCACTGCTTGCTTCATTAACAGAATGGATTTCTATGTCAAGATTGGAGAGAGATTTATAGAAGCACAGAAAGCCTCCTGCCCACAGCGCCGCACGTTAGACACCAGCTCAGCGGGTGTCATAGATCAGGGAAGCGCTATCCCCTGCCATAAGGCACGGGGATAGCGCATATTCCCCTGATCGTCAGATAATAAATCTACCCCACAGTTTGGGAACCACTGGTTTAAAGAAAAAAAAAAGCCAACCAAGTCTAGATCCGAGTTGGAGCAAGGACCTTTAATGTCACAATCACGTGACACTGTACAACAGGAGGAGGAGGAGTAAATTCCAAACATGGGAGCTCATAGACCCACCCTTTGGGCATGGTGGTTTACTCCGCTCTGCTTCGCCCACCACATGGTATAATGGCAATAGATGGCATGGATAGTGACAGTGTGAGCAGGGGCAGATTTAGTGGCGAGGATGCCCCTAGGCGCAACAATACTGCCCTCCCCCCCTGCCTAAACTAATTTTTATATTTTTATTGATTACTTATAAGGCCTAGTGTTCTCTCTAGGAATTTTTGGGGCAGCGCAATGGGGGCGGACCGGCTCACCGCGTCAGTAAAGGGGGCGGGCCCGGGCTGCTGCGTCACTAAAGGGGGTGTGCCCAGGCTGCCACCGTTGTGCAAGGGGGGCGGACCTGGCCCCGCCCAAGACCCTGAGCTGTGGGGGAATCCAAGTGCAGCTGAGATTGTGATGGAGCTTCCCTGAGCACACCAGCAAGACAGGCAGCAGGCTCTTTAAGCGGGGCGCTGCTGGAGGGGCAGGGTGCATTTTGCCCTTTAAAAATCGGGCAGGGCGCAGCACCACGGTATAACAGCCTAGCGGGAACACTAAGGCCTCATTTCATAATAGACAAGTTAATGGATTAATAAAAAAGCCACTAACTGGCACTTTTTATTTTTTATTATGTGTACATATTTACTAAGTAGGACAGTTTACAGGGGCAGTATCTGCATGTCCTATCCATTTACACTCTATTTATCATGGATTATGGTACAGTACAGTGTATATTTTGCAGTTACTGGTACAATTCAGGCTGACAGTACTGTTACAAATCCAAGGGCAGCCCCCAAACATGGGCTGCCCCTAGGCACATGCCTAATGGGAAGTTTGGCACTGAGTGTGAGGCCACCAGCTGTGCTTCTCCCCTAGGCATAAAAGGTCCTAGAACTTGGATTTAGCAACTACCATAAGAAAGCCGGTATCTCCTTGTCTCCTTCCTTTACTCTAAGAACCCTTCTGTCATGTTTGGCATGCCCCTGCTCAGTGTGCCTGAGCAATAATGAGAATCTGTTTCATTGCTATGGGCAACATCACCACTTTTTCATTTTTAGAAGCTTTACTAAATTATCCCCAGGAAGTCCTTAGAAAGTATTACTCCTATTTATTAATGAAGTGACCTGGAATATGTCGGGCCACTTCATACAGCAATGTTTCATACCCTCCAACTGTACTGTTTTAGATGGTACAGTACCATTTTTTAATGGTTTGTACCGGCTAAAATAAACTGATTGGACGTTTTTTCTATACATCAGCTTTGGCTGACTGAGGGACATTGGGAGATGTAGTTCATAACACTGCCGACTGCTCCCCAGGGAGCGTGGGGGAGCGGCCGGCCAGGACTACATCTCCCAGGGTGCACGGCGAACCGACGTAGCAGGCCCACCTCCTCCTGCTCAGGTAGAGACTGAGGTTGGGGGAGACAAGTCCCAGTGTACTGTGGGGCCAATTGGATTTCTCTCCCCACACTGTGCTACATTACAAGCCACCGTCGGGTTCAAAGAGGTAGGTGCGTGACGTCACCAACGGGCGGCCAAATGTGCAACAGCATGGGGAACCCGGCAGGCAGCGGGGACTAACAGCAGCCAATATTCTGGCATGATCTTGCACAGCTGGCGGGACTGACTGCTCCAGGTAGGGACAGCCAGTGCTGCATTTATTTTAGAATGGGACACTTAAAGAAATTGAGATAGATATAGTGGAAGAGTCAAGGCCACGCCCCATTTACCCATGACCATGCCCCTCTGTCTATGGCCACACACCCCTGTACTGGTTTTCATGTTGGAGGGTATGACGTTGTCTTCCTAATACCCCTGTCTGTCTCCAAGCCACACCCTGTCTGTCTCCAAGCCACACCCTTTCCATTTGCCGCTGCTAAACTGTCCTTGCTGCCACAGCTTTTCTTTCTCCCTTGCTCTGTCTAGTAGGCTCTCCCCGGGTGGGTCTTTTCTTCTATCCTTCTTCAGCTTCTGTACTTTTTTTCTTACTGTGCATGCATATGTGAAAGAGTCAAGGCAGTAGTAATGTTGGCGGGGCTCAGGTCAGAGCGGTGATGGAGGGTGAGCCGGCAGCCAAAGTAGGTTGTGGGCAGAACAAAGTGGCATGGAGGTGGTAGCGAGGAGGTGTCTAGGCATATGCATATGTCTGTTCACCTTATAACAGTGGCGGGGGTAAGAGCACAGCAAGGACTTAGCAGTGAAAAGCCCTGTTACCTCTAATATAGCGCTTTTCACTACTACATGTATAGACCCTGTATGGAAAAAAAATAACAAATCTTTTTTCACTTTCTTCATTAATAGATGTTACTGTTCTGACAATGACAAATGTGATGACCACTTGGTAGGTAATTCATGTGCTTTGTATTGCAGACCTATATGGTTACATAGTGGAAGAGTATTCTGAGTCTCCTGTTGATAGAGGATCAAAATGACATTGGCTTTCTGTACATGGAGAGCATCTACATGCAGAAACTGGTTTCAAGGACAAAGGTTTGTGTATATGCATTCATTAAAGGACCGTTGCTATTGAAAAGTGAGTGACCATTATGCCTTGTAGGGTAGACATCGATGTTTGATGGTTTAACACCACAAATGTTTTTTCTTCCAATGACCATTCTATATTAATATAAAGCTAAATTAATCTCTATAACATCAAGCCTTGGCAAGGCTCACTATTTTGCATTTGTGAGCCATCGTGATAGTTCTTCCATCAAATTATTTTGTTTACCATGTCATGCCATGGCATAGCTTGACTAGAATTGTTGTTTAATGACTAAGGAATCAATATGTATCTGGACACATATGTATATACATAGAAAGATGAATACTGGACCAATGTATAAAACAATTAAAAAGTGATGTAGCCTATACATCAAAAAATCAATTGGCACAATTCTGCATTGTGCTGGTTACTTTCTATTAAAAAAAATGTCAAAACCCAACCTGTTGGATATCCTCAATTTGGCAAAAAGCTGGATTTTGAACATTTTGTATTTTTCAGATCAATCAAAAGTTTACAACTTGTTGGAAATTGCAGCATTTGAAAATGGAATAAATGTATAACATGCACAAAAGATAGTTACACAACTAAAAATATATTTTTTTGAGCAATCAATTCTTCAAATGGCTGTTTTAATTTAAGTAAATAGATGTTTCCAGAGTTGGTAAAGTGAAAAAAAGTAATTTATTGGGTAGAAATATTTATAACCGAGGGGAGTCGCTGTTATGCCTGCTTAAAGTTTGCAGACTGCATTAAGTTGGTGAAATAGCTTCAGCTGTAATAGTCTTGTGTTGTATACAAAAGGCTATTAGTATACTTTCATTAGGAGGTAACGTCATTCTTCTTCATATATGAGGCTTAGCCCCAGTTGTCCTTTGGACAGAAAGGCCACAAGCAACAGTGTAAAATGGCAGCAGCAGAATAAACCTCCAGTGTCCACTGAATCTGTCTACTATCACAGCTGATATGCACAGCATACCTCAGTGAGACCCACTTTTTTCTTACTCCTAAGGAATTGAGGGGCAGATTTATCAAGCTTGGTGAAGAGATAAGTGTCTGGTTTTTATCACCGGCCAATCAGCTCATACCTGTCATTTTTCAAACCAAGTCTGTAACTTCACAGTTAGGAGCTGATTGGCCGCTGATTAAAAACCAGACACTTTTTATTACTTCACCGAGCTTAATAAATCTGGCCCTGTGTACGTCCATATTATATGATACCTGTTAAGTTATCAACCATATTCAGCCACTCACCAGATCGTTTGGAAACCTTGTCTACAATACAGTTTTCGTACCCAGCTTTAGTGATTTGGGTTATGACAATGAAAGCAGATGTGAGCCTGTCTTCCTTCACCTTTGTATACCCAGGCAAACATTTACTCTCTCTGTACTTGTTCACTGCAATCATTGGCACATAAAGAAAAGCAGAATAAGGGAGAAGGCACTATACACTTAGCAAATTCTATTTGCTCTGGTTAACGCACACCATAAGCTGAATCCTCTACCAAAATTGAGGTATTTCATTCTGTATTCAGTCTGTGTCTATTAATATGGTCAATGACTGAGGTGTGAGAGGCAAGGGGGGAGGTAACACGTTGTTACGGGGCAAGATGAAGTAGATGACAGGGGGGTGAGATTGTGGGGTGTGGTGAGAGGGGGACGAGCCGAGATGGGGGTGAGGGGAGAAGGGGCTGGCCTCAGCTTAATTTTTTTTAAAGCGAATATAGGTTTTGTTGGCCCTAGATTGGATAAACTTTATAAAGGGACAAAAAAGGAGTGAAGCAAAATACCCCTTTCACATTACAGCTAAAACACGGTATATTGCCAATTTTTAAGGGGTTTAAAATGATCTAGCTGTAATGTGAAAGGTCCAGAGAGAATTTACTGGTTTTGGAATACCAGTTATTCAAAATGTGTTAAAAGCAGGGTCCTACCCGTTCCAGAGCCAATCCATTTGTAGTGTAGATGGCTCTGAAACGACCTTTGAGAAAGCTGCTAGACGCAGCGAAACACGTCAGGAGTGCTGTTGCCCATCTGTTGCCCATCTTGCCATTTTAAAGAACCTTGGATTGAAGTCCGAACCAGCCCAGCAGAGGATTACACCTCAACTCATCCCCACACTACACCATTGGGGTACCCGAAAGACTCTCCTGATGACCACTCCTTCTAAATAACCGGTAACCATCAGGATACTTGTGGTACTTACCAAACTGTCCTCAAAATCTATTCCAGTGGATTTCGGTGATTTGTGCCATATCGGGCCGACCACTTGGATTCAAGGACACTATAGACCACCAATCTAACTATCCAAAAATGCGTGGTAACTATACTTCCAGTTTAAAATACCCTGGGCATAATAGGAACGGACTCTCCTCAGTCATTGTTGTTATAATATGGCATTAGGGCATTCTAACACATTTTTTCAGAGTGTTGTGTATCAACCCCCTTTTTAAAAAGAGAAGCTTCTGTGTGTTTTTTTTATATATGTTTATATTAAATTATTATTATTGTAAAGATCATCCAATTTCCTCATCAATTGTTTTTAGCGCTGCTATTTCTTTCTCTTTGGCTCTGAAACGGTATTTACAAGTCATGAACAGGTGATCTCACCAGGCACAAGCAGGAAGTAAAGAGCAGAGAGAGGAGACTTTTTTTATTACACCAGTGCATACTGTGCAGGGGTTGGGATCATCGACCATAAGATGGTCGACATGCTGGAAGGTGGACAGGTGTCTATGTCGACATGGCAGAAGGTCGACATGAGTCTAGGTTGACAGGGGACAAGGTGAACACATGCGTTAGGTCGACATGGGTTAGGTCGACAGTCAAAAGGTGGACATGGGGTTTTCACTTTTTTTACCCGAATGTCGACACAGTCGACATGGACACTGTTGTATGTGCAACATGATCGCTGCACTTGCCATGCTTTGGGCACGGTGCCTTGCTACGCTCGGCACACTATTATTCTCCCACCACGCCCTAGTGGATGGTAGGGCGCATGTCCGCTCAAAAAGCAGTGAAAAACCCCATGTCGACTTATTGAATGTCGACCAAACCCATGTCGACCTAACGCATGTGTCGAACTAGACTCATGTCTACCTTCTGCCATGTCTACCTAGACACCTCTCGTCTTTCCAGCATGTCGACCCAACGGTGTCGACCTAATGACCGTCGACCAATGTGAATGGTACAAAAACGGTAGTGAAATGGTAATATACCAGTTACAACATGTGAAAGGGGTTTAACTGGCTTTATGGTGTGTATACACAGGTACAATCAGCATGAGATTTTGACTATATAGTCAAAATCGCATGCAGATTTAACAGGTTTTTTACCTTGCGATCCTGATGTGTGCTCCCGTGGCAGCACAAATTGAAACCCAGATAGACAGGGCAGCAATGACTATATAGTGCAAATCTAATGCAGATAGCAAGAATTATATGTAAAAAGTACAGAGATAGCAAAGATTGCCTAGCACTCGAATCTTAAGTCAAATAGCAAGGGAATCTCACCGTATGTACACAGCATTAGACCCGTTTTAAGAAACATTTAAAAAAAACGGTTTGAAAGCAGGTTTGCAATGTGAAAGCAGCACTATAGAGGTATAAGAAAGTTGGGATAGCAATGTTCCTGTGATGCAAAAATTAAGTCAGATTATCTCTAAGCATATGTACAGTATGTAGCATCACCATGGCTAAATACCTGTCCCATGCAGTGCTGATCTGGGTAGGGAATGATCTGTGGCTCTAATGGGTCTCTTTGTTAATGATATTGAATGTACACACAAGATGATATTTCAAAATACATTGCTCAGAAACCCCTTTCTAATATCTTCTTTAGAGGTTTAAAGGTATATTTCCCAGTTTTTCACACTTTCCCCAGTTATAATAATAATAATATTTTGCTGGTCAAATAGTTTTTTTTCCCATCAATTTTTTATTGAAAAAACTAAAATGACAGAATATAGAATCAACGGTACTTGTTTCCTAGCACGGCGCCCATCGCATCGCATACCATAAGGCATACGATGGTATGCGATGCGATGTTAGCCGATGTTATACAATTTTAAATTGTATACCATCGAATTTTATGCCATTGTATGGCATATACAATGTTATACAATTTTAAATTGTATAAGCACCCTAATGGGTGTTTTCAATGTTAAATGTGCCCCCTATAAGATAAATAATTTTATAAGCACCGTAATAGTTGCTTACAATGTTAAAAGCACCCCCACGCCACCTGTACTATCAATGCCAACCCGAAGCATGGCGTGCGCAGCGGTACGCGTCCTCTGACCTTTTCATACCACCGCTATCCACATCGGCATGGAGTTGATTTTATATAGTGTGTAGAGCCACCGAAGCGGAATACATGTGAAGTAATGCACTGCGCTCGCCACACTATATAAAATCAACTCCACGCCGACGTGGATAGTGGGGGTATAAAAAGGCTGAGGACGCATACCGCCGCCCCTCGCGGGCTCGCTGTGCTCGCCACGCTTCGGGTTGGCGTTGATATACAATTAAAAATCGTATAGGGGACCATTTAACATTGAAAAAACCCATTAGGGTGCTTATACAATTTAAAATCGCATCGCATTGCATTGTATGCCATATACAATGGTATACAATTTTAAATTGAATACAATGCCATACGACTGAATATCATGGGCGCCGTGCCAGGAAACAAGTACCGAATTAACAATACAAAACTTTTTTGTTTTAAGAAAATTAAATGGGGAGGGATACAGAAAGAAAACGGGGAAAGGGACAGGGGATATAAAATCAAATCAAATCGAAGTACAAGGCATGTTTACCAGTAGACAGTCCAGCAGAGGGTCCAAGAAATATAAAGGACGTATAAATACTAAACATATCCAAGTAGACAACACATGGCGTGTAATTTACAACTTGAAAAGGAACAACAAGCCGCAACAAAGGTGGCCCTACAAGGGAAACGGAGGGTAATGTGTGAGGTGTGGGATGGTATCAGGGTAGGTGTTCAAGTTGGCAGTCGTGGATCTGGATCAGAGGTACATGGTAAGAATTGTGCCCGTCCCCATCAGTCACATCTTCATGCCAGGGGAACCATTTTGCTAGGAGGAATGAAGTTGAAGATGGGTATGGTAAATACGTAGTTTTCATGGAGAAAAGGAAGTGAACTTTATGGAATACTTTAAGTAAAGGGGGAGGGGTGGGTTGTTTCCATGATTGGGATGTTGTGGCTCGGGCTGCAATACAAATGTGTCCGAGAACATATCTGAGGTGGGGTGGGACTGTAGTTGGGAAGATGTGTAGCAAAGCTGGCGCTGGATCAGGACATAATGAAAGTTTTAAAACAATATTAATTAGTTGAAAAACTTCCTCCCAGAATTTGCGGACACGACCAAAAAATATGGAGGACATGACCCACCTCACCGCAATTCCGCCAACAAAATTTAGAAGGGCCAAAACTTATGTAATCTATCTGGGGGTAAGATACAATCTATGCAGTAACTTGACATGCATCTCTGAATGGTTCAGGCACCTGGACATACTGTAATATGAAGCATAAATATTTTCCCACTGGTCAAATAGTTTTTAACATGTAATAAAAGTTATGTTTTAATATTTTCTTTGGTTACATAAAAACACAATTGCCTATTCTTCTTTTTTGTACATACTGTATAAGTGCACTTCCCCATTATAAAAATATAGCATATAGGGGAGTGGAAGTCAAATACAGTCAATAGGTCGACATCGGGGAAGTATGGATGGTGCAATGGTTAGCATTACTGCATCACAGCGCTGAGGTCATGTGTTTGATTCCCACCATGGCTCTAACTGTGCTGAGTTTGTATATTCTCCCCATACTTGCGTGGGTTTCCTTCGGGTACTCGGGTTTCCTCCCACATTCCAAAAATATACTGGTAGGTTATTTGGCTCCTAACAAAATTAATCCTAGAATGTCTGTGTGTGCGTGTACATGTGGTAGGGAATATAGATTGTAAGCTCCACTGGGGCAGGGACTGATGTGAATGTTCAAATATTTTCTGTAAAGCGCTGCGGAATATGTATGTGCTATATAAGAAATTGTTAATAAATAAATTCAATATGGAAGTAAGTAGTTGAGACCTGAAAAGGTCAACATGCATGTTTAACATTTTTGTTGTCAGTGTCTGCACCGGTCAACATTGGAGTTGGTGTAGCTCATGCCCATGGTCTGCCTTGTTCCCCATGCCTCGGGCCTGGTGCCTTTGCTCACCGCACATAAACGTTCCCACATGTAGTCCATGTGTATGATGAAGTATGAAAATGTCCAAATTTAATTAATTTTATTTATTTTTTAATTGTGAAAAACTCATGTCGACAATCGTCATATCAGCCTTTTACTTGTGTCGACCCTTGTCATTATCAATTTATTACATGTTGACTTTTTGGTGTCGACCTATTGACTTTAGAGCTTTCCAACGCTTATCTCATAAAATATAGAGATACTATTTATGGAAAACATGATAATGTAGTCTGAGCAGATTATACCTTTCCTTTTGAAGGGGCTCATACATTAATCAGCTACAGGAACTATTAAGTATTGGTATAAGGGAAATCCAACAAGCTGAAGATCCTTAATTGGCCTATTCTGCCTAAATTCAGGATTTTAACATGCTGGTCATCAATGTCTTCTGATGGATCTGTAGGACCTCTCTCTGCACCTTTCATGCTTTTAAGGTTTCCTGCAACCAACTTCTGTACTTTTTAACATTATTTAGGTTTCTGATTGAACAGAGGAGTGGATTCAGAAAGGTTGCAAAGAAGCCAGAAAGAGTTGAATCTGAGATTCGAAATGGCAATGAGACAATTAAAAGTAGCTTTACACCGTCTTTGGCAGAACCTATCTACCCCACGCGTGCCAACATGCTTAAACAACTTTACAAGCCTTTTCTTTTCACTGTTGGGGTATGTAATACTTTCTTACTACTTTTATAAATAATTTATCTAATTAAAAAGTGTTCATTAAAGTGCTACTAACCATCATAATCTTAGTTTCTAGTTATTGAGCATGAAATTATAATCGGATGGGGTATGGGAGGAGCCGCACAGACTTATCCAAAATGATAATGTAGATATAAGAGACCAATATTAAGGACTACTTAGCAATAAATTTTTGTAGTTGTAAATTGGTGGTGCGCCCAGCATCCAGTAAACGTGACTGTGTAGCTAGGGGTTTGTTTGCAGAGAGGCAAACAGTAGACAAAAAATGCTTTTTGGCTGCACTCTTTGATTGTAAATGTAATTAATTTAAAACTGAACTTTTAATAGGATACCTTTAGAATATATGACAAGAGCTTAAAGCTGAATATATAAATGAGGACAGCGAGGAGTTAACGGCGACTGCAGCCAGCCCCCGGAGGCTGTGATATGCCTGCACTTACTACCTCAAGGACCTTCTGCTCCCCATTCCTGGTAAATGTAGCCACGGCATTCATTAGCTAAGTCCCCGCTGCCACTGCAGAGCAAGTAATCACATTTGCAGGAGAGTGAGCCATGCCATCTACAGACCGAGTCCTGTAACCTCACACTGCGCTAATTGCTGTCTGTTCAGAACTATCAACATCTGCATTTCCACATTGTAGCTACCACCAATATTTATTAGGAAATACTATTGGCCTACAGCACTCTTTATTCGCTGTAGATTGCCACATTGATAAATATGAAGCAGCATCATCTCACGGTGTGAACCCACTTGTATTATCCTCTATTACCTTCTGTTGACCATTATATGTCACACAGCAGGAACCTACATTTCCTGATACTTACATATTTTGTTTAGCTAATTCAGTAGTTAACCGTTCACTCAACTTTCAACCTCCACCCAAAATACCATCACACCTCACTGGACTGCCCAACACCTTCCGAACTTGGAAGCCAAGCAGTGAAGGGTCAGGACAGTACCCAGGAGGTAGACCCCTGGGGAATACCAGGTTTAGTATAAAGGGTGTGTTGTTTAATTAGCAGAGATTATTGCATTAGCAATAAGTGTCTCTGTAACCCAGGGATCATTTCCACCGCATGAATAGCTACAAAGGTAACACAGCAGTGTTTACAATATCGCTGACAGTGTAACCAGTCCCGTTAATTGTATAAATGCATTTAAGTTTGTATTGTTTTTGAGAGGGACTATCAACTTTTCGTTTCGCCTATGATCGAATTGTACTACCATCAATGTTGACATGACGATATGCGCCCAATGAAATAAATTAAGTATGATACACGCCGGAGTGGGCTATTGAGTTAATCACACGACATACATATATTTATCCTCATTTATATATTCAGTTTTAAGCATTTTTTTTGTCTACTGTTTGCCCCTCTGCAAACAAACCCCTAGCTACACATGAAATTATAGTACATTGCCTATAATTAAAGCTCATATATTCCAAGCAGTTTACAGCTAAATTTTCAGGCCATTAGGAAGGTTCATGGCAAAAACATGAAATTTTTTTTTCTTTTTTTTTTTTTTAAACACTGCCAGGGGACATTTTAGAATTGTATTCCAACCATAACAATGCAGTATAGCAGTGATTTGTGTGCAGTCAGTTCAAAATGTCTTTAAAATTTTAGAATTAGTTTTCATAACACATTTAAAAAGCTTATGGTGTTAAATTTGCATTTTGATGAAACAATTTCAGCAGCAACAAACAATCTTGTAAATGTAATAACATTTAGAATTTAAGACAAAGGGGTTTATTCAATATTGGTTCATACCTCCCAACATGGCCCATTCCAGGAGGGACAGAGCATCTTGTCCCTCCTGGAATGGGTCATGTTGGGAAGTATGTTGGTTACTCACGAATCACCGTGTTTTTTGTCAGAAGTGGCCGCTAATTCGACAATTCACTGTCCGTTTCCGACAATTCTGCTCCGACTATAAAAAATTTAGGATCTGGGGACAGCGGGCATCTCGCCAGGAAGTCATCAGCAGCGATCGTTCTATCAGGCTGATACTGTAGCTGTGGCCTTTGATGCGAAGTACTGACAGCTGCTGTAGGGAGCCAGGGGAAAGCTGAAAGCCCTGCACAGAGCCCATGGAGAGCTTTCAGTCACTATAGGGCTCCCTTTATTGACAGCAGCAGTGGTCAGACACCCTTCCTGCGGATCCCCCTCTCTAGCCGGGTGACTGATCAGTGTTTGCACCAGAAATAGGGAGAGGCGGAGGAGTTTCCTCGTGGCTACAGACTTGCTACAGTCATCCAGGTTCTAATTGCCTTATACTAGGACCACCCCAAGAGCCTTCTTAAAGGAACATTCACTGCTCTTCAAAATTGGGACTCCTTTAGCTACTTGGTAAGATATCTGTTGCTTATTAACTTTTGGAGATGTCCTGGACCAGCTAATTATTAACCAGAGTGTTCCTCACAATTAGTAGCTTACAAGTATGTGTGTATAGGAAAAAAATACATTGTTTCCCCCAGCTCACTGAATGGTATTATAGTGTTCATTCTAGCACCCGCTATCGTTGAGAACACATGCAGTCCCTGTTCCCTGCCTGGGGTGTCGCTGTCTGCTGTGGTGTTTCTAGCACAGGTCTGGTTTGCATACCAGTGCTAATATACAGACCACACTATGCTAGAAGCACTACAGCAGACAGTGACACCCCAGGCAGGGAAGAGGAACTGCATGGGTTGTCAAAGATAGTGGGTGCTAGAATGAACACTAGTATTAGTAACCAGTCTTGAACACTACATGATAATAGAATTCAGAGATATTGGTTACATATACCTGCGCAGGTGTATGATATGCCCCCAAGCCACGTCAAGGCTTCTCTGTATATTGGGGGTACCTAGCGCTATATCTAGGTGCAGGGTGCGGCACCCCAAAAATCTAGCATAAGCTAGGAAGCCCAGAGTGGCATACCAGTGGAAAAACTATAGTGTTAATAAATATTAGTTATAAGAAGCCAAAGCTACGTATAGAGAGAGAGAGAGAGAGAAAAATGTAGTGTAATTAAAATATTAAAGAAATAGTGTTAGTGAGGGGGGGAAAAAGTGTTAATAGAATGTAAGGGTGTGCCGCACTAGAGCCACCCAGCCCAACCAGTCCAGGGGCACCGCAACCCATGCCACCGTTACCCTAAATTGGGTCTACGATTAACCAGGAAGGAGCCACATGATAATGGCTTTTTACTTGATATATCTAAACTAAGAGCTACCTACCTTGGAGCAACCCCAGACTACTCCGTGGCATATAAGGACCTGCATCTCCTCCTAATGTAGGCTCCTTTCTGCCTCTCACAAAATACATACGGATAGTGGTAGATGCTCAATTAGTTTAGTAATACCACTCCGGTTCATGCAAGGGAGGGGTTAATACTGAGTAAGTGCCTGCACCTGAGTGGTACTACTAAACTAATTGAGCATTTACCACTATCCATAGGTATGTGTGTATATACTGTAGTTCCTATATATAATATAAGATCGGAGGCACTCCTGGGACTTGTAGTGAAATCAAATCAAGACCAACAACAGGGTCTGGGGGCGAAGTTTCGGTCTTTTAATGACCTTTTTCAAGCTCAAATATACAATAAAAAACACATACCTTTATAGCCAACACCGAACACCGTGACATTGCCAGCTCACAGCCGCATGTCCGGGTCCCAATGACGTCACTAGCCAGCAAGGCATACCAGCCGGTATGCCTGGACGGGTCGGGTTGCTAGGCGACCTGTAAACATATAAAAGTGAATTTACATTAAAAAAGAACTAGCAGTGCTACTGAGTAACCAACAGAAAAAAGCATACAGGCTACATGAAAATCATAACTGGCAAACAAAGAATAAATCGAATGAAGAAAGGTACTTTGGCATAAAATAAAACTATATCAGTATAACAGAGCGTGGCATATATCAAAAAATATAGAGATTGGGTTAGATGAAGGGAAGGAAGCTACAAGCTTCATTTAAACACGTCGGAGCCACCGTGTTAAGACGGTGAAGCCACCAGGCTTCCCTTTGCAGTACCTTTTTCTTATGATCTCCACCTTTAAGGATTTTTGGGACATGATCTATCATTTTGTACCTAAGAGTTGACAGACCATGTTTATGTTCATAGAAATCTTTCCCTCCAGTGCTTTTCTTCTATGAGACCTGTGACCTGCCATTTGTTCTTTAAACTGGCCTGTGATCTTTCCTACGTATAGGAAACCACACGTGCAGTGTATTATGTAAGTGACATGGGTGGTGCTACATGTCAAATGAGGATGCGAACCCCAGTATGCGGATGTAAAAAGTTATCCTCAGTTCCAAGAAAGCTGCATGTAGTGCAATTAATGCACCTGTAACACACTGGTTTATGTGCCAAAAAATTGGAGGATGCGGGGTACCAGAAAATCTTTAAGGTTGTGAGATCTCTGGTAGCTGGGCAAGTGTGTAAGAACATCTTCAGGTTAGGATCGGCCGGGATCATGTGCCAAAGTTTTCTGGTGGTTTTAACAATGCCCTCACTAGAGGAATTGTATTCTTGTACAAACGGGATTTCGTTCCCAAGAGTAGGGGGAATTTTAGTCATCAGGGTTTGTTCGCGTGGCATGGACAATGCTCTGGTCTTTGCTTTAGAGAGTTCCTTCCATGAATATCCCCTGTTAAGAAATTTGGATATCATGAGGTCCATATCTTTCTCCGCTTCCACGGGTTCCCACAGATTCGTCGAACCCTTTGGAGTTGAGATAAGGGGATGCCCTTTTTAGAAGCTTCGTGCGCGCTATTAGTGTGTAACAGTGTGTTCCTGTTGGTGGGTTTCTTATAAAGCCCTGTGGTAATGACACCATTAGTCAATCTAATTTGAACATCCAAAAAATGGACAGAGGTCTCACTGATCTCATATGTGAATTTAATGATAGACTCCATGCCATCAGATTGATGAACTCCGTTTTGCTACCCGACCAAATCATGAGGAGATCATCTATATAGTGGAAAAATAGATGAATATATTTGGAAATCTCAGTGTTACTGAGGAAGATATCTCTCTCAAACTCAAACATGAAACCATTAGCGAACGCAGGGGCTGCGCAAGATCCCATTGTGCAGCCCCTGCTTTGCAGATACCATTTCCCATCGAAAAGAAAACAATTACCTTGCAGGATTAGTGACAGCAGAAGACAAAAGAATGCTATATCCAGACCATCATAAATATCGCTACTGAATAAAAGTCTGCGGACTGATTCTATGCCTGCTGTATGGGGGATGTTAGTGTAAAGACTAACGACGTCCATGGTACACAAGAAACACCCAGAAGGTAATTCTGTAAGTTCTTGTTACTGTAAGATCAATGAGGTGTGTGTATGTGTGTGTGTGTATATGTATATAGATTACAGTGATACTAATGCGTGCTGTGAAAAATAAACAAACATACATACACAGATATAAAAACACTCTGCAGGGAATAAAGAGTTAATGCATTCATGCTATGCAAGAAATACAGCGCTGCATTGCGCTGGTACTGGCTCAAATTATGTGTCATATTTCTAAGAAAAGACAAACATTTTTGTGCTAATCTGCATTTGCAGGTTTTGCACTATGCAGTTATATATTAATAATTTAGAACCAATTTAGCATACTTTATGGAAAGGGACTAATAATTGGATGAATATATGGGCTGAATATATTGGTTACCTTGTCAGGTCACTAAAACACTTTCTAACTTGGTAAAGACATTACTCAGGGAATTGGGGCATCTTCCCTTATAGAGAGCAATTATTGACCCATCTGGTCATGTCAATGTATTCCACATGATACGTTCGTTAAGTCCATTGGGCGAGACGGTGTTTAGTCTGGGCAATGGTGGTATGTGGTCTATGATGTAGTAGTGCAAAGAGGCCAGTGTATGTCCTTTATCATGAAAGTGAACGGCCACCGGTTGTTCCATCGGCTTTTTTTCCAGGGCCGCCTTTATGGCGGACCGGTGGGCTGCCATCCTCTCCTTAAATTGTCGGGTTGACATGCCGACGTAATATAGTCCGCAAGGGCATATGATGATGTACACCGTGTATCGTGTACTGCATGTGAGGACATGCCTGATACATTTTGTTGCTATGTGGGTGTTTAAAAGAGGTTCTTTGGACCAAATAGTTACAGGTTGTGCATTTGATGCATTTGTAGCATCCTGGGGCCTTCGTTTGACGGGTAGCTGGTCTGTTATCATTGAAGCCTGTGATGTCTGTGTGCACCAGTAGGTCTTTAAGGTTGCGGCCTCTTTTATAACACATCATAGGACGTACTTAAGAGAAGCATGGCAGTTTGGGGTCTGTCGCCAATTTTAGCCACAATGCTTTGCTGGCGGTAGGGATGAGGCTACTATTGGTGTCAAAAGTGGTGTCAAAAGTGGTGGACCATGGGAACACTTTGGTGTTGTCTTTTTTAGTGCTTCTGGGTACTAACAGATTGTCTCGATTTAGTCCAAGGACTCTTTGTTTGGATGCTTGTAGTGTGGCAAGGTGATAGCCTCTTTCATGAAATTTTTTGATAATGGTATCCAGTTGGGCTGGAAGGGATTCTGCATCACTGCAAATTTGTGCCACTCTGAGCATTTGTGAAAAAGCCAATCCCTTTTTCAATGGAGGGGGATGATGGCTGCTTGAAAGCAAAAGTGTATTGCGATCTGTGCTTTTGTAAAAGACTGTGGTGTTAATGATCCCACTGTTTAGGGTGATCGTTACGTCCAGAAAGTTGATTGATTTATTGCTCCATGTGTACGTGAACTTGATTGGTCCGGGCATTGAGTTCATTTCTGTCATAAGGTTGGTGAATTGATCTGACGTGCCCTGCCACAGCATGAACAGATCATCGATGAATCGACACAGAAGTATGATGTTGCAGTTAGTGATTTGTTCTGTAAAAATATATGTTCTTGTGTGATCATGAAAACATTCGCATACGCCGGTGCCACGGCCGATCCCATGGCACACCCGGCAAGTCTGGCCATCAAAACGGAAGTAATTGCGTCTGAGGACCAGTTCAAGGAGTTGTAGATACAGTAATTTATCAAATGTGAACTCAGAGCCCAGGGAATCAAGGAAATCTTTCATGACCAAGAGCCCTTGGTCATGGGGGATGGAGGTGTATAGAGATGTAACGTCCATTGTACACATTATTGTTGATTTTGGGAGTTCTGGGAGTTGTTTTATCCGGTTTAAGAAACTCGTTGTGTCCAGGAGGTGGGTGTCTTGAACCACCATTTGTGGTTGGATTAATACATCAAGTAATTGGGAGACTGGTTGAAATAAGCTGCCTTGAGCAGATATAATTGGACGTCCTGGTGGAAGTGTAGCGTTTTTGTGGATTTTCGGGACGCTGTAGAGGATCGGCAAGATTGGGTAAGCAGTGTGTAAGGAATCTTTAAGTTTGGTGTCGATAAAATTTTTGTCAACCGCTTCTTTGAGCAGATCGGTCAGCTCCTTTTGATATGTATCGGTGGGGTCATGATACAGTTTTTTTATAATTATTGCCGTCTCCTAACTGGCGTAGAATTTCTGATTTGTATGTGCTTAAATTCTGAACCACGATACCCCCACCTTTGTCGGCGGGGCGTATAACGATACTGTGGTTGTCGCTGAGGTTTTTAAGTGCTTTAGTTTCTCCTTTGGTTAAGTTGGAATGAAATGCTGTGGGGGCAATTAGCACTGTTTAAATAGAGCGCATTTGACTTTTAAGCCAGGGGTTCCCAAACTGTGCGCCTAGGCTCCCTGGGGTGCCTCGGAGCACTTGCAGGTGTGCCTCGGTTTGGTGGTCCAGAACCGATTCAAATTATTTATGGTCAATGTATTAGACAAAATCAGTGCTTGTGGCTTCCAGTTTTAAAATATGTGGATAAATAGAAGTGAATCTACATAACTGGACCTAAGAATGACATATAAGCAAAACATATTTAATTTAATATTGTTTTCTGAAATTCTCTGTAGCAAACTTTGCACCTAGGGGTGCCGTTACAAATATTCTGATAATCTTGCCGTGCCGTGATGCAAAAAAGTTTGGGAACCACTGTTCTAAGCTATTTAGAAAATCAACCCTAAATCAGGTCCAGTCAATTTACTAGCCATATATACACAAATCAATTTTCTGACAAGCGATTGAGTGAAGTGTTAAACACTCATATATATTATAAAGTTTCAATTTGCTTGTCAGCATTGTTCACTGGCAATGTTACACGATACACAACCCAGATAGGGGGATCGTATGGGTTTTTGGACCACACTGAGCGAGCATAAATTCTTTATCCTTTTTATTTAAACTGTCTGTGTTATATGTTTTCACTGTATGTCAATATTTCGCCTTCTTTTTAAACAATCTAATAAAGGTTAAATTTTATGCTAAAACTCTGTACTTTGAGGTGCACCACATAGAGACATTCTTCTCTTTTTCTTCATAAATCCTTCTTCCATGTCCAGTGGTAGCACACCCTTCAGAGATCATAATTGGAAATAACCATATGAATTGTACTGAGGGTCCACCAAGCATATTTTTTGTATAAATCCTGTGCGACTGACCTCTCCCCATCTCCCTGTCCCTGTTCCTGATGATTATATATATATATATATATATATATATATATATATATATATATATATCTGTGGTGTGGCCGCGGCACTGGGGACTTCAAAAAACAAACGATACAGGAAGCTAGCTCTCTGTTAACGTTTCAGCCTTTAATCGCAGGCTTTTCTCAAAACAGCTGTTTTGAGAAAAGCCTGCGATTAAAGGCTGAAACGTTAACAGAGAGCTAGCTTCCTGTATCGTTTGTTTTTTGAAGTCCCCAGTGCCGCGGCCACACCACAGATATTATCGGACTTGCGGGTCCTTACCGAGGGCACGGGGCCCTAAGGAGGAAAGTTTGGAGCTGAGTGCCGGCATCACGCTATTTGTGTATATATATATATATATATATATATATATACATACTACACAACCACAAAAGAAAAGAAAGTATTGCTGGGTGCACTAAGACGTCCTTTTTTGATAATTATAAAATATAACTTTTAATGATTTTGCTATTAAAAAGGTGAAATATTAAAACGTTAGCGACAGATGTGAGAGAGATCAAAAAATTTAAATAAGTGTATTAATACAGTGTCAGACAGCTGCCTCATTGTATCCCTGCAAATTAAGGATTTAATGTCCCTGTGTGTTTTTTGTAGATATACACCACCCTTCTCTGTGTGTCTTTAATGTACTTTTATTATTATTTAATAACCAATACACTTTAATTCAGACAGTCAGAGTGTGTATTCTTATTTTACCTTTTTGCCACTGTAATATTAATTTTTTCCAAAATTGTCAGATCTCACACTATCATACACACCATACAATTCGTAGATTGATAGTTCAATTTATTTTGTATATTCTTGTTACTTTCTTAATAGAGGAGTCTCTGATGTGTATGTATGTTTTTTGCCACAGTGTGGAGTGTTATCACTTGTACAGGTCTCCCCTGAGGAATAAGTGGCTTTTTATATTATGCCGTCCTCAGATTTGCTATGCTGTAGCTGTTAATTCTGCAGCATGCAGTCTCCGCGGGCCCTGGTACTAACTAGCTGCGATTTAGGCTTAGATATGCCTAATGGGTACTGTTTACCCAGAACGGCGCCCACGATCTATATCGCGGGTATCTTGCTGCAAATCGCAGGCATCGCATGCATCTTATGTGTTTGTAATGTTAAATTACCTTCCAATCAACCAGATCAACCCAATGGACCCGATTTTTACATAGGGAAGAATGTTAAATTCCCTTCCAATCAACCAGATCAACCCAATGGACACGATTTTACATAGGGAACAATGTTAAATAGCCCCCAGACCACAAATTGAATTGAATAACCACCCTGAAGTGTGAAATGCCCCCCCCCCCCCCTTTGTTAACGTCACCCCGCCGTCAACGTCATCCCGAAGCGTGGCGAGCGCAGCGGTACGCGTCCTCCGACCTTTTCATACCCCCACTATCCACATCGGCGTGGAGTTGAGAATAGAAAGTGTGGTAAGCGCACGCAGATTACGAGCCCGAAGCGTGGCGAGTGCATGCGTATTATTTAACATGTATTCCGCATCCCCTCGCGGGGCTCGCTGCGCTCGCCACGCTTCGGGCTCGGTGGCTCGCTGCGCTCGCCACACTTTCTATTCTTAACTCCACGCCGACGTGGATAGTGGGGGTATGAAAAGGTCGGAGGACGCGTAGAGCCGCCCCTCGCGGGCTCACTGCGCTCGCCATGCTTCGGGATGATGTTGACCGGGGGGGGGGCCATTTCACACTTCAGGGTGGTTATTCTATTCAATTTGTGGTCTGGGGGATATTTAACATTGTTCCCTATGTAAAATTGTGTCCATTGGGTCGATCTGGTTGATTGGAAGGGAATTTAACATTGTTAACATTGTTCCCTATGTAAAATCGGGGCCATTGGGTTGATCTGGTTGATTGGAAGTGAATTTAACATTGTTCCCTATGTAAAATCGGGTCCATTGGGTTGATCTGGTTGATTGGAAGGTAATTTAACATTGTTCCCTATGTAAAATCGCTACAATCGCACCCACTGCTAGGTAAACAGTACCGCCTAATGTATTATTCGCAGGTACCGTGGCGACTTGCTGTAATATCCCCTCTTGCAGAGACGGACAGTGTTCTGGAGAATCAGTGAGCCGGCTTGTCAGAGTGATTTAGATGCCGCTCGCTGTCTCCCGCTGTCCGTCCTGCACTGTTTTCAGGTGACAGTGGGGACCTACTGTATATGACACTCAAACACAATTTAACATGTGGACAGTGGCCCTAGTAGCCTACGGCCGTTTCACCTAAAAGGCTTTATCAAGGCATTTGATAAAGTTAAGGGTAGCACCTACATGAGCAAATACTATCAAAGGGTATCAATCCCATAAGAACAAAAAGAATATATCTCTTTGGAGAACAGACAGTCCAAGACCTATCTACTAAAATCTGGTGCGGGATTTCTCTCTTTGTTAAATATATATATAACTATCTATCTATATAGATGGATGTGTGGGAAAGGACTGCAGCACTCAAAGGGTCTTTATGAAAAATTATTTTAGTGAATAACAGTATACATCCGTTACATGGTGGTAGTCCAACGTTTCAATGCCTCCTTAGCATTTTTTCAAGGACCCATGTGAAACGAGTAGATGAATAACAAACAAAATGCTTGTCTTCTTACACACTCTGTTTGTTCACATAAAAGGGTGAGGGGAATTGACCGGTGCACAGGTTAAGCCTATTTGTTATCAGCTATGTAAGATGTGGAATAAGAATATGTTAGTCCACCAATCTGTTCAATATAAGAAGAAATGTTATTCTCCTGAAATTAATTGTGGTGGAAATGCACCCTTGAGAGTAAAAGAGGTACTGCAAGCAAGAAAGAGGAAAGACTCTCTTTTTCTGGGGCACTCTTGTGGAGAGATTTATAAACGTAATCTCAGTTTATTGAGAGTAATATAGATATGGAAGGAGAGACGCCACACAGGGGTACCCCGGAGGCGCCCCTTGTAATCGTAGTCAGATACACTGGTATCACAGATAAGGATTGAGAGTTAGTGTAGAGCAAAGGACTTGAGTGTAGTAAAAATTTACTTTTATTTCTAATTACCGTTAAAATAAGTACCAGACAGACTTATACAATTTAAACACACAATAGACACACAAAAAACATTGAAAAGCACTTTCTATTGGACCACATTTGTTGATAAAGAGTATATAATCTGTGCTGGGATTGTCAGAAAGTCCCTAGCTCATCTATTGGATCGCTGGGGAGAAGGCTCCTGTCAGGAGTCAGTTCCTTGAAAAAACCTTTATTTGATAGTACTCTGATTCCTTCTATGTAAGACAAATACAGAGATTAAACAATGTTTCAGACCAAAATGTTACACAAGGCCTTTTGGGAAAGAAACTTTTGTGTCTAATTCAATTTGTAAGATCTGTTAGAGGTTTTTATCAGGCAATCTCAGGGTTTATGTATACTTTTTGAGACAAATACAGTCAAATATATGATAACACAGGATAATGGTTTTCAAATAGATGTGAGAGTATAAATATCACAAGGTGGTGGTTATTGAAAAAATATAACAATACCAATATTGAACTAGAAGTGCTATAGGCTGGTTGCATGAATTCCAGCTACATTAAGGATGAGTATCCCCTGGTGATAATATTAGACAGTCAATACGTATAATATGCAATGTATGTAAGTATTTATTTACTACAATTACTGTATTTTATCCTGCAGCAGAAAGTCACAGAGTAAGTCCATGGTAGGGTACAGGTCTAAAGTGGAGGTAACAGGAGAGAGAGGGGCCGAGTAGTTTTAGGGATAAAGCGTTAGTCTCCCTTTGCTGCCCCGCTCAGAGATATTCAAAATGCACTTTGTATACCTATGGCAAAGGTGGGAGATTCTGTTTGTCGCAGGGGAGTCACCTCACCCTTTGTATATCAGAAAATACCCAGAAACCTTTGCTAGCTTCCACTGCGCAGGAGTGGGCTTGTCAGGTATTGTGGGAAATCTCAATTTGCAATGGGTTTTGAGGGATAGATATTGAAAATCTCTTACTAACCCTGTACTTAGGATGCTGCCCCCTCACTTTATATACCTATGGCATAGAGTGGGCAGATTTCCACTGAGGTTTAGAGAGGTCACCCTCTCAGTTTCTCATGAGAAATGCCATCAACTGCTGTCCCCCGTAGTCCTGTAGTCCCCCTGAATAGATTATGATCCAGTGCAGGGAGGTTACCACAGGCTATGGTGGATGAGTGTGTTCACAGAAGTGATAAAAGAAGATATCTTCTTTTATCACTTCTGTGAACACATTCATCCACCATAGCCTGTGGTAACCTCCCTGCACTGGATCATAATCTATTCAGGGGGACTACAGGACTATGGGGGACAGCAGTTGATCATATTCCTCCGAATACCCCCAAAAACCAAGGGTGCTCACCCACAATACCTTTAGAGCCCATCATTCCATCTGGATGGCAGCTGACAAATTGTGGCATTTCTCATGAGAAACTGAGAGGGTGACCTCTCTAAACCTCAGTGGAAATCTGCCCACTCTATAGTGAAGACACTTTCCAGTACATCGGGTAATGAAAGAGCAAATATCCAAGGAGTGGTCTTCAATAGATAAGAGAACTGGTACAAGCCCAAGGATGGAGAAGATGTATCCCTTTAAGGATGAACAACTAACAAGTTGGTGTGAGATACCGAAGGTAGATGCAGAGGTAGCTGAAGTAACATCTAAGACAACAATTCCTCTTGAAGACGGTGCATCCTTTAAGGATTCGATGGACAAGAGAGTAGAAAATTCATTAAAAAGATCTAATTTGGCATCTTCTGTTTCCTTAAAAGCGGCCATAGCAATAGCATCTTCAGCCAGAGCATTTCCGTACTATGGAGTACGGAAATGCATAAAGATATGGAGGAGAAAATATCTTGCCAATACCTCATAAATCTGGAGATTATGCAGAAGGCTATTGGTTACATATGTGAAGCATCGCTTGATATGGTATCGTCTTCTTCCGGAGCTATTCCTGCAGGAATAGTGGCCAGAAGAGCCCTCTGGCTAAGAAATTGGAGCGCAGATGCGAACTCAAAGAACAGACTAGTTTCTCTGCCATTTGAAGTAAACTTTCTCTTTGGCACAAAGTTGGATACAATTATCCTTAGAATGACAGGCGGAAAGTCCCTACATCTTCCGCAAGATAAAAAGAACAAGTTTCCTGTTCCAATTTAGAGAAGCGGCTAGCTATCGTCCTGGTAGACAGTACAATAGAAGATCTAATTCTTTTCGTGGTTCCTTTCATGGCACATCCAGAGGATATAGAAAGCAATGACTATTTAGATCACCTACAAGTAGGAGCAAGACTCTTAGAATTTGCAGACCAGTGGGAGAGGTCAGTGAAGGACAAATGGGTCTTATCAATTATAAAAGAAGGTTATCGTTTGGAGTTCCAATCAACAATACCAAACAACAAGTTCATGAAATCAAGATCACCAACAAATCAAGAAGAAAGAATAGAACTAATGAAGATATTGAAAAATCTTATGCGGATCAAAGCAGTAGAACCGGTTCCAGAAAGTCAATGGAAGACCGGTTTCTACTCAAACCTATTCCTGGTCACAAAGTCTACAGGAGGGTTCAGGTCTATCCTAGACTTAAGAAATCTGAACTTTTACCTAGAAAAAAGAAGCTTCAGAATGGAAACGTTATCAGCTATACTGATAGGAATAAAAAAGAACGAATACCTAGTCTCCTTGGATCTAAAAGATACATACTATCATATACAGATCTTTCAGGAACACAGGAAATTCTTAAGATTCCATCTGTTCGGCCGTCACTTTCAATTTGCTTGCCTGCCATTCGGCCTGACATCCTCTCCCAGAGTATTCTTAAAGGTCCTGGTTACACTCAAAGCACAATTAAGGGAAAGAAGAGTCCAAGTATGGCCATACTTGGACGATATCCTGATGGCAGGAAGTTCAATCGTAGAAGTAAAATACAATCTGAAAGAAGTGATCGCGTGTCTGACAAAACACGGCTGGATCATAAATTTCGAGAAAAGTCAGATGATACCATCTCAAAGAATACAATTCCTGGGGGTCATCATAGACACTTACAAGTTCCAGATATCTCTGTCACCAGAAAGGAGTGTAAGGATTCAAGAATTGGTACAGAAGACGATTCAAGACCAAAAGACAGTGGTCAGGGATGCGTTACAATTGCTGGGAATGATGTCATCAACAATTGGAATAATACCATGGGCACAATGGAGGATGCGAGTGTTCCAATGGAAAATGTTACCTTATATGAAGAAGTCAAGAACACATCAGGTAAAAGTGTTTCTGGGACGAGAAGTGAAGGAGTCGTTGAGATTGTGGTCTCAAGAACTAGAAGTCAAGTCGATAAGTCTGCAGCTGTTCCAATATGTCAACCTTACCACCGATGCAAGTCTATCAGGGTGGGGTGCTCATATGGGAGAACTCACAATACAAGGAAGATGGTCAGAAGAAGAGAGCGAGCTAACTTCAAATGTCAGAGAAGCATTGGCAGTGTGGCGAGCAATTTGCCACTTCAAAGTAAACTTGAAGAACCAACAATTAAAAGTCTTCTCAGACAATATCTCAGTTGTAGCACACCTGAACCATCTAGGGGGTACCAAGAGCAGCTCCATCATGGAAGTAATGAAGCAGATTATTCCTTGGGCGGAAAAGAATCTGAAGTCACTCTCAGCAATATATGTTCCAGGAAAGGAGAACGAAATTGAAGATTACCTAAGCAGGAGAGAGATTCTGCCAGGAGAGTGGGCACTCAATCCAGCAGTTTTCCAGATGGTAACAAAGAAGTTGGGGAGACCAGAAATAGACTTCATGGCTACCCACATGAACTGCAAGGTACAAAAATTCTATGGCAGATTCTAACTACCTGGAGCCCTAGTGACAGATGCCTTCTCAGTCAAATGGGATTGTCATCTAGGTTATCTGTTTCCTCCAACCCCACTGATAGGAAGAGTACTCAAGAAGATATTGGAAGACAAAGTAACAGTTATAGCAATCTTGCCATTCTGGCCCAGGAGGCCGTGGTTCCCGATGATCCTGAAGTTGGCAGTGGAAGAACCTATGATATTACCGATAAGATCGAATCTACTGATACAGGGTCCAATATGTCATCCCAATCCCGGCGTATTTGGTCTCAGGGCTTGGAAGTTGAGAGGAAACATCTAAGACAGACTGGTGTATCGGAACAAGTAATAGCAATACTATTGAGAACTAGAAAGAAAGTATCGTCTATGGCTTACTATAGAACTTGGTGTAAGTTCTTATCCTGAAATGGAGTCTCGGTCCCAATGGCAGAGGTCTCTACTCCTAAAATACTTCAATTCCTTTATGAAGAATTTCATATGGGACTAGCAGTTTCTACTATAAAATGTCAAATAGCAGCTCTTAAGGCCCCCATACATTAGGCCGACTTGTCCTAGGGACAAGTTGGACCCAATTTACCTGCGAGCCGCCCGGCAGCTCCCCGGGAGGCTTACATACAATTTGGCACTTGATGTGCCATTTTTACATGGGATAAATCGCATGCGATTTATCCCATGTAAAAAAAAACCCGGGGAGCTGCAGGGCGGTGAGCAGTAGTGGGGACGGGCAGCGGTGGTGGGAGCGGCCAGCGGCGGTAGTGGGGGCGGGCAGCGGCAGCGGGCGGCGTTTGCGGTGAGCGCAGTGTACTTACACATAGCAGCAGCGGCGGGGACGGGACGCGCAGTGGCGGCTATTATATTTTTAAAATACTTGTCAAATGACCGGCCGCTCTCTGATTGGCTGAGAGCTCTCCGGCCAATCAGAGAGAGGCCGGTCATTTGACAAGTATTTTAAAAATATAATAGCCGCCACTGCGCGTCCCGTCCCCGCCGCTGCTGCTATGTGTAAGTACACTGCGCTCACCGCACACGCCTCCCGTCCCCACCGCCGCTACCGCTGGCCGCCACCGCTGCCGCTGGCCGCCCCCACTACTCCCCCGGTGTCTGTATGCATATGCCTGTCAGGTGGCAGGCATATGCATACAGGGAGGTCGGACGTGATCGTATGTACAGACCGTCCGACCTCCCTGATCCGGTTCGATGCGCACGGGACCGCGCATCGGATCGGATCAAATGTCACATACCTACGATTTTGGGCCGATTTCATCCGATTATCGGCACAAAGTGCCGAAATCGGATGAAATCGTCCCAAAATCGCATAGTGTATGGGGGCCTTTAGTGTTTTACTTGACAGAAGATTAGCCAAAGAAGACCTGGTAATCAGATTCTGTAAGGCTATTAAGAAGATCAGACCCACAAGGAAATCCATGGTGGCGCCTTGGGATCTGAATGTGGTTCTCATTTTCTTGATGAGACCACCCTTTGAACCATTGTCATTAGCAGATTGGAAGTTTCTTTCTTGGAAATTATTATTCTTAATCGCAATTACCTTTGCCAGAAGAGTTAGTGAAATTCAGGCGTTATGGTCAGAAGAACCGTACTTGATTTGTTTTCCAAACAGAGTATTGTTGAGAACACATCCAGACTTCTTACCAAAGGTCGTATCAAAGTTCCATCTCAATCAAGAAATCATTCTACCAGCGTTCTATGCGGATCCTTCTACTCCTGAAGAAGAAGAATTACACTCACTAGATTTGGTCAGGGCCATTTCTATATATCTTTAAAGAGTACAAGGTATTAGAAAATCAAAACATCTATTTATAATAACAGAGGGTCCAAGAAAAGGAATGGTTCCATCTAAACAGACACTTGCCAGATGGATAAGAAGTCTCATTACTTTCATTTATGAACAAGAAGGAAAGCCAGCTCCTCAAGTCGTCAAAGCACACTCGACAAGAGCCATGGCAGTATCATGGGCTAGGAAGGCTCAAGCATCTATGACAGAAATATGTCAGGCTGCTACCTGGTCATCGATACACACCTTCACAAAGCATTATGCTTTGGACATTCCTTCAGCCCACTTTGGGGAAAATGTGTTAAAGAGTGCTTTAAATAAATAAGTTGCATTAAATAAGTCTCCCTCCCTTTCTTGCTTTGGTATGTCCCTAAGTATGGTTGCCATGGGATCGTAGAAGAAACAAACGAATTATACTTACCGATAATTCCATTTCTTCGTAGAGACCCCTGGCAGCCACAAGAAAGATCCCTCCCTTACTAAAATTGTGATTTTTTTTTCTCCAGACTATTAAAGGAGACACTCAAAAGACACAGAGGAAGGGAAGGAGGTCGACCTATATACCCCAGGTGGGCGGAGCCTATTCAAAAAAATCACCCTGTCTAATCCTAGGAATACGGGGAATATCCCTAAGTATGGCTGCCATGGGTCTCTACGAAGAAATGGAATTATCGGTAAGTATAATTCACTTGTTTATTACTGCGTTTATATGCAAAAAGCGTTTTTTCTTGACAGAATTGACTCCTCACAGGATCGGTAGCCAATATGTGCCAGTGCTGTAACATGAGTTATATAAGTTTTGGAGATGCAATGGAAAAAGTCGTCGGAAAAATGATCCTGCTCAATTTTTTGTCTCTTTTTGGTTGTGTCAACAACATCTCTATCCAAGGTTAGACATCTGGCTATGGATTATTCTACCTCTGTACGGTCATATCCTCGTTGAATGAACGTACGTACGTACGTAAGGCTTGCGGAAGTTGGATCCTGTCAGAGGTGATTCTTACCACCCTCAATAATTGGGAGTATTGTAATCCGTGCTTCAAGGGTGCTGGAGGGAAGCTCTCAGCCCGTAGAACTGAATTGGTGTTGGTTACTTTTTTAAAAATAGATGTACCAAGTTTGTTCTGTACAATCTTAACATCTACATCCCAAAAAATTTAAACCTATATGTAATGGTACTTGTTAATCCATTAAGATAATGTAATAAACGAGTTCAACCGGTCAGGGCCCCCATCCAAAGGAAAAAAATATATAATCTATAAATCTAACATAAGACCACATACAATATTCTAAAGGTGTTCAAAATATAAGAAATTTCATAATCATACATAAATAAATTTGCATAGGCCTGGGCCATGTTCAAGCCCATGGCCGTGCCCTTTAACCTCAAATAAAAAGAATTGTCAAACAAAAAATATTTTTTACGAAGTATGAAATCAATCAACAACAAAAAAATTCAGTGGGAGGACCCTTGTAGGTTGGATTCGATGTGATCACCTCAACCCCTGCTACATGGTCAATATTGGAAACATTTTGGAGGTACAATGTCCAATTTTTCAATTTGTTTTAAAAAATCAGTTGTATCTTTCAAGATACTATCGATATTCAAAACCATAGCCTTTTTTCTCCCTCGGCTAGCAGGGGACACTGCAGTCATCACGTGTGGGATAGTATGGTGTACTGGAGGAGTCGGCACTTTAAGAAAATTTTAATGTCGCTGGCTCCTCCCCCTCTATCCCCACCCATACCTCAGTCTTAAAAAAGTGCCTGGAGGAGACGGACTCCTGGGCAAGTGTCTCCTTAGGGAGATTAGGTTTTTATTTCTTTTTTATTTATTTATTGACTTTATTTTAGTGAACAGGCAGACAGGACGGGTCTGCCTGCGATGAGGATCCTGAAGGGGTACAGTCGACACTGCACGCAGTGTTCCTCTGCTACCCAAGCCACCGGAGCACCCGCTCCGGGGACCCGCTGCAGATGCACGCGGCATGTTTTTCGGGTCCAGGGCTACGTTCCCCCTGCCTCCTTCAGGAACAAAGTAACAAAGGGGGCCAGCCAGAAATAGAGCGCACTGGCTGGGGAGAGTCTGTCAGTCTGCCGCATCCATCTTCGGTTGCTGGCAGCGCTGACGCGGCTGTGGCTTCAAATTTCCCGCCCACAGATCGGCGTGGGAAGTGTCCGCGTCAGGGAGGCGGAGCTTCCCATCTGCTTCTCCTGAAGGCGGCCGCCATTGTCCGGAGCGCAGCTTCTCTCCACTGCTCCAGCAGTTTCAGACCCCGCAGACCTGGTGTACCGGCTCCTGCTCGGACGTCAGCACTTCCCCTGGGACCAGTCAGCGGGGGTGTCCCCTTATACAATACACATTGGGGGGAGGATTGGCTCCTCCTCTCCCTGTCGACACTCAGGCCTCTGGCTTACCTTTTACTATAAAATCTGTACTAGGAGTGCCTGTGTCTGTAAACTGTGTGTTGGTTTAAGGGGGTTTTCTGTTGTTTTTGGACTTCTTTACTGAGTCAGTATGGCAGGAAGGGCTACCTCTTCAAAGGCTGCAAAAAAAGGTGTACACTTGCAAAGAGTGCAAGGAGCAGTACACGCCGCATATCAAGTGTGTTTCCTTGTGCGGCCCTTGATATACAAGAATACAGGCTTCTGCAAGGGTGCAGATTGCTGTAGCTCCAAGATCCCCTGGGTCTCAGCCTACCCCTCCGAGCCCCGGGGATGTTTTACAGACTCTCCTTTCTAGCTTTACTGCTGAAATGGAAGCTTCTAGAAAGGAAAGAGAATATGTGCCAGCGCTGGCTGTAATAATTCAATAGTACACGGTTCTCAAAAAGGTATAACAATTTATTATGACATAAAAACAATAATAATATATAAGATAAAAGAGATGAATCACTTTAAGCGCAACAGTCCAAAGCAGTGGGTATAATACCTCAATAGATAAATGAATATCTTGATGATTGTAGCTGCTTGGATGATATAAAAATAAAAATAATGCTGTATATTACCATCCCATTTGTGCCTGGTCAATGGTGGGAGCCAGGATCTGTGACGCAGTGTCCATAGAAAGTGTCCTATAATTTCAAGGACTCAGGATATCCCAGTGTGGTGTCCTCTTGAATGGTAACTGGATGATTAGGAATAGAGCTGTATCCCATAAGAATTTTGAATCCAGAAGATTTTGAAGAGGACCAACTGTGGGAGAGCGGACTTGTCACTTGGTATAGGTGGATGGAGGTTTTCACAGCAGCATGGGTAGCACAAGCAGCATGGGTAGCACAGTTGGTCCTCTTCAAAATCTTCTGGATTCAAAATTCTTATGGGATACAGCTCTATTCCTAATCATCCAGTTACCATTCAAGAGGACACCACACTGGGATATCCTGAGTCCTTGAAATTATAGGACACTCTCTATGGACACTGCGTCACAGATCCTGGCTCCCACCATTGACCAGGCACAAATGGGATGGTAATATACAGCATTATTTTTATTTTTATATCATCCAAGCAGCTACAATCATCAAGATATTCATTTATCTATTGAGGTATTATACCCACTGCTTTGGACTGTTGCGCTTAAAGTGATTCATCTCTTTTATCATTATTATTGTTTTTATGTCATAATAAATTGTTATACCTTTTTGAGAACCGTGTACTATTGAATTATTACAGCCAGCGCTGGCACATATTCTCTTTTTCCTTATACTTAGCATTGGGCCTGACAAAACCTTGTGCCAGCTGCTGTATGATAGCGCACCACACAATCTACTGTATACTAAGCTTCTAGAAAGGACAGGGAAGTGTTTCACTCTCATCTGTCTCAACTAGCTACATCTGAACCCCTATGGGCTTCATCCCTTATTCAGTCCGTTGACTCCCTAAAACAGTCTGTGTCGTCCTACTCCCAGGCTAGACCCTCTTCACCTCAGGTAAAGAGAAGGGCGCTGCCGGCCATAGTCGTTGCAGACGACACAGATGATTATATCCCCTTAGAAGAGGGGAAATTGCCTCCAGATCTGGTTCAGGACCCCGCTGGGGATGACCTTCCAGAGGAGGTCTGATCAGGGAGATCCGTGACACTTTTCACATTGCCGATACCTCGGCACCCCCTCAGGTGTCCATTTTTGGCAGGGTTCAAAAGCAGCCCCTAACTTTCCCAGACTCAGAGGAGTTAGATGATCCTCTTTTAAAAGTCTGGAAGTCTCCTGACAAAAAGTTTCAGATGTCTAGGAGATTGAAGGTCCTTTTCCCCTTCTCTGATGTATCCAGGGAAAAATGGGAGACACCTCCCACTCCAGATGTGTCCCTTTCCCGCCTATCTAAGAAAACTACGCTCCCTATTCCTGGAGCAGTATCCCTAAAAGAATCACAGGATAGGCGTTTGGATAGTTCTCTTAAGAACATTTATACAAATGTAGCAGTTCTGTTACGCCCTTCTCTGGCATCCGCTTGGGTAGCGAGAGTAATGGAGAATGGGCCTCTGATCTTATTACTGGTTTAGAACAGAACACCCCTCGAGATGAACTTCTCCCCTTAGCAGAGTGCATCAGGGATGCTTCATCCTACATAGGTGAGGCAGCCTCTGATATTTCTATTTTGGGAGCTAAGGCTTCGGCCTCTGCGGTGGTGGCCAGGCGCTCAGTGTGGCTGCGTTCATGGCAGGCGGAACCAGAGATCAAAAAAGCTGTGGAAGGCCTTCCTTTCGGGCGCGACATGCTTTTTGTACCTGCGCGTCGGGTATCAGAGTTGGGGGCTCTATCTTGCCGGGCCCCCTTCTTGATCTTCCATGAAGATAGAGCTGAACTGAGGACCTGCAAGGATTTTTTGCCGAAGGTGGTTTCGGCTTTTCACGTGAATGAACCTATTGTAATTCCAGTTCTCTCTGGAGAATCTAAGTTGCTGGATGTAGTCCGTGCTCTACGAATCTATCTGAAACGTACGGCTGATTTACGAAAATCAGAAAATCTCTTTGTTCTTTATGGAGCTGAAAAAAGAGGATGGTCAGCCTCTAAACAGACGCTGGCCCGTTGGCTTTGCTTGACCATTAAGGAAGCTTATGTACAGGCACAAAGACAGGCTCCGCCTGGCATATCTGCTCATTCCACAAGGTCGGTCAGCACGTCCTGGGCCCTGGCTAGGGGTGTTTCCCTGGCACAGGTGTGCAGGGCGGCCACTTGGGCCGGTGCAAATACTTTTGCTCGGTTTTATAGGTTTGATACCTTCGCCAGCTCTGAGACATCCTTTGGAAGGGCAGTGGGAATCCCAGGGCTCTCCCACCCGGGAGTAGTGCTTGGGTATTATTCCCACACGTGATGACTGCAGTGTCCCCTGCTGGCCGAGGGAGAAATAAGGAATTTGGTACTCACCGATAATTCCCTTTCTCCAAGGCAGCAGGGGACACTGCACGCCCTCCCAGCGCTAGTCTTCCTGCCATTCCTGGTTTCTGTTTTTTTGACCAAAAGAGTGAACATGCCTGTTGTATGTCTTCTTAGAAGCTCACTCTACTTCTATATTCTTATATGTATATGTGTGTCTTTTGATACCTATTTACTGTTTTGAAATGTGTGTTGGATTCTAATCTCTGTTTTCTCTTTGAGTGAAAGTATCCTCCTCCTGTCGGGTGCTTGCCCTATCATCTTCCTCTCTCAGGACACAGTTTTTTAAGACTGAGGTCTGGTTGGGGATAGAGGGGGGAGGAGCCAGCCACAAATTTTTTTAAAGTGCCGACTCCTCCAGTACACCATACTATCCCACACATGATGACTGCAGTGTCCCCTGCTGCCTTGGAGAAAGGGAATTATCGGTGAGTACCAAATTCCTTATTTCTGGTTTAAGCAAAAAAAAAAAATTGGGGGTGTTTTGGTATGTAAGACATCACACATTATTATCTTACTTATCCCTTGTACCCTTTTCTTTCTTTCTTCTTTTTTCATAAAAAAAACTCCTTTTATATTTATTCACTGTTTATTATGGAGGCTGTGGTGTTGGGACTTATTCCAGCTTGGATTTTCTTAAAATGTGGAGCTCCTTTCACCCGCCATCAGTATGTCAGATATACAGCAACATATATTAGTGGTTACTTTGATTTGTGCATCATGATATTGTTATCGGTCTGCCGCTTTAGTTGTACTTTGGGAAGGCTCTTACAGTAGTCATGGACGTGTGCTCCACGGCCAGACTCTGTGTGGTCCAATGACCGGAAGTGATGCGTTGTCCACTGGGCTGGCAGGGGCAAGCGCCGTGAACACCGATGGTGCGCTCTGTGTCTATCCCCCTGCATGTGGTGGGCGTAGACAGCGGCGCTAACACGGTCCTTCTATTGGTATGTTTTTAATATAAGCACTCTGAGCAGATTAGATGAATCCCACTAACATTCCCATAGATCGTGGCACACAGGCAGTGCAACAACTCCTTGAATCCTCAAATGTGTATAAAGGACCGCATATCCCATTCTTTATTCAATTGTTATATATGGCATTGGACAAAAACTATTTTCTATATGATGGTCTCTTCTTTAAACAGGTACAGGGCTGTGCCATGGGCAGTTGTGTGGCACTGGCCTATGCAAATTATTTTATGTTTCAGGTGGAAAAATGTCTCTTTTGCACAAGAAAAATACTTTTACACATGCTATATAGATGATGTGTTCATCATTTGGGTGGGTGGTAAAAATGAGTTCACTAAAATGATAAATGAAATGAACACTTAGGATGAGAATATAAAATTTACCTTTTAAAATAAATGATAAATCCATCCATTTCCTTGATGTCACTGTAACTAAAAATAATACAGAACTGAATACCAGCCATTATACCAAACCCACTGATTGTAACACTTCTAGAAGCTAGCAGCTTCCACCCTCGCTCTCTTAAGAGACCTGCCCTACTTGCAATTCTTGCGAGTACATAGAATCTGTAGCGACCCAATAGATGAGCAACAACAGATGTGTAAAATGAAACAAAAAATCCTGCAACGGGGATACCAAAATAAAACCCGGTACTTGTGAGTTATCTGGGCGCCCGATTTTTTGATTGTATGCCTTAAGTTAAGGCATACAATCAGATGCGATGCGATATCGCATCGCATCGCATGCGACCATCGGATGCGATGACCCGATTTTTCCATAGGAATCAATGTTAAAATGATTCCTATGGAAAAAGGGGTCCTTTTCATACCCCTACTATCCAAGTGGGCATGGAGTTGGATATAAACCTGTGGCGAGCGTAGCGAGCCACCGAGCCCGAAGCGTGGCGAGCGTACGGTATTCTGTGTCCCCTCGCGGGGCTCGCTACGCTCGCCACGCTTCGGGCTCGGTGGCTCGCTACGCTCGCCACAGGTTTATATCCAACTCCATGCCCACTTGGATAGTAGGGGTATGAAAAGAACCCCTTTTTCCCATTGAATTCCATGTTAAAATGGACTCAGTCCATTTTAACATTGATTCCTATGGAAAAATCGGGTCATCGCATCGCATCCGATGGTCGCATGCGATGCGATGCGATGTGCCCGATCCGACCCGATTTAGAAATCGGGCGCCCAGATAACTCACAAGTACCTAAAACCCTTATGCAGGATATGCAGAAAGTGTTAACAGCGCCTAGAAGTTCTAAGCCTAAAACTATACCTGATACGGCCACGGAACCAGTAGTGTGGGTTAACGCCTACACATCAGCGAGTACCACACTGAATAAAATAGCTAAGAAGCATTGGTCGTTAATACAAAAAGACCCCAATCTGTCCTCTCTCAGTAGCAGACCTCTCATGTCGTGCTTCAAGAGGGGCATAAACATAAAACATTACATCATGCACACGGATATAACTGGATATAAACCGACACCAGACCAGCATTTTCTAACTAGAAAAATGGTGGTTTACAAATGTACAGCATGTACATACCCAGGGCCGGATTATAATGGAGGCACAAGGGGTCAGTGCCCCAGGGCCGCCCACTAGCTAGGGGCCCCCTGGGGTTGGCATGTATTTAAAAAAAATGTTGTTTTTTCCTAGCTTAAGGTTTTGTGCATGGGAGTGGGGTAGTGCTGCAGCTTCACCTATCTGCCAATGTGACAATGATTAATGGTGCTGAGCATCGGGAGCCAAGGCACACTGATTGCACAAGTGTGCAGTGCATTACTGGGAGTTGACTAAGTCTTTAAACCAGATACTTTAAATACTTGATACTTTAAACCAGAGGGCAGAGGCTGAGAGGTTTGTGCTGAGCTCTATTTGATGGAGCTCATTACATGCCCATGGAGAACAGCAGCAGCAGCTTAGTCATGGGTGGGTTTTTAATCAAAGGCAGCACTAGGACTGTGAGGTCTCCTACAGAGCAAGGTGCAGAGGGACAAACAGGCTTTTCATATGGTGTGTGTGTGTGTGTGTGTGTGTATATATATATATATATATATATATATAAATACAGGTAAAGACCGCACTCTCACCCAGAAGGAAACAACAATGGGGTGCCCAACCAAAAGTGTAAACCCGGGAGGGTGTACACTCAAAAAATAGTCCAGGAATCTGCACACTGTGGAGCAGAACGGCGAGCACTCGCCAATCACAAAAATCAGATGGTTTGTGAAATCCAAGATAATAAATAATCAGTTTATTAAGGAGTCAACAGATTCCAGCAAAGACACAAAGGTATATTTGTGTGACAGCTCCGACGTTTCGGTCCAAATCATGGACCATTATCAAGGAGCCTAAGGCACACAAAAAGAAAATACACATGGCATAAATACACTTCAGTATAAAACAGACAGTGCATTAAGTACAATAGGATATAAGTAGGAGCTTACATAGTCATCATAGGAGCATGGTAGTCAGCGTTGAAGAAAAGGTCTGCCAGGTAAGTCAGATCCAGAGTCAGCTACCAACTAAGCGCTGTCCAGGTCCCGCTATTTATGTGTTTAAAAAAATGGGTGGGAGGCATGCAGCGTGCGCGCCGAATTAGCCTGTGTGACAGGCTGCTGGTACGCGCGCTGATTTCCGGAAAAACCGGAAGCTGTCAGTGGAACGCATATGGAACGCACAGCTTCCGGGTAGTCCGGGGCTGTGTGGCCAATGCGTGCATACATAGAGAAATGCGCTGTGGTAAAATATTAATAATGCGATTGCCAGTATTGGACCGGTGGCTGTATAATTGCCACTGTGACTGGCGGAGTATAGAGGATAAAACAGATAACGCGCAATATGTAGATAGCGGGGGCTGATTATGGGTAAAGGCAGTGGAAAGAGGTAAAGTAAGGAGTGCTAAACGGAAAGAGATATATACAAAAAAAAAAAAAAAAACGGCAAATGAAAGCCGGTGTGCAGGACCAGGGGTGCAAAACCCAAGGGATATAAGGGTGAGACCAAGCAATGCGGGGTGATAGAGAATGAGGTCACCCAGTTAATAAAATGTCGCTGTGTGTCAGCGGTGATCTGTCTACTGAGGTCATATGTCGACAGCTGTGATGGTGACATAATATACACAAATGATATGCAACAATAATAATGACCAAGTAGGAGGACAGGAGCGTACCAATATTCAGATATAATGATAGTATATTAAACGATCGCACCGGGTCAATGGAAGGATATACATATATATGTATATATATATATACATATAAGTATATACATGCAAATATAAACATATATATACACCCACACATCCATCACGATGTGTGCATCAGTGTATACATCAGATCAAGCGAAGTAGCTCAGAGGAGTAGAGAGATACATGCATAAAAGAGTATACATATAAAGGTCCATAATAAAATGAAATAAATAGAATGTAAAAGGGGAACATATATACTTAGAGAATAGGAATAATCATGATTGTTTTAGAAAAATCGACAGTGGGTTGTTCTCGTTAAGTCCACGGGGTGCAATAGTGTCCAATCGATAGATCCAGCGGCTCTCAAGTTTGCGCAGTTGGAGTCCCCTGTCGCCACCTCGGGGTGAGGGTGGTACCCAGTCTATGAGTCGGCAGCGTAGGTTTGAGTTTTGGTGGCCTGCCGCGAGGAAATGGCGTGGTATGGGCAAATCAGCTTTTTTAGTCTCGAGGGCAGAGCGAATAGAGTTCCTGTGGTTCGCCATCCTTTCTCGGAATTTCCTGGTGGTCATTCCTACGTAAGCCAAACCACAGGGGCAATTCAACAAATAAATGATGTGGTCCATCTGGCAGTGGAGGCGGTATTTGATTTTGATGGGCTTACCGGAATGGGGATGCGGAAAAGTTGGGCCGGGGGTCATGCTGCTGCAGGTTGTACATCCAGTGCAGCGGAAGCATCCAGGGCGTTTGGAGTGGAGCCAGGTCGGGTTGCTCTCGGGTGAGGGGCTCAACATTGGACGCATGAGAAGTTGTTTTAGATTGGGTCCTCGTTTGTGGGCAATCATTGGTGGACCGAATTGTTGAAGTTTCAGGGTTTTGTCAGACGAGATGATGGGCCAATGTTTCTTCAGACTTCGCTGAACATTGGAGGAGACATGGTCATATTGGTTCACAAATACCATCCTTGATGGGCTCTTATCTGTAGTGGGTGTGTTGGGTCGTGGAGAAAGCATATTCGTCCTGGCCTTACCAAGGCACCGACCCAGGGTGGTTGCTGAGTATCCTCGCTGGGTGAATCGATCGGTCATCTCTTGGAGTTGTACTTCCATGGTGTCATGGTTGGAGTTATTTCGGATAACCCGCATGTACTGGGAGATGGGTAGGTGCTCCTTCAGAGCTGGGGGGTGCTGGCTCGTGGTTGATAGCAGCGTGTTCCGGTCAGTGGGCTTTCTGAACAGGCTGGTTTGAAGGGTGCCTTCATTTATGCAGATGTTGATATCAAGAAAATTGATGGATTGGTTGTCGGCAAGATGAGTGAATTTGATGGGGCTGTTGAGTAAATTCAACGAGTTCACCATCTGGTGGAATGCTTCAGTGGTGTCAGACCATATCAGGAACACATCGTCGATGAAGCGTTTGTAGAAAAGGATCTGGTGGCCATAGTGTGGCATGATGTGGGTGTCCTCATAGTCAGACATATATAGACAGGCATATGACGGAGCCAGGTTAGAACCCATTGCGGTCCCGGATACCTGTATGTAATACTTTTTCTGGTAGAGGAAGTGGTTACACTTGAGTATAGCTTCTGCCAAATCAACCAAGAAGTTGGTGGGGGGATCCAGTGTTGGTCTCGCCTCGAGTCTGTTTCTCAATACTCTCAGGCCATCAGTGTGTGGTATAACAGTGTAAAGCGAACACACATCCATAGTTGCTAGTAAGATCGGGCTGGTTGAGAAGTTGATGGATTTAAGTTTCTCGATAAAGTCGGAGGTGTCTCTCACATACGTAGTGCCAGCGGTGACCATCGGTTGCAGGAAGCTGTCTACAAAAATTGCTAGAGGCTGTAGAAGTGAGAGTCTGGCAGAGATAATTGGTCTGCCTGGTGGGTGAGAGTGAGACTTATGGATCTTTGGCAGGGTGTATATTATGGGACACACCGGGAAGTCTACCGTCAAGTAGTCGTGGGTTTCTTTGGTGATCCATTTATTATTCAGCGCATCGAGAAGGAGTTTGTCAATTCTCCTTTTAAACTCAGGGATGGGGTTCTGGGGTACCAGTTGGTAGGTCTCAGTGTCGGTCAGTTGGCGTTGTACCTCAGCATGGTAGTCAGACCAGTTTTGTACCACCACCGCCCCACCCTTGTCGGCTGGGCGAATCACCAAGTCAGGGTCATTTTTCAGGGCCTTTAGTGCTGCCCGTTCGGCTTGGGTCAAGTTGTCATATTTAGGCTTGAGAGGTGACCGTAAGATGTCGTTTTCAACAAGTCTGGTGAAGGTCTTAATGCTGGGGTTGAGGGAGGTGGGATCAAACACTGATGGTTTATGAAAGGTTGATCTGGGGGTAGTAGAGGTGGTGCCAGCGAATTGCTCATGGAGCCGTAATTTCCGGCTGAATTTGTACATATCAATGGTCGTTTCGAAATTGTCGTGGGGACAAGTAGGGACGAATGACAAGCCCTTGGCTAGTAGCGAGGTCATGGCTGGGGTCAGGGGAGTGTCAGATAGATTGAATACTAGGTCAGTACTGGTTTCCTGACCCGTTTTCCCAATTCTGCCGCACCGGGGGTGAGGTCTATGCCCCTTCCTCGTCCTCTTGGTGGTTTGCGAGCTTTGGAGGTGTTGCCAGGGTCTGACCCTAAAAAATCAGACTGTGTGCCAGATTGCTCAGTGTCTGAGGCCGATGTGGAGGAGCCCGTATTAAAGCGATATGGGTTGGGTTGGCGCCTGGGTCTATAGGGTCTCTGCGTGCGACCACTACCGGAGTCTCCAGCTAGCCACCTGTATACGGAGTGGTTCTGGTAGTCGGAGGTTACCACAGTTAATTTATTGCGCTTAAATGAGATCAATTCTTGTTTGTAAGTGTCCACCTGGGTTCGTATTTTTTCTAACAGATTGCAAGATTTGTCGCTTTTGATGGCTGGTAAGTGTGCCACACCAAATTCATCAATTTCTTGTTTAAAACAAGAATTGATCTCATTTAAGCGCAATAAATTAACTGTGGTAACCTCCGACTACCAGAACCACTCCGTATACAGGTGGCTAGCTGGAGACTCCGGTAGTGGTCGCACGCAGAGACCCTATAGACCCAGGCGCCAACCCAACCCATATCGCTTTAATACGGGCTCCTCCACATCGGCCTCAGACACTGAGCAATCTGGCACACAGTCTGATTTTTTAGGGTCAGACCCTGGCAACACCTCCAAAGCTCGCAAACCACCAAAAGGACGAGGAAGGGGCATAGACCTCACCCCCGGTGCGGCAGAATTGGGAAAACGGGTCAGGAAACCAGTACTGACCTAGTATTCAATCTATCTGACACTCCCCTGACCCCAGCCATGACCTCGCTACTAGCCAAGGGCTTGTCATTCGTCCCTACTTGTCCCCACGACAATTTCGAAACGACCATTGATATGTACAAATTCAGCCGGAAATTACGGCTCCATGAGCAATTCGCTGGCACCACCTCTACTACCCCCAGATCAACCTTTCATAAACCATCAGTGTTTGATCCCACCTCCCTCAACCCCAGCATTAAGACCTTCACCAGACTTGTTGAAAACGACATCTTACGGTCACCTCTCAAGCCTAAATATGACAACTTGACCCAAGCCGAACGGGCAGCACTAAAGGCCCTGAAAAATGACCCTGACTTGGTGATTCGCCCAGCCGACAAGGGTGGGGCGGTGGTGGTACAAAACTGGTCTGACTACCATGCTGAGGTACAACGCCAACTGACCGACACTGAGACCTACCAACTGGTACCCCAGAACCCCATCCCTGAGTTTAAAAGGAGAATTGACAAACTCCTTCTCGATGCGCTGAATAATAAATGGATCACCAAAGAAACCCACGACTACTTGACGGTAGACTTCCCGGTGTGTCCCATAATATACACCCTGCCAAAGATCCATAAGTCTCACTCTCACCCACCAGGCAGACCAATTATCTCTGCCAGACTCTCACTTCTACAGCCTCTAGCAATTTTTGTAGACAGCTTCCTGCAACCGATGGTCACCGCTGGCACTACGTATGTGAGAGACACCTCCGACTTTATCGAGAAACTTAAATCCATCAACTTCTCAACCAGCCCGATCTTACTAGCAACTATGGATGTGTGTTCGCTTTACACTGTTATACCACACACTGATGGCCTGAGAGTATTGAGAAACAGACTCGAGGCGAGACCAACACTGGATCCCCCCACCAACTTCTTGGTTGATTTGGCAGAAGCTATACTCAAGTGTAACCACTTCCTCTACCAGAAAAAGTATTACATACAGGTATCCGGGACCGCAATGGGTTCTAACCTGGCTCCGTCATATGCCTGTCTATATATGTCTGACTATGAGGACACCCACATCATGCCACACTATGGCCACCAGATCCTTTTCTACAAACGCTTCATCGACGATGTGTTCCTGATATGGTCTGACACCACTGAAGCATTCCACCAGATGGTGAACTCGTTGAATTTACTCAACAGCCCCATCAAATTCACTCATCTTGCCGACAACCAATCCATCAATTTTCTTGATATCAACATCTGCATAAATGAAGGCACCCTTCAAACCAGCCTGTTCAGAAAGCCCACTGACCGGAACACGCTGCTATCAACCACGAGCCAGCACCCCCCAGCTCTGAAGGAGCACCTACCCATCTCCCAGTACATGCGGGTTATCCGAAATAACTCCAACCATGACACCATGGAAGTACAACTCCAAGAGATGACCGATCGATTCACCCAGCGAGGATACTCAGCAACCACCCTGGGTCGGTGCCTTGGTAAGGCCAGGACGAATATGCTTTCTCCACGACCCAACACACCCACTACAGATAAGAGCCCATCAAGGATGGTATTTGTGAACCAATATGACCATGTCTCCTCCAATGTTCAGCGAAGTCTGAAGAAACATTGGCCCATCATCTCGTCTGACAAAACCCTGAAACTTCAACAATTCGGTCCACCAATGATTGCCCACAAACGAGGACCCAATCTAAAACAACTTCTCATGCGTCCAATGTTGAGCCCCTCACCCGAGAGCAACCCGACCTGGCTCCACTCCAAACGCCCTGGATGCTTCCGCTGCACTGGATGTACAACCTGCAGCAGCATGACCCCCGGCCCAACTTTTCCGCATCCCCATTCCGGTAAGCCCATCAAAATCAAATACCGCCTCCACTGCCAGATGGACCACATCATTTATTTGTTGAATTGCCCCTGTGGTTTGGCTTACGTAGGAATGACCACCAGGAAATTCCGAGAAAGGATGGCGAACCACAGGAACTCTATTCGCTCTGCCCTCGAGACTAAAAAAGCTGATTTGCCCATACCACGCCATTTCCTCGCGGCAGGCCACCAAAACTCAAACCTACGCTGCCGACTCATAGACTGGGTACCACCCTCACCCCGAGGTGGCGACAGGGGACTCCAACTGCGCAAACTTGAGAGCCGCTGGATCTATCGATTGGACACTATTGCACCCCGTGGACTTAACGAGAACAACCCACTGTCGATTTTTCTAAAACAATCATGATTATTCCTATTCTCTAAGTATATATGTTCCCCTTTGTGTTCCCCTTTTACATTCTATTTATTTCATTTTATTATGGACCTTTATATGTATACTCTTTTATGCATGTATCTCTCTACTCCTCTGAGCTACTTCGCTTGATCTGATGTATACACTGATGCACACATCGTGATGGATGTGTGGGTGTATATATATGTTTATATTTGCATGTATATACTTATATGTATATATATATATACATATATATGTATATCCTTCCATTGACCCGGTGCGATCGTTTAATATACTATCATTATATCTGAATATTGGTACGCTCCTGTCCTCCTACTTGGTCATTATTATTGTTGCATATCATTTGTGTATATTATGTCACCATCACAGCTGTCGACATATGACCTCAGTAGACAGATCACCGCTGACACACAGCGACATTTTATTAACTGGGTGACCTCATTCTCTATCACCCCGCATTGCTTGGTCTCACCCTTATATCCCTTGGGTTTTGCACCCCTGGTCCTGCACACCGGCTTTCATTTGCCGTTTTTTTTGTATATATCTCTTTCCGTTTAGCACTCCTTACTTTACCTCTTTCCACTGCCTTTACCCATAATCAGCCCCCGCTATCTACATATTGCGCGTTATCTGTTTTATCCTCTATACTCCGCCAGTCACAGTGGCAATTATACAGCCACCGGTCCAATACTGGCAATCGCATTATTAATATTTTACCACAGCGCATTTCTCTATGCATGCACGCATTGGCCACACAGCCCCGGACTACCCGGAAGCTGTGCGTTCCATATGCGTTCCACTGACAGCTTCCGGTTTTTCCGGAAATCAGCGCGCGTACCAGCAGCCTGTCACACAGGCTAATTCGGCGCGCACGCTGCATGCCTCCCACCCATTTTTTTAAACACATAAATAGCGGGACCTGGACAGCGCTTAGTTGGTAGCTGACTCTGGATCTGACTTACCTGGCAGACCTTTTCTTCAACGCTGACTACCATGCTCCTATGATGACTATGTAAGCTCCTACTTATATCCTATTGTACTTAATGCACTGTCTGTTTTATACTGAAGTGTATTTATGCCATGTGTATTTTCTTTTTGTGTGCCTTAGGCTCCTTGATAATGGTCCATGATTTGGACCGAAACGTCGGAGCTGTCACACAAATATACCTTTGTGTCTTTGCTGGAATCTGTTGACTCCTTAATAAACTGATTATTTATTATCTTGGATTTCACAAACCATCTGATTTTTGTGATTGGCGAGTGCTCGCCGTTCTGCTCCACAGTGTGCAGATTCCTGGACTATATATATATATATATATATATATATATATATATATATATATATATATATATATATATATATATATATATATATATATATATATATATATATATATAATGATATGATGCAATGTCCGGCACTCCTGTATCACAAGGAGTGGTATGGTCCTGATGACGGTTTATCCGAAACGGCGTTGACCGTGACACCGCTTTTTCACATAAAATTTGGTTGATACTAAGCCCCGGAGTGACGCCTATTATTCACCGACATTATATATATATATATATATATATATATATATATATATATATATATATATATAGATATATATATAGATATATATAGATATATATAGATATATATATAATATTCCACTACGCGCTGTTATTAATTGATAGATTATACACAAATAAATGAGGCATCCCAATCACTAAATTCCCAGAGGGTTAGGGAATTAACACAAAAACATACCACCCAATAGTGATTTGGTTCCTTTAACAATTTTAAAGGGATTGTCCGTAATCTCCGACTTTTTAATTAGGAAGAGGCTTTGTTCATCCACAAGATGTATTTTTATATAAAAAAAAAGTTTTTTCGGATGTCAACAGTACATATAAACCCAACGCGTTTCGTCAGAAATGACTTCATCAGGGGTATAATAACAGGTCTATTTTTTCAGTTGGAATAAGACTCCATATTCTTTAAAAAAAAATTGCAAAGATTTGGATATCCTTCCAGAAACTACACAATTGTATAAAATTACCAATCAATTGTGTGGTGATGCCAATCCCGATATGTGGCTTCAGAAATGACAAGCCTTAAGCCTGGAGCTCTGTCTCCTGCAGTGCTGGATATCTGAATGGTTTCAGATAAAGAATATGGAGTCTTATTCCAACTGAAAAAATAGACCTGTTATTATTCCCCTGATGAAGTCATTTCTGACGATCGCGTTGGAATTTATATGTACTGTTGACATCCGAAAAAACATTTTTAATAAAAACACATCTTGTGGATGAACAAAGCCTCTTCCTAATTGAGTCGGAGATTACGGACAATCCCTTTGAAATTGTTAAAGGCGCCAAATAACTATTGGGTGATTGCATATATATATATATATATATATATATATTTAATCACCCAATATATATATATAGAGAAAAAGTAGTGGCCCCTATAATGCGCTTCGACGAGCAGCACCTCTATAGTACCCTGCTGTCAGTGAAGGTACAAGGGGGAAGAAATAGAAAAAGAAGAAATAGGGGTGCGCTTAATGAACCACTGGCTATACATACCATAAGTAAAAAACGTGTTTTTCATAAAAGCAGAACAGCATTTATTATGGGTTCATCCAACATTAAAAGACTCTTTCATTTGTTCAGAATTTTTCAGATGTGTGCCACATACACTGTAAATCCGCGGTCCAACGCGTTTCGTCCCTTAGGACTTCATCAGGGGCAGTGAATCAATCTATGTAAGTGGTAAAACATGCCGTTACATATAGATAAAAAACATAGTAAAGTTTACACAAATGGTAATCCATAAACAGAAATTCAGAAGAATATTTTAAAAAAATTCACATAAAAAAATATAATATCTCTAGAGAGGGTTATAGTTCATTCCAGAAGGTGTGGGGGAGGAAATGGAGTTTATTCAAGAGGAGGAGGAGGAGATGGACAAATAGTTAGGTTGAGCATTTACAATAATAAATGTCACATACCTCTCTGATCGTGACCTCACTTCCTGTCAGGAAAAAAGGGGCCCCCTTTTTTCCTGACAGGAAGTGAGGTCACGATCAGAGAGGTATATTAAGGGGCTCCATTCAGCCATGAGTACACAGGCTCCTGGAGACTCCGTGATACTCGGTTGACACGTCTTTTTTGGTAAGGTCACACTCCTTGAGACCCCTTATACAGGAGATGGTGATGATTATTGCTATTTACTAAATTTATATTTGGTCTATTAAGGTGCCCTATCCAGCCTTTTGTGCATTTACCTCTGGAGACCCTGTGATACTTGGTCTATACGCTTTTAGGTAAGGTTGCGCTCCCTGAGACTCCATATATGTAGGAGACTAAATATGTCATTGTAACGTAGGAAACTAAATATGTTATTGTAACATGTAATTTTGGTTGCACCATAGAAATTGCATTTATTTGTGAACAGAGGGATACCTAATTTTCCTTTGTATTGGTGCTGAAGTCCTTCTGCCCACCCTAAAGGGTACGTTAATTTTGTGATTTATACACATTGTTGACTTATACCTATCCCAATATGTCATTGTAATGTTTGAATTTGGTTACATCATAGAAATTGCATCCTTCTGTGAACGGAGGGATACCCTAATGTCTTTGTATATGTGATCCCACTGCTGGTGTTGAAATTCATCCATCCACCCTAAAGGGTATGTCAATTCAATTTTATACATACACTGTAGGCTTATTTTTGCCCTCATTTAAGGAACAATAGTTAGGTGTCTATTTTATCTCACTTTAAAGGTTATTAACACACCCGCTAGAAACCTGAAGAAACCTACACTATCATTTATGTATTGATCTGTGTAAACCCTGCTCTTTGGTCAAAGAAGTCCACACCTATCCCGGTAGGCTATCCATCCTTTATATCTTACATATTTATAGTATATATCTTACATATTTTCATCGGTAGCTAAGAGGAATTTTTCAACGTAAGGCCCTTTTTATTTTAGAAGCGGTACTTAACCTTCCTTATTGGAACAAAGTTGTCTAAGCCGGAAGATCCTTATTCATTCTAATTGGTAGGCTAATTGTTTTTACGACTGATGTGGTATTAAACCATTTATTAGAATATCAAATATTAAATATATTTATGTCTGTTTGTATAGGCAATTTCAGTCAAAGCCTCTCATAAAAAGAAATCTAAATCTCACCCACAAATAAAGTTGGTGATCTCTCCTAAAATAGGTATGTGACATTTATTATTGTAAATGCTCAACCTACCTATTTGTCCATCTCCTCCTCCTCCTCATCCTCTTGAATAAACTCCATTTCCTCCCCCACACCTTCTGGAATGAACTATACCCCTCTCTAGAGATATTATATTTTTTTATGTGAATTTTTTTAAAATATTCTTCTGAATTTCTGTTTATGGATTACCATTTGTGTAAACTTTACTATGTTTTTTATCTATATGTAACGGCATGTTTTACCACTTACATAGATTGATTCACTGCCCCTGATGAAGTCCTAAGGGACGAAACGCGTTGGGCCGCGGATTTACAGTGTATGTGGCACACATCTGAAAAATTCTGAACAAATGAAAGAGTCTTTTAATGTTGGATGAACCCATAATAAATGCTGTTCTGCTTTTATGAAAAACACGTTTTTTACTTATTGTATGTATAGCCACTAAGTGGTTCATTAAGCGCACCCCTATATATATATATATATATATATATATATATGCAGTTACCCATTGACCAAGTTTATACTGCCTTTACTCTGTGTTTTGACAGTGTGCGGCCAGTAAGACAAGTGCAAGGAGACCCACCTGGCTAAAGTACCCCTGGCCCCCAAAGACTTAATCTGGCACTGCACACACCTTGAAATGGGTGACAGCTTCTACCACCCCCATACAGGTAAAATATTTTTTTAGAAAGAGAGGCCACTCATTAGCGCAACTTCGCTACAAAATGATCGATCATATCCCCCCTAGTCTCAGAGGGGGGGACAGGAATAAAATGCTTCTACAAAGAGAAACAAGGTGGATTTTTCAGCTTAATACAGTACACCCTAGAGGTCTCAATGAACATTTATCCTTAACATGCTTTCTCTAAACTCTCAATCTAATATGGATCTTACTGCTCCTGTTCTTTTAACAAGATCATTGTTGTTAGTAACCGCTACAATATGTATCTGAATAGTTGCTATGCCAAAATGTTACTAGTTACTTGATACTAATTAACATGATTGAAACAAATTGATTTAATTAAATGTAAGCTTGTTACGTAATCCCGGCCGGGAGTTTGACAACAATTATGCCGTGCAATACATGTATTTTCTTTTTCGTTTTTGTAAAAACTGCACTCTAAGTTTGAATATATATGTAAAATATGCATACATTAATTGACTTTCTTTAACTTATTGAAACGGCACATGTATATATTCATTTTTTGTATTTGACCCTCACAGTAGGTCACTGTTTAACACTTTGTGGTGGCTAGTAAAGATAATGTTTCACCAGTGAGGCGGCTCACAGCCAATGACGTCCTCACCTGGCGGGACAAACCCCCCCCCCCTTTTTCCCACGAGTTGCACACTGTATATAAAAGCACTTTGAACCGTATGTCTGTATTCCTGATTACGGGAACGACAACGAGTAGACAAAAACCCTCACTTCTACTGACATTTCATCAAACAATGGTAAAGAATTCTTGGCATGCGCAAGAACAGAAATTGATCAAAATGATTATGATAATTGATAATAATCAAACCCGGTCTTGGAATGTGACCCGTAAACAAGAAGCACTGCCACATAAAAAATGGCATCTTATGATAATCGCCATAGATAGAACATACAATTATGATAATAGGGGAAATAACAGCCCGAGAGTTGATACAAAATGGCGTAAAGTTTATAGAAATCAAAACCCTCCGGGTATACTAGCCCCAATGAGTTATTGAAACAGACCCAACATGAACCCAGAGGGTGGGTTCATAATAATAGATTCAAACTGCGGCGATCTCAGAATTAAAATTGGTAGCAGTAGTGATTTTTAGAGTATGGCCATGCCACACAAAGTACTGCTCAAAAGACCCCAATAAGTCTAAAAAGAAGACCTGGAGAAGGAGGGGAAATGGGACTTCCCAGAAGGGAACCAAAAATAAGATCCATACATTAACTTGCAGGGAAAAGAAAAGTATGTCTCTTTGTGGTGCACTAGAGAACATATTAAGATACAATGTAACCTTTATTGGGAATATTTTAAAATGTAGCGAAATATAGACACGCAGTGATAAACATAAAACACAGACAGTGTATTAAAAAGGATAAGGAATCCTCACTCAGTGTGACCCAACCCTCTGAAATTCCCTAATTAGGTATAATATTTATTGTACTAGCCAAGACACCAGTTTATCACGAATAATCATATCACTTTCAATAGTGCTGTTTTGACACTGACTGTTTACAAGTAAGGTCGCCTATAGGTCTGTAAATAAAGAGCAAAACAGCTGGGGTTTTATAAAATTATAAAAAAGTTTCTTTTAAGTGAAATTGTGTGGGTGAAATCGTATGTGGATACGTTTATTAAAAACTATATTCCACTATTAGAAACGTACATAAGGGACTCCATGCACCTTGTACAACTGTTAAAAACACTTGAGTCGGAGGAACATTTTAGTTTCGATTGATGTTAAAGATTTATACACCTCGATACCGCATGGGAAAGGTATTCAGATGGTGGAAACATGCCTCCAAGAAGAAGTTTGAAGTTTTCGTAAATGTTTGTTTTGTACTTATACACAAATATTTTGTTTATGTGAGTTTTTTGAGGAGTGATGTAACAAATACGAGTAATGTTTTTGATTTGGGGCGTGAACCCACAGCAGAACTGCTGTTTAGAATGGTCACAACTAAGGCACCCTGCACTATCCCTGTTGACCCCCTCTGACTGATAGCTGATACCTGCAGGAACTAAGGCTTCACCTATAATCGCCACATTTAAAGGGGCGAATTAGGTCCGCCCCAACTCCGGTGCAACCAGGTCTTAGGAGGGGACAAGGAATCAGCGATCGTCAGAGGCAAGGGATCAAAAGGAGATCTAACTACAGGGGCATGCCTGGAAAAAACAACCTACCTAACAGCACCAGGCCAAGAACGGGGAAAGGCGACCTAGTCTCAGACACAAAAGACACAAGAACTGGGGTACGTCCAACAACACCTACTCTGAGAATACTGAATAGTAACGGGATAGCGTAAACAGGAGTACAAACAACGGTACCCAAAACGACCAAAGATATAACGTTCTGAGTAGAACAAAAAAATGTTTCCTTACTTGCTGTGAGTGGCTAAACAGCCAAATCCCAGTTTAGCAAGGTCCCCGGCGCTTTATAAAGAGTTAATATAATCACGCTATAGTGCTTAATTGCTCAATTGTCTGCTGCTGCTGCACACAACACCTGTGGGATTGCCTCAACCCACAATAGAAAGTAGCAAAGTTGGATCTAGGGGGTAGGTGTGTACTTGCACTGCTGACAATTTATTTGATGAATTTAACACTCTATTTTGCCAGACAATTGTGCAGAGAAATGAATGAAGGACACACTGCTTGAATAGTAAAAAATGTATATGTAAAAGGATAAAAAAGCTTACAATACACAATACATAAATAATTACACATATAGAAATAAGCAAAAATAAGAAAATAAAAATATATAAAGGTAACAATAGGATTAATATCAATATAGTGGGCTTGTTGGAGTAAATACCATATGATATGGTTTTGAGAATTGGACTGGACGTATAGTTTGGGAGCTCCGCTTTTTAAATATATTTCAAGTGCGTTTATAGCAGCAATTGTAAAAGTCCAAAAAGTTTATTGTATGGTGATGAATTAGTGGATTAGTATCCAGATAGAGTTATTGTTAGTAGTATGAGTAGTTGAAACGCTGGATGTATGGACGAATTTAGCATGTGAATTTACATGCATCCAGAGATAAGTAACCAAGTAATGCTGGTAATTGCGATGGTATAGTAATACAGAGCGGGGCTCTGGTTGTATCTCACCCCTTATAGACACGTTGTCAGCTGGTTGCTCCTGATCGAGGGGGCGGCTGGAGTAGGTATCGTGCGGGGTGCTTCAATGCGCCGTCAGCCAGCGCTCACTCCTCCGGCAGCAGGAGCGTCCAAGTAGTGCAGACGCTGTGGATGATGTTAGGGTGAGAGCCCTGCAGGATGAACGGGGTGAACGAGAGCTGGAAATGCACAGCGGTCTCGTATGCGGTAGCCTGTAGCCCAGGTGCGTCCGTGGTCTGGTGACGTCAACGCGTTTCGTCTCCCGAATCAAATGGAGACTTTCTCAAGACGGATCGGATCCGTCTTGAGAAAGTCTCCATTTGATTCGGGAGACGAAACGCGTTGACGTCACCAGACCACGGACGCACCTGGGCTACAGGCTACCGCATACGAGACCGCTGTGCATTTCCAGCTCTCGTTCACCCCGTTCATCCTGCAGGGCTCTCACCCTAACATCATCCACAGCGTCTGCACTACTTGGACGCTCCTGCTGCCGGAGGAGTGAGCGCTGGCTGACGGCGCATTGAAGCGCCCCGCACGATACCTACTCCAGCCGCCCCCTCGATCAGGAGCAACCAGCTGACAACGTGTCTATAAGGGGTGAGATACAACCAGAGCCCCGCTCTGTATTACTATACCATCGCAATTACCAGCATTACTTGGTTACTTATCTCTGGATGCATGTAAATTCACATGCTAAATTCGTCCATACATCCAGCGTTTCAACTACTCATACTACTAACAATAACTCTATCTGGATACTAATCCACTAATTCATCACCATACAATAAACTTTTTGGACTTTTACAATTGCTGCTATAAACGCACTTGAAATATATTTAAAAAGCGGAGCTCCCAAACTATACGTCCAGTCCAATTCTCAAAACCATATCATATGGTATTTACTCCAACAAGCCCACTATATTGATATTAATCCTATTGTTACCTTTATATATTTTTATTTTCTTATTTTTGCTTATTTCTATATGTGTAATTATTTATGTATTGTGTATTGTAAGCTTTTTTATCCTTTTACATATAAATTTTGTACTATTCAAGCAGTGTGTCCTTCATTCATTTCTCTGCACAATTGTCTGGCAAAATAGAGTGTTAAATTCATCAAATAAATTGTCAGCAGTGCAAGTACACACCTACCCCCTAGATCCAACATAACGTTCTGAGTGCCTCGCCACGCCATGGAAGAACAGAACAAAGAGAATCCCAAGCGAATGAGAATAACAAAAATAACTAAGTAATTGCAAGATACTGAGAATAAAGATAATACAGAACCAGGCTACAATGGAGCACTTTCATGACCTCACATTGGAATAAAGGGACCAGCAGACTTTTAGCAGCTGCAGGTGGAAAGAGGCAGCCTGGGAAGGGCAGTAACTGGCTGACAGGGCACAGGAACTGACTGCCACAGACAGGGACCTGCAGAGGGGCAAGTCATTACCTAAACTAGGCAATATCACCGGCAGGGCTGAGAGGCCGTATCCCTTAAAAGGGATGCTGTAGCCAATCATCTGCTGCCACAAGCACCAGCCCCCCAACCCTAATAACATGAGGGGGACGAGCGCACACTGCTCGGTGTCTCCTGTAGATATAGCAACTGCCAGGTGGCTGCAGGGGAATGCCGCGGGGCAGAACTGATGTCGCCCACCGGGGCGGAAATGACGCGCGGGACCTGGCACCACAGGGCGGCAGTGCCACATGCGCCCCACAACCCTGGGCACTGGCACTCTGCTGCGACGCCGCTGCTGCTACATTGTCAGCTCAGACTAGACTTAAGGAGGTGGGTTCAAATAGAAACTATGGGTGTGAAAGACAAAGTAATAAGGAACGGTTAAGCAAGAGATTGGAGGTTGGAGAAGGGGGGGTTGGGAAGAAGAACTAGATTTAGTAAGAAATCATTAGCACATCTTGAACAAAATCACCCCTCAATAGAATTGACACAATTGGGCTTTAAACATGGAGGGATATACCCTTTTCAGAAAAGACAGGGAAAATAAAAAGGGGCGGGGGGGGGGGTTGCTTTTATGTAAGAACTAACTTAAAACCATCTGAGAAGGTGATGAGCTCGGGGATAGATGAAGATAATACTGAGGCCGTGTGGGTAGAGTTAACCGAAAATAATACAAAATCTAATAACATTTTAATTGAAGTATGCTATAGACCGCCGAACATTAATGAAAGGGATGAGTCTCTACTTTTAAACCAAATAAAGAAATCGGCAGATCAGGGGCAGGTATTATTTCTGGGGGATTTTTTTTTTTCAATATATATTTTATTGAAGCTAAAGTAATGAGACAATATACAATGAAAGTGTATACACATATAATGCACAAGAGTGGTCAAACAATAAATTGTACATGTATGTCTTGTAATGGTCTAAAGCAATGAGAAGCTTCAAGTAACTTTTTTCTAACTTAATATAACAGCTCGAATCATGAGGGCAACCCACACACATCTAGAGTGATGATCTATCTTGTGAGAAGTAGGCTGTGCGGCTCACAACAGATTTAGTTTATGCGTATATCGTATAACCTTATAACAATAATTTGTCATATTCTGTGTTTCACCTAGAAAGATGTGTGTGTGTGTGTGTAGTAGTGTAGCCAAACTGGCTTTTGTCCAAAACAGAGGACAAACAATATAGACAACTTCAATAAAACAAACCACTGCCGACTACCCGGTTCCTAAGGCCGCCGATCCATCCATGGGGCAATCCATCCATAGAAGAGGCTCGAGTAAGAAGAAGAGGAGGGAAAGGGTGAAGAAAGAGAAATAAGGAAAGAGGGGGGGGTATCGGAGTCGTAGAGTAAGGGAATTAAAATAGTCTTATATGGGAATAAGGTCTTTATTGCCAAGGAGTTGATTGGAGTACCAGATTGTAGATTGAAAACATTGCCTTAGAGCAAGTTTAGTTGCAGGGGGTAGGGTCTGGATAAATTTATTCCAGCATCAAAACAGAGCAGGTGTTAAGGTTTCTTTGTACTGGGAGGTCTCAAGCCAATCCATTGTAAACAAAAAGATTAAATGGGAGGTAGCCATGGGTAGAGTGGCTCCCACATCATGGATCCATTGTTGCAGGATTGCTTTACGGCTTAAGGCTGACAGGATCATTATTATTATTTTTTTCCTTTTTGGGTATGCCTGATTGATCTGCTAGATAGCCAAAGATTGCCCAAGGAGCCGTGCAGCTAAATGGGATGCCTAGGACTGTGATGCCATATATGTGTAGGTCGGACCAGAATTGTCGAATAGGAGGGCATTCCCAAAAGCAATGCATTATGTCGGCCTCTGTGGCAAGACATTTGGTGCAACCTGCAGTGTCAGATATACCCATTAAATGTCTCCTTTTGGGGGATAGATATGCCCGGTGGAACATCTTATATGTCATTTCCTGATAAGAACTTGCTGGAATAAGCCTCAAAGATGCACTAAAGGTTTCAACTATCTGTTCAGATGAAATGGAAGCAATCTGGGAAGCCCATCTGTCGATTTGTGGTAATTCAGTCTCAGGATCTATCTCAACTCGGATTCGTGAATAAATTAAAGACGTAGAGTAGGAGCCTATACGTATAAGTGAGTCCATAGGGTTGGTATAATCAGCGTCTTGTAATTTAGGTAGTACTGTCTGTATATAATGAACAGCTTGGGCATAGAAAAAACCATGGGTAGGGCTAATGTTAAATTTTTCCTTCGCCCCATCAAATGAAAGTGGTGTATTAGAGTTTAGGTGGTTACGGATATTCAAAATACTGTGTGAGCGCCAAGCAGTGAAAGGTAGTGCAGCGGTTCCCCGTTGAAATTCTAAATTGCCAACTAGCGGTAGAAAAGGGGAATGTTGAAAATGGAGACCAAGAGATTTCCTAGACATTTCTGGGGGATTTTAACCTTCCAGAAATTGACTGGACAAATGGGACATTTAAGTCAGCAAAAAGCAGTGGGTTCCTAAACTTACTCAAGGATCAGTTTATAACCAATTCATAATGGGACGTTTTTGGATTTAGTATTCATGAACAATGTAGATTTAGTTTCAAATACCAAAGTAATAGGACTTCTGAGTAACCGTGACCATAATATGGTTTCACTGGAAATCAACTTCTGTAAACTACAGCATACAGGACCAGCTAAAATATAAAATTTTAGAAAAGCTAACTTTGATTTATTCAGGGACTCTTTAAAATAAATAGATTGGGAAGTGTTATTTGAGGGGGGAAATGCAGAAGAAAAGTGGGATACACTAAAAAATGTGCTTAATAATATGTCACTAAAGGCAATAAGGGCAAATTCAATAAGAAAAAGCCACCATGGTTGGACAAAAAAGTAAGGAGAGCAATTAACAATAAGACAAGAGCATTTACATTTTACAAGGATAACATGAATGAGGAGACGTTCAGCAAGTACAAAGAATCAAACAAAATTTGTAAAGGGGTAATCAAAATAGCTAAAAGGTAAAGCGAAGAGCACATAGCCACATACAGCAAAACCAATCCCAAGACGTTTTTTTTAAATACATCAATAGTAAACGAGTAATCAAAGAGAACATAGGCCCATTAACCAGTATTAACGGTAATAGCTTTACAGAGGATAAGGGAAAAGCAGAATTGTTAAATGAGTTTTTCTCATCAGTGTTTACTAGGGAAGAGCAGACAGTGGAGCATACAGGTACCACAAATGGGACGAGCAAACCAGATCTTAAAATAAATTTCACGACAGATAAGATGACATTACGGCTCAGTAAAATCAAAACAAACAAATCCCCAGGCCCTGACGGGATTCATCCTAGGGTATTAATGGAATTAAGGGAGGAATTAGAAACACCACTGTATTAGGTTTTTGAGAACTCATTATCATCTGTATGGTACCAAAAGACTGGAGAATAGCAGAGGTAGTATCAATATTTAAAAAAGGAAAATGGGATGACCCAGCTAACTACAGACTTCTGAGCTTAACATAAATAGTGGGTAAAATATTTGTGGGATTTATAAGGCATGGTTTTCAAAAATATTTAGGGCTTCACAAGCTAATTAGTATTAACCAACATGGGTTTGTGAAGAATCGTTCATTACAAACAAATTTACTAGGCTTTTATGAGGATGTCAGCAACAACATTGATAATGGAAATGCAGTAGACGTGGTCTTCCTAGATTTTGCTATGGCTTTTGACACGGTTCCACGTGAGAGATTGATAAATAAAATGGAAAATCTGGGACTAGCGGAAAGCATTTGTAGATGGGTAAGGAACTGGCTGAGTAATAGAGAACAGAGGGTGGTCGTAAATGGCACAGTATCAAATATGATACCAATATTAAGTGGAGTGCCACAGGGGTCGGTGCTAGGGCCCCTTTTATTTAATATATTTATTAATGATATTGGGGTGCGTATACTCAGCAATGTTTCCATCTTTGTCTAATAAATGCAAGATTATGCGTCTAGGGAAACATAACCAATGTGCTAAGTATAACCTAAGCGGGGAGGCACTGGGTAGTTCAGAACTTGAAAAAGACCTAGGAGTCCAAATAGATAACAAGCTGGGGTGTAGGGCTCAATGTCATATAGCAGGGATGGGGAACCTTTGGCCCTCCAGCTGTTACTTAACTACACATCCCAGTATGCACTGCTTCATCTTTGCTATTTGGCCATGCTAAAACAGTAGCAAAGCATTCTGGGATGTGTAGTTCAACAACAGCTGGAGGGCCGAAGGTTCCCCATCCTTGTCATATAGCAACAAATAATTCGAACAGGATACTAGCATGCATAAAAAAGGGGTATGGAGACTAGGAACTCAAATGCAATTATGCCACTGTACAAAGCATTGGTTAGACCACATCTAGAATATATAGTACAATTCTGGGCCCCGCACTATAAAAAGGACATCCTAGAACTGGAAAAAGTCCAAAGAAGAGCAACAAAACTAATAAAGGGATTAGATAATTTAAGCTATGAAGTGAGATTGAACCATTTAGAATTGTTTATGCTAGAAAGGGGCGTTTAAGGGGGGACATGCTAAACATGTACAAATATATCAGAGGCCAATATAAGGAACAGTCAGATGCACTTTTTACTGTAAGGAAGGACTCAAGGACACAGGGACACGAGTTTAGATTAGAGGAAAGAAGATTTTGTTCCGCTAGACAAAAACATTTTGTTAGTCAGGGCAGCCAAACTATGGAACTCTCTTCTGGGAGATGTGATGTCGGCAGACACAATAAATACATTTAAAATAAGGTTGGACAAACATCTATTGGTTAAAAACATACAGGGGTGCAAACAATAATCAGAATCTGTCCTTAAATCACATCGGTATACATTACATATATAGCAAGGGATGAAGCTAATACACCAAGGTTGAACTGGATGGACATGAGTATTTATTCAGCCTTAAAATACTATGGGGCAGATGTATTAAGCTTTAACAAGAGATAAATCCAAGGGTGATGAGGAGAGATAAACATCCAGCCAATTACCTGCTAACTGCCATGTTACCACCTGTGTTTGAAAAAAGTCTGTAAGGAGCTGATTGGCTGGATGTTTATCTCTCCTTATCACCCTTGCATTTATCTCTTGTTAAGGCTTAATACATCTGCCCCTATGTAACTATAACAAGGGGTTTCTGCAGATATGCGTGACTGCGATGAGGACAACTTGTGACCCGAGCCTGGCTAACATCTATATGGAAAGGAGAGTGGATATATATGTGTGGATCAATAAGTACCTGTGTTTGAAGACAGGTGGCGTTGCTGAGAAAAGTTGGTATTACTATCGTGTACTACCATCTTTCAAACAACGCTATACCAAATTTCAGATTGATCATAGGTTAGTTTTTTTTCCCACCACGAAAATGCACCAGCTCCCTCATCTGGAATTGTTGCGGCCAAATAGCATAAACTGCACTATCAATTGTTGCCTTGTCCATGTGACTTCTTTTTGTTCCCTGTCCTGAAAACGTGGCTCGCGGGAAAATCAGTTTGACAAATTGTATTTTTTAGAGGGTTTAAAGAAATGGCAGGGACATTGGGAAAAGTGTATTATGTTGAAAAACAAATAAATATTTGTGTGAAAAATTTTCGTCTTCATTCTTCAACACAGGTACTTATTACTCAGCGGGTGGCCTTTCTCCTGGTGGGGCCCTTCTAGCCCTTGTAACTACTCTTAAAGTGGACCTTTGTGTACTGCTGGATGACTGATCCCTTGCACAGTCTGATTCTGTAGGCCCAACTGTATACTTTATACTTCGCATAATCACTCTTAACTTTTTACGTTTCGATTTTGAGCGCAGTGACATGCATCAGGATCACATAGGCATTAAATGTGGCTGTACATTTGTGATTCAGACTAACTTTCTGTTCGATTTAGACTATAGTCTAAATCGGATAGAAATTGACCCTGAATCACACCGTGTGTACACTACTTTTTACATTGTCCAATAATTTTGTGTCAAAGGGTTTTTTTGTTGTTTGTTTTTTTCAGCAAGCTTTAACATTAAGTCCATGGGAACATTTATTGAGGACCACAGTACACCGGCTGTAAAATTCTGCGTACAATGTGACCGATGCGATGGATCCGATTTTACATAGGGAACAATGTTAAATGGCCCAATGGACCGATTTTTGATTGTATACCCACCCTGATGGTTAATTTGTATGTAAAATGCCCCCCATCGTTAACACCACCCCACCCGAAGCATGGCGAGCGCAGCGGTACCCGTCCTCCGACCTTTTCATACCCCCACTATCTACGTCGGAGTTGATTTTATATAGTGTGGCGAGCCACCGAGCCGGAAGCGTGGCGACGCGTAATACCTGTGAAGTTCTGCGCGTCCCCTCGCGGGGCTCGCTACACTCGCCACGCTTCGGGTTCGGTGGCTCGCTGCGCTCGCCACACTATATAAAATCAACTCCACACCGACGTGGATAGTGGGGGTATGAAAAGGTCGGAGGACGCATACCGCCGCCCCTCGCGGGCTCGGTGCACTCGCTACGCTTTGGGTTGACGTTAATCGTGGGGTGGCGTTAACAATGGGGGGGCATTTGACCCATAAGGGTGGGGATACAATGAAAATTGGGGTCTGGGGGGCATTTAACATCGGGGCCAATGTAAAATCGGGTGTCAGGGACATTTTACATTGGTTCCAATGTAAAAATCGCGTCCATCGCATGTGATTTTTTTAGGTCCCGATGGATACAATTTTTATCGCTGACGCTGTGCTAGGAAACAAGTACCCATTTTTTTAATCCATCATCTTGCACATTCGCACAACAGTGATCTGTTTTGAATAACCCTCATAGATGGCTGTAGTACTGGAAGCAAAAATGTAAAAAGTATGTAACTGCTTACATTACAAACTTAGTGCAGTTTAGCAAAACAGTGTAATTTCTTAGTTGTATTTTATATAATTTAATAATAATCTGTCTACAGCTTTGTTTTATATGCATTGTGTTTATCTGAAGTACAGCTCTCAAACATCAAGCTGGATACACACTTCACAATGTGTGTACCCAGCGGATGGGACGGCCGATGTAAAGATACATCAGCCGTCCTGTACGCACTGAAAGATATATTTTTTCCATGTATGCTATTGTTTGCCTGGGTTTTCACATTGAACCATGCTGCACGCCCAAGGAGACGATCAGGGAAATGAGCTGAGAGAGCACGCAGTAGGGGAAACACATTAGACCATGTGCTTGATATTTTGGGCCAATCTGCTTTATTAGATGATATCACATAGTGTACCCAGCTATAAACTGCAGTTACTTTAGTTTCCTATGACAATTTACTATATTGTTATGGATTTATAGCCTAGACTTCCATTTATATATAATGGTCCTATACACGTGTGTAATTGATAACCTGACAAGTGATTTATGAAAAAAATGTGGCTTAAATGCTCTAAATGTTAATAGAAATTAGTACCATAATTTATCTGTCTAATGTATGTTTACTTTTATGCTTCTTTAATGTACAAGACACATTTTGAGTAGGTTTTAAGTTAATTGGTATACTGTTTTATACAGAATATGAATGATCAGTTTTCAGGTTGCTCTTTTGGAGTTGCTGCTATTTGGCAGTATGAGACATTAAAAAATCGGATGAAGAGTTATCTAGATGAAATTCAAGCAGATTGGCTGGAGAAGTTACAGCCTCCAAAACATGGAGACCTAAGGAAGCGGGTACAGTAGTTGCTTAATATACTTTTTGTTGCATGCATACATTAACTAAACAGCTTTGTTATAAGAGGATTTATGTTCTTACCTTGTTAAATCCTTTTACATGGGGACACAGGGAACATTGAGTATAGCCTGGAGAGGGTCTGGTCACCAACTGGTTACAATATTTTTCCCAGCAGCCTCCATCCACTATATTCTGCCACCAGCCAATTAAGTTAGCAAGTCCATGGCAGGAGCGAGGAAATGTAGAGGGAGAAGGATGTATGCAAACATACTCACAGGAAAGGTGTCCTGTCCAGATAACCGGTACATTAGAAACTATACACTGCGAGTTCCCCCCTATGGACTAGAAGAAAAGGATTTAATAAGGTAAGAACCTAAATCCCTTTTTCTTCCATCCACTAGGAGACAGAGGGAACATTGAGACATTTCAAGCTGTTACCTAAAGGGTGGGGACACTTCTGAGGCTGCGTCTGAAGGTGCAAAGCTGTGAAATGCATAAAAACTAAGTATGGGCAGAGAACCACGTAGCTGCCGATTTAAAGCTGCTTTGTTAAAGTACCACACTGAGATACCCAAGAATCCCCCACCTACCAGTGAAATGAGCCATCCCTCGACAAAGGCAGGAAAAGCTATTGCAGAGTAAGCTTGTTACATAGTCAAGTGGAACCGCCAGACCCAAGAATGATTTGAAGCAGGCCAGCCCCACTTGTGATTATACAGGTCAAAGAGAATCTGAATTGTGGACTTCTTTAGCCTTTTCAGTATCCGGACTGAACATAGATTGATACTAGATCGACCACAATTGGTCGACAGTCAAAAGGTTGACTAGGTTCAAAGGTCGACAGTCAAAAGGTTGACAGGGTTCAAAGGTCGACAGACAATAGGTTGACAGGGTTTAAAGGTCGACAGGGTCAATAGGTCAACATCCAAACGGTTGACATGGTCAAAAGGTCGACATGACTTTTATTTTATTTATTTTTACCAAAGTTTGAGCTGACGTATCAACAGGTGGTATTTCATTCCCTACCCTCCACTACGGCCTGGAGGGAGAATATAATAGTGTGCCGAGCGCATCGAGGCACTGAGCCCGAAGCATGGCGAGCGAGTGAACCTGACTACTTCGAGGTCTTGAAAAAGGGTCGTGCAAGGACCCGAAACGTCGACTATTGTGATGCATTTTTAACAGGATGAATTAAAGTATTGGAGTTTTAACTTTTTCAAGTCTGGTGAGTGCGCTCTCTGGATATTCCCCCTACGGATATAGATATATCTATATATATATATATATATATATATATCTATATATGTATATAGATAGATAGATAGATATACACCGTATTGATCAGACAAATACCACTTTTCCACTAGCTTAAATACAATGGTATTTGCATAGGAGCAAATTTGTTTTCTTTTTTTCTTTTTAAACAAAAGTTTGTTTATACAAACAGGTTAAATAGAGATATGTGCACTCGCCACTTTATCAAAAAGGATTAAATTTGATAAAATCAACAGGTCTTTATTCACAACGACGCCCACCTATGGATTAGTACAAATCAGCACGTTCACAGGTGTCAGCTGTTGAAGTAGCCCGTGGGCTCCAACCAATATCTGTTACAAACAAAACAAATATAACCGTTTAAAATAAAACCGTTGCATTGGATGAATCTCAACTAATGACACAATAATGAATTATTAAAGATACAGCATACTGTCATATATCATTTGTCTAATTTATTGTATGAAAAAACATTTACTTTATAATCACATCATGCCTGTTGTCAAGAATTACTACCAAAAAGAGACATACATGAAATTAACATCGTTCCGTTAGAGTAGAAATAAAGGCTATAGGAAGCAATGCAATCCTGGCTTTTCATTAAGACCTTTAGGTGCCAGTGCATCTAGAGTAAGTATCCATCTGCTTTATAATCTCAATAGAGCTTTACCCCTCTCGCCACCCCTCTTAAGCGGAGGGACGTGGTCAATTAATTTAGTCCGTAGACTAGCACAGTTGCTAGTCTATGGATTAAATTAATTGACCATGTGCAACTTGAGTATTCAGGAGAGAAAGGACTAGAATACTAAATTCAGGGAACTGAGGGAGAATCGGTCTGTTCTTGAATTATAATATCAGCCCCTTCACCGGCCATGGTGAAAACCTTCCAGGGGTTCCAGCGGGTTAGGAGGAGGTCATAGGAGAATGGGTGAGGGAGAGGCCCGTCTCGAGTAGAAAGTGTGAGTGGGCTTTCCGCACCACTAGGGGGATGGAAGGGGGGGTCTCGTTTCCAATGCTGTGCAAGCACTGTTCGGGCAGCGAAGCAAATATGGCCTAAGCCGTAGTGGAGGGGAGAGGGAACTGAGAAGACGAAACAGTTTAGGAGAGCTATAAGGGGTGAGGGCGAGAGAGATATAAGTAGCACTTTGTTAATGAGGTCAAAGACTGCTTTTCAGAAGAGGAGAATCTTCGGGCAGTACCAAAAAAAGTGGAACTGATGGCCAACCTCACCACATTGGCGCCAACGGAAGTTCGAGCAGGAGGGCCAGATGGTACGTAATCTGTCCAAAGTGAGATATAACCTATGTAGAAGCTTAACGTGCATCTCGGAGTAGTTTAAACATCTGGACATGGAGTATGAAGAGGCATAGATATGTTTCCACTGGGCCTCCGGTAATACTTGCCCAATATCTAGTTCGGAGGAAAGAAGAAGAAAAAAGGTTTGTATTGGATGCACTCCTTACAGTGATAGAATATTTCTTGGCAAAATTCCTTTTTTGTTTAAAAAGTGGCGGCTCCTTTTATCTTTATTAGGTAAATACAGGATAAGGAGAGAAGCACATGAAGCGAAAATAAGGGGTTAAAAATACACATTGACACACAAACAATGGTGTTTTTGAAAGAAAAGATCTGTGATTTTAAAGATTTAAAATGTAGGTAGAGAGAGCCATAGACTGCCGGTGCCTAGATACATACAGGGGTATATTCCCCACCAGGGTGTGTTCCTAACAGTGTTATAATATCACACTTATGATCTTCAACAATTTAATGTGTAAGAAAATGCTTGTTGTTTCCGATATTACACTTTAGACACTGGTCGCATTTATAGTATCTGCTGATATATGTCAAGAGTTGGGAGGGTAGAACAACAGTGTCCTCTGCTGGACAGGGCAATAAATGACACTCAATTAATTCTATGTATTGCCACGTCAAGATCACACCTTTAAGGTGGGTGATATATGTTGTACCCCAATTTATAAGTTATTAAAACAGTAATTTGGATATTACAATGGTGATCTTAGCCAAATCACACTTCAAATAGAGTTGCCTTTGATTGGATTTTAATAGTGTAGAGCGGCTCCCTTTCTGGGATAGGTACTGTGTGTTTATCAAAATACAGTCTCAGGTTGTTGCCTGAATTCACCACATTTGTCTATTTAAACCCCATTAGCACTGTGACTGGAGGTTAAAACATACACCTATTATTGTATAATATCTCTAGAGATTGCAGTATGGAGCAGCAGTGCCCTCCGGTGGACACATTAAATATGACACCTCATTTGTCATGTATGGCTACACCAATCTGATATTTAGGATATAACTGGTATGGGGTATATGCTGAGGTTCATAGATCAGGTATGCCCTGTATTGGTAGGTACGCCACGTGTCAGTTGCTCAGGTGGGAACACACAAACATCTGGTAACACAATATTACATATGGAAAATGAATCTCCTAGGCTAAGCACCAAACAGTCTATTCTGACCCTACAGACAGACAGAACACGTGTTTCGCTTAGTTTAGCTTCTTCAAGCTGACTGGTCAACTTGAAGAAGCTAAACTAAGCGAAACACATGTCCTGTCTGTCTGTGGGGTCAGAGAATAGACTGTTTGGTGCTTAGCCTAGGAGATTCAACATTTCCTCTGGTATAGTGCCACAAGCAGTAATGCTATTGTATACCAGGAGAAGGTCAGGGGCCAGAAGATCAGGGAACTAGGTGTAAAAGTCATTGGTGAAGCAGTGGGGGCCAGGGGTCTTGTTCTTGGGAAGGAATTTAATGGTATTGAGGATTTCTGTTAGGGACCATGGGGCATTTACAGTTTGGAGCTGTTCTTCATTAATGGAGGGAAGGTTCAGGTTGGCTAGGAAGGAGTTGATCGACGAAAGAGTGGGTTGGGGAGTGGAGGTGTCAGCAGAAAGATTATAGAATTGGGAGTAGAATGAGGCAAATTGGTTAGATATGTCGGACGGGTTGTGATCTTTGAGTTTGAGGGCATCCTAAGATATTGGATTCTATTTCTGGCTTGTTGAACACGGAGCTTACAGGCAAGGAGTTTGCCAGATCTGTTGCCCAGCAGGTAAAACTTCTGTTTAAGCCTGCTTAGGGCAGCTTGTGTATGGGCCAGGAGGAGTTTCTGAAGGTTGGACCTGACCATAGCGAATTGTTTCTGGAGGGTTTTTGAGGGTCTAGTTTTAATTTGAGTTTTCAGATCTCTTATTTTGGAATCAAGTTCATCTAACTTTTGTTGCTGAACTTTCTTAAGGCAAGTGCCTGCCTGGATGGCTGCTCCTCTAGTTACTGCTTTTAAAGAACACCAGTAAGTTAGGGTGGATGTGTCTGAGGGGGAATTGCAATGTTGGAACAAGTTGAATAGTGTCCGCAATAATGTTTTTGGAGGTAGGTTCAGTTAGTAGATAGGGGGAGAGTCTCCAGGGGTGAGAGGAAGGTAATTGGTGGGATATGTTCCATTTGACGGTGATCGGACCATGGTCTGACCAGGTAATGGGAAGGATATCACTAATTTTGGCTAATTGTAGGGACCATTTGTCTGATAGGATATAGTCGATTCTGGAATATGTATTGGGCACTGGGGAGTGGTAAGTATATTCACGGCTCAACGGGTTATGCGTGCACCATATGTCATATAAGTCATATTCTGACAACGAGTTCTGGAATGCCAGGAAAGTAAAGGAGATGGAGGAGGTCGGGGGGATTGGAGGACTTATCAAGTTTAGGGTCTAAAACTAAATTAAAGTTACCCATTAGGAAGAATGAGCCTTTGCGGACCTTCTGAAATTCTGTACAGAGTTTACAGAGAAATGAGATCTGATTCAAATTGGGGGCATAGATGGAGACTAAAGTGACGGGTTTACCCTCTAGGGTTCCAACTAGAATAAGATATCATCCGTTCTTATCTGCTATCAGGGATTGTAACTCTGTTCCTTTTGAAGGGGCCATTAGCAAAATATCTGGTAGGGTAAAGGGAATCTTTAAGTACCGGAGGGGGGGGGGTGTAGGGAGGAGAAATGGGTCTCTTGAAGTGAGATAATGTCAGCCTTCTGTTTAGCAAAGTATCTAAGCGCTAATCGCCTTTTATTGGGGGAGTTCAACCCCTTAACTTTGAGGGACATTAACTGTACCAATCAGGAAGAATTGTAGGGCGATAGAGTGTAAGAGATGAGATGGATGGGGTGTGTGACAGTTGGGGAGAGGCCGTGTGCCTTTCCTTATTGGGGTAGTAAAGGAGGTGATTGAGGGGAGGGGGTGAGAAAAGGCATTTAAGAAGGGAAGAAAAAAAAAACATCGGGATAGGATGACTACTGCAGGGGGAAAAGGAACTTGCAGTAGTACGGTGGATTGGGAAACCATGTGGCCTAGCGCCACCACCCGTGAATATTACAGTAAAAGACAAGTCAAAAATCAAGGCAGACAAGTCAAAATCAAACATGAACTTATGAACTTTTAGAGGGAGAGAGAGTGTATAAACTTCAGCGTAAAAGTTACAAATATTCGAGAAAGCGAAAGAGGAAAAGGGTTCTCAAGCTATGAATTGAGGACATAAAGACAAAGCAACTCACGGACCATAGTAAAATGGTGAACCAACAGTGTAAAGAAGTGTAGGGAGGGTCGACTACAGATCCAATGGCATGGAGGTATTACATCCGCCAGAGTTCAGGTGGCGACCATTCTGGTTTAGGAGGGGCGCGCTTCTTTTAGCCTGGATGGGGTTCAACAGTCCATAAGAAGCTTGGCACCTGCATCTAGTGAGGAGACTGTGTAGGATGAGCCTTCATAGGAGATGATCAACTTCACAGGAAAGAGCCACTTGTATGGGATATCGTGGGATCGTAAATCCACAGTGATGGGAGTTAGGTGTCACGGCTAAAGGGCTGGATGGAGTCGTGTGGTGCACAGGAACCGGAGACGGACCAGGAGGAGTAGGATTGAAACGTGCAGGTTTAATAACGGATTTCATAAATGATAAACTTCACTCAAATACTTCTTTAAGTGACAGTTGGAATAAATTAAATAGAGTCCAGCACAATACTAATAACGGGCAGGGAAATCTGGAAACGTATACTTGGTGAGCCAGAGTACATAGATGAGGATCCGGAAGGAGGTTGATTTGATGACAGAAGAAATGGATCCGGATGACTGAAAGATGATGGAATGAATGAGTTGTATGAAGGAGGACAGCGGGAAGCTGTGCAGGGTAATTCTGGGACACAAGCAGGAACAAGCACTAGGTAGGACTTGCAGCATTGGTGTCAGGAGAAAACTTCCTTGTAGCAAGATGCAGGGAGCAAGGCACCAGAGTCAGGAGAGAAAGAGCCAGGATCCGGGAATCAGCTAGGAGTTGTGAATGACTCCAAAGACTCATTGCACTGACACTGAACAGCCTAGGCAGATCCCCTATATCCCCAGGGGATGGCTGCCATTGGCTGTCAGCACAGGATGAGGAGGGAACCTCCACTCTGGGCCAATCTGTCTCCTGCCCTCAACCAAGATGGCGACGCCGGCCTCCCGGCACCACTACTGCTGCCATCCCTACCCAGAGCTGCCGCTACCCGCACACCGCAGACCGGAGCCTGCACACGCTAGCCGGCGGCGGGCGCGGACGGGTGAGTACTGTACCCGCCGCGCTCCGTCGCGGCTACGTGTGACAGTACCCCCCCTTTTCAGGGTGACCCCAGGGCGCCTATGGGCCTTGTGCGGATTTCTCTGGAGAAATTGCTTTACCAGTTTTGGAGCGTGCAAATCAATGGAATCCACCCAAGAGTTCTCTTCGGGACCAAACCCAACCCATTCCACCAGATACTGGGTACGAGAATTGCGGCAACGAGAGTCTATAATGCGTCTTACCTCGAATTCAGCCCCACTTTCGGAGTTAATCTTGGGCGGTTTGGGAATCTTCTTTTGATAAGAGTTCAACCTTAAAGGCTTGAGGAGGGACACATGGAAGGAATTCGAAATCCTTAGGGAAGGAGGAAGTTGAAGTCTATAAGCGACAGGATTAATGACTTGGATGATAGGGTATGGCCCAATGAACCGGGGAGCCAGCTTCATAGAGGGCAGACGGAGGCGTATATGGCGGGTAGACAGCCATACCCGGTCTCCGACTTTCAATCTGGGCGCTGCCCTTCTTTTCCTGTCTGCCATCCTCTTGTATCGGGCGGAAGATTTAAGAAGAGCGGTGTGGACATCCGACCAGATTTTAGCAAAGCGTTGTAATGAAGTGGTTGCTGCAGGAACTTCGGAAGAGGATAATTCTGAGAAATCCGGAGATCGTGGATGTTTGCCGAATACTGTAAAGAAGGGGGTGGTTCCGGAGGAAGAGTGATAGGAGTTGTTATGCATATATTCTGCCCACGGGAGAAGATCCACCCAGTCATCTTGGGAAGACGAGACAAACAGTCGGATAAAGGCCTCCAATAAGAACGTGACAGGAACATCAAGGTCTTTTGTGCTCCTGCGTGCCCTGCGAAGCGGGAAGAATGTGCCCATGACAATATTTTCTTGCGAAGTTCGGGGGGAACGAACGTTTTACCTGGAGGAGGAGATGGCTGTACGGTTACTTGGGCGAAGACCAGCGGATCGAGGATTGGACGAGGAGGTGTCTCTAGGTCAGAGGTCGTCTCAAAGGAGCGGGATAGAGCGTCTGCCTTAGTATTCGTGGTTCCAGGTCGGAATTTAATTTGGAAATCAAAGCGTTCAAAAAACATGGCCCAACGGGCTTGGCGGGCAGTAAGGCACTGAGCCTGTTTAAGAAAGGACAGATTTTTGTGGTCTGAATACACGGTGATCTTATGTCGTGCCCCCTCCAGAAGGTATCGCCACTCCTCTAACGCAGTTTTGACTGCAAGCAACTCCTGTTCCCCGATGGGGTAATTCTTCTCTGCTGGGAGGAATTTTTTGGAGAGGAAGGCACAAGGGTGTAATTCTTGATCCTCACCTTTTTGTGACAAGATGGCCCCGATCCCTTCCGAGGATGCGTCCACCTCGAGAATGAAGGGCCTGTCGAGGTCTGGTTGGAGGAGGATTGGTGCCGTCATGAATGCTCTCTTTAACTGCTGGAAGGCAGAGGATGCTTCTGGCGACCATCCGCTTGGATCAGCTCCCTTGCAAGTGAGAGCAGTGAGGGGAGCAGCGATAGTAGAGAAGTTCCGGATAAATCGCCGGTAATAGTTTGAGAACCCTAGGAATCTCTGAATTCCTTTGAGTGTTGTGGGGGCTGCCCAGTCTTGGATGGCTCTCACCTTCTCTGGGTCCAGTGGCGGAGAGAATGTGACCCAAGAATGGAATGGACGTGACCTCAAAAACGCACTTCTCCAACTTGCAGAACAGTTGATTTTGGCGAAGACGTCGTAGGACTTCGGACACTGTCTGTCTGTGAAGTTGGAGATTTGGAGAGAAGATGAGTATATCGTCTAGATAGACTACGATGGAGTGGTACAGCAAGTCCCGAAAGATATCATTTACAAACTGTTGGAAGACAGCGGGGGCGTTACAAAGGCCGAAGGGCATCACCAGGTATTCATAGTGGCCGTCGCGCGTGTTAAAAGCCGTCTTCCACTCGTCACCTGGACGGATCCGGATCAAATTGTAGGCCCCTCGCAGGTCCAATTTAGTAAAGATTGCTGCCCCTCTGATCTTGTCGAATAGTTCTGCGATAAGGGGTAAGGGATAGCGGTTTTTAATGGTGATGTCGTTCAGGCCCCTATAGTCGATACATGGCCGAAGACCGCCATCTTTCTTTTTCACAAAGAAAAACCCGGCCCCGGCCGGAGAAGTAGATGGTCGAATGAAACCTTTGTTTAAGTTCTCTTGAATGTACGAGGACATGGCCTCAGTCTCAGGTAGCGACAGGGGATAGATGCGGCCACGAGAAGGGAATTTCCCGGCCACCAGCTCTATCGGGCAGTCCCAAGGACGGTGAGGAGGCAGGGTGTCGGCACCACCTTTACTGAATACATCTGTAAATGAACGATATGGTGCGGGTATCGACAAGGGTGGAGCTGAAGAGGATGAAGGACAGTTACCCTCACGTTGTGGATGGGTCTGGTAGACCGGAAGGATCTGAGGAATGCAAGTAGACTGGCAATCTGTTCCCCAGGCCTTGACCTCCATATTGGTCCAATCGATGTGTGGGTTATGTTTGGAGAGCCAGGGAAGGCCCAGGACCATTTGGTGTGAGGACTGTGGAAGAATGAAGAATTCGAGGGTCTCTTGATGTAGAGCTCCTATGAGCAGTGTCACCGGGGTGGTCTGATGGGTGATTTGTCCACTACGAATTCGACTCCCATCCACTGCAGTGAGGACCAGCGAGTGATCCAGGGGTTGCACAGGCAGGGCATGTTGGGTAACAAAAGAAGAAGAAAGGAAGTTTCCCGCTGCTCCAGAGTCCAATAGGGCCTGAACTCTTTTTCTCCCTTGGGGACACACAAGGGTAACCGGAATGGTGGAATCAGAAGAAGAGGGAGATGGAAGCAAGACTCCTAATCGGACCTCCCTCGGGGAGATTAGGAGCGGTCGTTTCCCGGCCGCAGCGGGCAGGAAGCCAATAAGTGAGCTGAGGAGCCACAGTACATGCATAGATTCTCTCGCCGTCTTCGGGACTTCTCTTCGAGAGAGAGACGGGAGCGGTTGATTTGCATGGGCTCATCTGTTGACACCGCAGGAGGCGGGGTTGGTTTGGAGGCTGGTGCGACATTGGAAGGAAATCGAGGGCGAAGGCGATCAGAGCGATTCCTCTCAAGTTGGCGTTCTTGGAGTCGCAGATCGACTTTGTTACATAATGAAATGAGTTCAGCCAGGGTGGAAGGAGAATCGCGAGTTGCTAACTCGTCCTTGATGCGCCCGGCTAGGCCGTTCCAGAAGGCAGAAACGAGAGCCTCTTCGTTCCATCTGAGTTCGGAAGCCAGGGTTTGAAATTGTACGACATATTGTCCCACTGGGCGACTGCCCTGACGAATCCTTAGGATCTCCGTGGCTGCGGAGGACACTCTGCCAGGCTCGTCGAAGATGCGACGGAAGGAGGCCACAAATTCTTCATAGTTATTAAGGATGGGATCCGCACGCTCCCAAAGGGGGGACACCCACTCCAGGGCTGGACCCGCCAGTAGGGACACGATGTAAGCCACCCGAGTCTTGGGAGAGGGGAAATTGGAAGGCTGGAGGGTAAAATGGACGTCACATTGATTCAGGAATCCTCGACACCCCCTCGGGGACCCGTCATATTTACTGGGGGTTGACAGGTGTAGCTGGTGAGGAGCAGCTGGCCCAGGGGGAGCAGCAGGGGCCGAAGCTCCGGAGGTTGGTGCTGCTGAAACTGAGGGGGCCGCCTGAGGTGATGACAAGGTCTGGAGAAATTGAGCCACTTGACGCTGGGTAGTCTCTACTTGTTCCAATCGAGCCATGATGCCTTGAAGAACATCCGTCATGGAGGCCTGTGCTTCACCCGATTCCATCGGGTCAGTGCAAACTGTCACGGCTAAAGGGCTGGATGGAGTCGTGTGGTGCACAGGAACCGGAGACGGACCAGGAGGAGTAGGATTGAAACGTGCAGGTTTAATAACGGATTTCATAAATGATAAACTTCACTCAAATACTTCTTTAAGTGACAGTTGGAATAAATTAAATAGAGTCCAGCACAATACTAATAACGGGCAGGGAAATCTGGAAACGTATACTTGGTGAGCCAGAGTACATAGATGAGGATCCGGAAGGAGGTTGATTTGATGACAGAAGAAATGGATCCGGATGACTGAAAGATGATGGAATGAATGAGTTGTATGAAGGAGGACAGCGGGAAGCTGTGCAGGGTAATTCTGGGACACAAGCAGGAACAAGCACTGGGTAGGACTTGCAGCATTGGTGTCAGGAGAAAACTTCCTTGTAGCAAGATGCAGGGAGCAAGGCACCAGAGTCAGGAGAGAAAGAGCCAGGATCCGGGAATCAGCTAGGAGTTGTGAATGACTCCAAAGACTCATTGCACTGACACTGAACAGCCTAGGCAGATCCCCTATATCCCCAGGGGATGGCTGCCATTGGCTGTCAGCACAGGATGAGGAGGGAACCTCCACTCTGGGCCAATCTGTCTCCTGCCCTCAACCAAGATGGCGACGCCGGCCTCCCGGCACCACTACTGCTGCCATCCCTACCCAGAGCTGCCGCTACCCGCACACCGCAGACCGGAGCCTGCACACGCTAGCCGGCGGCGGGCGCGGACGGGTGAGTACTGTACCCGCCGCGCTCCGTCGCGGCTACGTGTGACATTAGGGCTCTTTGTTTGGCTAGGGTCAGAGCAGAAAAGTCCGGGAAGAGCTGGAGACAGCCGAGGGTGTCTGAGCCGGCAACTTCTCTCGCTGCCTTCAGGATAGTTTATTTCATTTCGAAGAAGTGGACTCTGAGAAGGGTGTCTCTGGGGAGCGAAGAGGGGATGGAGCAATGTCGAGGCAGTCGGTGGATTCTATCGATCATCATCTCTTTGCGGTCCAAATCAGGTAGGAGCTTGCTGAAAAGAGAAAGGGCATAGTCCTCAAGTTCAGGATTTGACACTGAATCAGGAATCCCGCGGATTTTGATGATATTCCATCTGGAGCGATCCTCCAGATCTGCAATTTTATCTTTAAAGGCCTCCAGATCGCTTTGTTGTTGGTCATGGGCTGTAATGTCATTTTGAGTGGAAACTAGCTCTTCTAGTTTCTTTTCCAAGTGGTCGGTGCGCTCTGTGATAGCTCTGACATCGGTCTTGATTTCGCAGAGAGCGGCTGAGAGATCTTGTGACAGCTCGGTCTTCAACGCGTATAGAGCTTGATAGAGTGTCTTCACTGTAAGGGAGGCATCGGAGTCAGGGTTAAGCTCCAATGGGAGGAGGGAAGATTGGGAGGAGGGCGCCAAGGGGGTTTGCAGCGGGGATTTACCGGCTGCTTTAGCGGAATCGGATGTGGGATTCCTAGCAGGAAAGGATACTTTTGGAGGGAGGATACCTTGACGGGTCCCAGCGGTCAAGTCGGGGGAAGGGCTAGATAGTAGCTTGAGAGTTTACGCTGATTAGTTAAGTAAGCAATAAAGTCATGGCGGGTGAAAGCGTAGTTTGAAGATTACATCTCGTCGATTACATCAGTGAGGTTTGAGTAGAAATAAGTACGAGTGAAATCTCCAATTTCCGCGTCCGGGGGGGCCGGTGGAATCAGTAATGTAGAGGATATACCTGTACACTGGTGGATGACCAAACGTATATTGGTCTTCAGATAATTATAGCAAGGTGCAGGAATGGTAGAGGGCAGTATGGAGGAGGGGTCAGTAGCACCTGGGCAGGCCGGTGAATATTAACAGCCCTGGGGGGGGGGGGTTACCAATGCCAACTTGCACCACCAACTCCTGTGCACTACAAGGTCTTGGGCTCCACCAAGGTCCCCAGTTGGGGCAAGCCTCTTATTACTGGCACAGGGGGGCGCAACAGCGCGCCCAGGGCATCTAACCCCAAGGTGCGCACTACAGGTCCCAGAAGTGCTTCACTCCTCCATGCAAGGGAACTAGCAGGTCATAACACAGGGGTATGTGACTCACCACGGGGATGTCAGGTCCAAGGGAGGCAGCAGGTAGACCCATGACGCCGGCGCACCACTGCTCCCAGCAGAGCCAGGCCTCCACGTTGATGCAGCGCTGGGTGGCCTCTGGAGGTTAGGAGAGGTCCCCCGGGTGGAACAGAGCCCCCGCTGGGCAGGGGGGTCTCCGTATGGAAGATCGCCGGACCGGAGGGCTCCGGCTGCACAGAGATTGGCGCCGGGGGAGCGCTGATAACTTTAGGCCCCAGGGGAGCGCTGATAACTTTAGGCCCCGGCTTGGGGACGGGCCTAGGCCGCAGAAGCAATTAGAACGGCCGCAGAAGCCGCTAGACTCCGCGGCCGCAGACAGCGGGATCCGGGGGACAGCTGGGGAGTCCCAACTGTGGTGGCGCAGGATGGGCTCCCAAGAGAACAAAAACCGCAGTGATGGCCGGAGCAGGAAACCGTGCGGCCGTCCGAGATAGCTGCTAGGCCACGCACCCTATAGCCTTTATTTCTACTCTAACGGAACTATGATAACAGGCATGATGTGATTATAAAGTAAATGTTTTTTGATATAATAAATTAGACAAATGATATATGACCGTATGCTGTATCTTTAATAAATCATTATTGTGTCATTAGTTGAGATCATCCAATGCAACTGTTTTATTTTAAATGGTCATATTTGTTTTGTTTGTAACAGATATTGGTTTGAGCCCATGGGCTGCTTCACGGCTGACACCTGTGAACGTGCTGATTACTACTAATCCACAGGTGGGCGGTGAGAGACGTGGGGAGGCTCTTCCAATCTCTGATTGGTGAAGGTGTCTTTGTATGTGAATAAATTTGTGCAACTCAGTGGGGGAAATTTACTAAAGGAAATTTGTAAAAAATAGGTGTATTTGTATTCAGAAATACACTTATTTTTGACATTTACTATCCCGAAAATACGGCAATTCGTAGTCGTATTGATAGCACATCAATACGACTACGAATTGCCGTATTTTCGGGATAGTAAGGGGGAAATTTACTAAAGGAAATTTGTAAAAAAATAGGTGTATTTGTATCCAGAAATACACTTATTTTTGACATTTACTATCGCGAAAATACAGCAATTCGTATTGATGTGCTATCAATATGAATACGAATTGCCGTATTTTCGGGATAGTAAATGTCAAAAATAAGTGTATTTCTGGATACAAATACACCTATTTTTTTACAAATTTCGTTACTTGTTTCCTAGCACGGCCACAATCTCGGGCATCGCGGGTAATTTTTAATGGTCTACGATGCGACCGACGCGATGCCCGCGATTTCCCATTGAAATGCATTGAAAAAGTCAAAATCGCGTTGGTTATGCGGCCAAAAAAAGCATAAGATGGTACCGACGCGATGCCCGCGATTTCCCATAGGGAACAATGTAAAATGCCTCAATTTAACCAAATCAACATAGGGAACAATGTTAAATGGGCCAGAGACCCCCAAAAACCCCCCTGACCAGTGAAATGGCCCCCCAAAAATAGTTAACACCACCCCACGATCAAGTTGAACCCGAAGCGTGGCGAGCGCAGCGGTATGCATCCTCCGACCTTATCATACCCCCACTATCCACGTCGGCGTGGAGTTGAGAATAGATAGTGTGGCGAGCGCAGCGAGACACCGAGCCCGAAGTGTGGCGAGCGGACGCGGATACCTGTGAAGCCCGCGAAGGAACGCGTTTACCGGTGAAAGTATCCGCGTGCGCTCGCCACGCTTCAGGCTCGGTGGCTCACTGCGCTCGCCACACTATCTATTCTCAACTCCACGCCAATGTGGATAGTGGGGGTATGAAAAGGTCGGAGGACGCATACCGCCGCCCCTCGCGGGCTCGCTGCGCTCGCCATGCTTCGGGCTCACGTTGATCGTGGGGTGGCGTTAACTATTTTTGGGGGGGCATTTCACTGGTCAGGGGGGTTTTTTGGGGTCTCTGGCCCATTTGACATTGTTCTCTATGTTGATTTGGTTAAATTGAGGCATTTTACATTGTTCCCTATGGGAAATCGCGGGCATCGCGTCGGTCGCATCGTATGCGATTTTTTTAGCCCGCATGCGATGCGACCGACGCAATTCTTTTTACCTGCGATGCCCCAGATCAAGATCGTTGTGGCCGTGCTAGGAAACAAGTACCCAAATTTTTTTTTGTAAATTTCCCGCATAGGGGGAAATTTACTAAAGGAAACTTGTAAAAAATAGGTGTATTTGTATCCAGAAATACCGTTATTTTTGAGATTTACTGTCCCGAAAATACGGCAATTCGTATTGATAGCACATCAATACGAATACGAATTGACATATTTTCGGGATATTAAATGTAAAAAATAAGTGTATTTCTGGATACAAATACACCGATTTTTTTACAAATTTCCTTTAGTAAATTTCCCCCAGTGTGTTCCAATTGTTCGCAGATGACGGCGTCTTGCCGAAACATGTCGGAATAAAAACTTGCTGTTTTACCTTTCTGGAAGTCTGATGAGTGCCATCTTTCCTCAATACTATATTGGGACCAACCGTCCAAGAGAGGCATCGGAGCCTTATACAAAATTATAACCGAGAGCAGGTTCCCCGCTGCTATATATATATATATATATATATATATATATATATATATATATATATATATATATATATATACTTGTTTGGTGTGGCCAAGCACACTGCCCTGTTGCTGTAGCTGGTCGGGTGCCCCGTCAAAGGTTATGTAGACTGTGGCGGGTGTGGACGTAGCACTCCAGACATTGTAGTAATCCAAAAAAGTTTATTTGTGCATTTCGTCAGGAGCCTGACGAAAATGCACATGCATTGAAACGTTGCTTGTCTGCAAATAAACTTTTTTGGATTACTACAATGTCTGGAGTGCTACGTCCACACCCGCCACAGTCTATATATATACTTCTGGCAATTGCCTCACCTTTAAAAGCATAGTCTGCTGACACCAGATAGCAAGTCTGAAATCAAACATTAATGTGATAGCTATGTTTATTGTAATAATTTTGAGCACTAGTTTTAGGACCTGCAGAAAAGTGGGGTCCTGTGAAGGGGGCTGCAGGCTTAAATGCATTAACCAATACATAAACTAAATCTGCACTATTTATTAATACTAGTTAATTTAGTAAGTGCAGAGCCCCTGCAATTTCAAACAATGTGACCACAAGCCATAGGGCACCCCAAAACTAGGGAAGGTGAATGCCAATGTTTAGTGTAATATATATATATATAATATATATATATTTAGAAGAAAAAAAGAGAAAGCGCACCATCAACAAACGATGTACAACAATTCTTTACTGTTATAAATGCTCACATACATGGGGGTTAAAATTTCTCGGCTTATTGGCATCAGGTAGGACAAAGATGGCTTTGTACTGCAGCGAGTCCAACAGACACAGGTAAGGCTTCCCAGCGTGTGCAGTCTCTCACACTGCACACTCAGCTCCGCCGCCAGTCAGGAGGTGACTAAGTCCTACATTGTGACGAAACCGGTCAGGCGTAGCAAGTACAGAGGACTTGGTGACGGCATCTGCTATCAGGCGGACAGTGACTGGCACTGGCTGGCACTGGCACTGGCTGAGTGTGCAGTGTGAGAGACTGCACACGCTGGGAAGCCTTACCTGTGTCTGTTGAACTCGCTGCAGTACAAAGCCATCTGTGTAAATATTTCCCAGGCTTTGTGATGCAAGAATCTTCTAACAGAACCAGATATAATGGACTATGCATATGTCTCTGTAGGTGAACGAGTGGTGGAACGGGCTTAGCGATGGCCAGAGAACTGTTTCAGGTAATTGTTCTTCTAGACCAAGCTCCTGTGACAAATGTATAAGACTTTTTTTTTTACTTTTTGTGTTTGCTGTATCTTCTTTATCTTTACACAGGCCTAATTGCAGCTAACGTACTAGTGTTCTGTCTCTGGAGAGTCCCTGCTATGCAGCGCACAATGATCCGATATTTCACATCAAATCCTGCATCTCGTAAGCATCATTTTGTTATAAATAAATAAGGTATTTTTATTATGTCACAGTGGTATCATGTAGATAGGTTGACAGTACTTAGGTCGACAACTATTGATGGTCCCCTGGTATAATGTATGTGGCTATGATAATTATTTTTGTGCTTGTGTGTCAACTTTTAGAAATTCTGAAGTGCTTTTGCTATGTGTATTGGGTCATTTGTCAAGCTGAGATCCAAAATTAGTTAAAGTTGGTTTACTTCCAAGATGAATTTACATCTTCTTTAAACAATTTTAACAAATTTACAGTCTTTAGAGCTATAGAGTTTTTTTGTGGTGTTTTGTGTGTCTAAGGAAAACTTGAACTCTGCTCAAAAGATTGTAAATCTAGGCATGTTTTGTCGATAAACAAGGTGGAGCACTGAAAAGTTTGGATTAATGGGAATAATAACATTAATATATTTACTTATCATTAAATTAATAATTCCACAAACCGTTTAAATACGAGAACACAATAAAACGGAATAATAAAAATTGTGCTCTTTGATGGATAATAAAGAATGAAGGGTACTTGTTTCCTAGCATGGCGCCCATCGGGTCCCAACGCATACCTTAACTTAAGGTATGCGATGGGACACAACGGACCAGATTTTCTGGCTTTTTTTGAGGTTTCCCGACAAATGTAAAATCAGGTCCATAAATTCCTATGTAAAATCGGGTCCATTGTATGCCATTATAATATACCCACCCTGATGGGTAATTTCTATGCCAAATGCCCCCTCCCCCCCCCATTGTTAACGCCACCCCATGATGAACGCCAACCCGAAGCGTGGCGAGCGCAGCGGTACGCGTTTTCCAACCTTTTCACCCCCCCACTATCCACATCGGATAGTGTGGCGAGCGCAGCGAGCCACTGAGCCCGAAGCGTGGCAAGTGCACGCGTAATACGTCTGAAGTAATGCGCATCCCCGGGGCATCGCGGGGCTTGCCACACTTCAGGCTCGGTGGCTCGATGCGCTCGCCACACTATATAATATCAACTCCACGCCGCCGTGGATAGTGGGGGTATGAAAAGGTCGGAGGACGCGTACTGCTGCCCCTCGCGGGCTCGCAGCCGCTCGCCACGCTTCGGGTTCACGTTGATCGTGGCGTTAACAATGGGGGGGCATACAATGAAAAATGGGTCAATCTGGTCGGTCGGGTCAATTGCATCGCATGCAGTTTGGTTGCATGCGATGCGATTGACTCGATTTTTGCAACCCGATTGCATACAATTAAAATCGGTGGCGCCGTGCTAGGAAACAAGTACTGAATGAAGTATATAATTAATTGATGGACTCCCGCTTATTCCTATATTGCTCAGAATTTAGATAGCATATTCCCTATGATGGTCTAGAACAGTGGTGGCCAACCTGTGGCTCTTGAGCCTCATGCGGCTCTCCCCCTTGTAAAGTGCGGCTCCTGCTCCCACTGCTGCCCGCCATCCACCGTCTGTCCCAGTCCCCCCTGCTGCAAGTTCCCTGAATCCCTTCTCCTTCTGAGGGGAGGAGAGCGCACATCGCGCATCTCTCCTACCCCTTATTGTGCATTCTTGCGACTGGGCCATCTGCCAATCAGAGCTCGTGGGCCAGCAGCCAATCAGGAGCCGGCCAGCGAGCTTTGATTGGTGGGCGGCCCAGTCACAGGGAAGTGAGGGGGAAGGAGTACTGTGCTCTCCTACCATAGGTGACATAACAGGAGGACTGCAGGGGGACACCAGACTGTCCTCTCCCCGCCTGGCAGCAGCAGCAACTCAGAACCCCCCCCCCCTGTGTGCGCTATTGGAGGTAGATACGTAATTTAAAGTGCCAAGTGCAGTGTCATAATAGAGATGATACAAAGAAACAATACAATACAAACATCATTAAAAACATAGCAAAACTCTGGAACAATCATCGCAATACATTAATATATTTAAGATACAATTTATCTATTCACCCTATGTCGGGTAATCAATGCATTCAAATTCTACTATAGTAAACAAATTCTTACGCGATGTTTTTATATACAATATTTTCATACATTGAATTAATGCATCCATGCAAGCTGAAAAACAAAGCATTGCACAATGAATATATACTGATTAAATCTCACAGGAAACAGTGCAGTCCAAGTTGTTCATTTAACCCTTTTGGTGCAAGGGTCTCTAATTTAAAGATCCATCTGCACTCCATTTGTAGCAGACGTTTACCACGATTGCCACCTCTGATGGAAGGGGGCACATGGTCTATGATTTTGGACCTAATGCTCGCGACACTGTGGCCTTTCAGCGCACAGTGCCGTGCCATTGGCTGTTCACTGGAACCTGTGCGGATGGCAGCTCTGATAGTATAAGCCACATGGGCAAGACAGAACATATACAACGAATTTACTAGTGCAAGTGACAGGATGATGAATTTTCAATTTTTTACCTGTGTATGGGTGTGTGATGTAACTACCTGTAATCATCGAACTACATGTAGTACACCCCACACACTTGTAACAACCTGGTTGTCTGGTCATGAAGTGGGCTGGTGTCACTTTTTTAGTTATTTCTGTAACATCTAACATCTAACTTTACCAAAATATCTTTGAGGTTCTTGTTTCTAGTATATGCAGGCATAAGTTGGGCATTTGTTAAACTGGACAGATCCTTGTCAGTGGTAACAGTTGGCCAAAACCACTGGGACCACCTCTATACCACCCTACGCAAATTCTCATTGCCAGAAAAATGAATCTCTCTAAATACATTATATAACAACTCTGCTTCCAGGATTTTCTACAATGGTATTCTTTCAGATCCATTTCCAATTTTAAGAGGCACTCGCCAGGGATGCCCCCTGTCCCCCCTCCTATTTGCTCTGCCATTGGAGCCGGTGGCGATTGCCCTCAGACAGTCGCCGACATTCCAGGGAATTCAAATCGGATCTATTGACCTGCGGGTATCTCTGTTTGCGGACGATATGTTATTATTACTTACAGCCCCACAACACTCCTTATCCAATGCTTACCACATTATTCAACAGTTTGGTTCCTTTTCTGGTTACAAAATAAATATTCACAAATCAGAATTAATGACCTTGAGAGGCACGCCTCCTTCCTTCCCAGACGACGTAAATCTATGTAACATAAAAATCCAGAAACCACAGTTAAAATACTTCGGGATTTACATTGCTGTGACACCACGCCAAATTTACCCTTTCAACTATGATCCCATTATTCAATCCATAACAAAATCACTAACTACGTGGAAAGATCTGCCATTATCAATGTTAGGCAGAACAGAAGTCATAAAATCTATGATACTACCAAAGCTGATTTACATCATGCAAATGCTCCATTGAAGAAAAGGGACATTCTCAAGATAAACTCTTTACTAACTCGCTTTCTCTGGAATGGCAAAAAAAAAACAAAATAGCACTGCACAAATTATATTTTCCCAAACCCATGGGAGGTCTGAATATCCCAAATTTAAAACAATATTCCAAAACACTCCTATGCAGATTCGCATTGGGATGGCTACTGGAGAAAAGTGACTACTCCGATTTCCACGTGGATAGTGCAATGTTTACTCCATACTCCCCAGGTGCACTTTTGCACACCCCTAAAACCCATATTCCCACACACATCTACAACAACTTTCTTTTCAAAGACATTCATACAGCTTGGTAGTTGGTCTTTACTGCTCTGGGCCACGACCCTCGCACATCACCTTGGCTTCCCATTTGGGGAAACCCGATGTTCTCACCAGGAATTGACAGCTCCATTTTCCACTGTTTTCGATATAAGGGCCTCAAGGCCATTTCCCAGGTATTTGACCCTGGGGGTGGTTATTGGCAACCTCTGCAATCCAGGATAAGTTTGGTCTCCCTATTGACAGCTCCTTTGCTCTTTTCCAGCTAACGTACTATGCCAAGTCTCTTCCCGCACTATGCTCCCCTGACCAGGCAGATCAGCTATTATATAGCATGGTTTCAAAATTTCAGAATGGCAAATACAAAACCAAAATCCTATAAAACTCCCTGTCTGAAAAGCCGGTCGGGCCATATGGGAGAAGATTTCACATAAATGGGTGCAAGATATCCCTTCAGTGGGGGATGATACCCTCTTGTATAAATATTATCATAATACTGTACGTATACTGAAAGCCTCAATTCTGCAAGAGGTACATATTAAAACGCTCCATAGGGCTTGCATTACTCAGCAACAAAGGAGCCATTATGTACTGGAAGAAATGGGAATGTGCCCTAAGTGTAAACACCAAACAGCAACTTACCTACATAACTTTTGGAGCTGTAGATACTGTATATCAAGAAATTCTGGTTTAAACTTATCTTTTTTCTCAACCGTAACTTCCACCTACAGTTCCATTTGCATCCGATCCCTCTTCTTTTCGCAAATTTCGATGAGTGGTCCCTCACCCCACCCCAACGGCACTTGATTCCCATCCTGACCCCAGTGGTCACGGTAGCTAAAAAGATAATTCTTAATGCCTGGATCACAGCTCATATACCCACTATCTTGGAGGTGGAGACTTTACTTTTAAAATATATGTATTTTGATCGCTATGATGTCCTCCGCCACACCAATACTCCACTCGCTTTTATGCGGTTTGGGGTCCATTCATTGAAAGTCGAACCCCGTCTCTAAAGAATGATATTTATAAATTATTTGAAACATGCACTACTGATGTTTGAACAAAAATCTTTGATGTATGCCATTTGCTAATACGAACTATAATAATTTGGTCCCTCCCCTCCATAGTTTTCCCCAAAATCTTTTACTTAATGCAAAAACTGCCCCTTAGTCTGATCAAAGTGGACGTAAAGAAGCTGAACAAATTGATCTCCAACTTTCTCTGGTGGGGAAAAAGACCGAAACTAGCTTTTAAAAAATTATCGGTCCCCAGAAAGGGGGACCGATATTTCCGACCCTGTTACTCGGCCTCTCTGACTTCTCATTTTATAACCATGCGGTACAATTTAGATGTATTGCTGACTGGCTGCTCGGCACTAGTTTCTTCACTGATATAAAACTTGACGAAGCACTACTGCCCCCTTCTCTCCAGGTGCTCTCCTCCACTCTAAAGCGTCAGACATACCCCCTAAAATTCGAAACAACCCTCTATTCCATGATATATACTTCTCATGGATTTTTGTCAACAAATCATTACGCAGCAACCCCTTAGCTTCCAAATTTATACCAATTTGGGGGAGCCCGGCTTTTCCCTCGTCTCTCACTAAGCTTTGGCATGACAAGGGCATAACTGCCTCCTCAAAGGTATTTGACCCAGGCGGCACGATCCTCTCCTTTAATAAATTAAAGGATGACTATGGGCTACAGTCCAAGCATTTCTACATGTACCTCCAACTTCGCCATTATCTCCTTTCCCTTACTGAGATGCATACTATGCAAAACAACCCCCAACCCCTTGAAATCACTACACAAACTATTGGTTTCCTGCACAAAGCAACCATACCACATAACATTTTTGTATACAATCCTGACCAATATAACAGTGGATTCAAGATGGGATAGCCTATATAACAGACTAATTTTCCGCTACTCCCTTCATGCAAAATATTAAGCTCACGTTTTACCATGAAAATTCTCAGTTCTGCGTATCTACAAGAAGTACATTTGTGCTCTATCCAGATGGCCTATATATTCCCAGCAGGATATGTACATTTCTCCACCAACAACTCTGGACAATGCCCCAAGTGTCATATATCTTCGGCCTCATATTTTCACTGTTTTTGGGAATGTGGTTTCATCAAACATTTTTGGAACATATATTAATCGCTCTCTCCACATACAGGTTTCCCTGAACTATATGGCTTGTCTATTGGTTAACTTTAATGAATGTGAACTGGGAAAACTATGCTTATACCTGTACCAACAATCATAATAACAGTCGCAAAAAAAGTTAATTTTATCACACTGGTTATCTTCCTCGGTGCCGTCTATAGAGGAAGTCCAGAGTGAATTATTGCAAATACTATACTGAAAACAGCTTCCGATTCCGCTAACTCAGAAAAATGGGGTTATCTCATTTTATAAAAAAATGGGGAATGTACATTGACAACCTTAACCCTGATGTTCAGACTCATATTTTTAAGATATTTCAACACACCGAATGGTTCCTTATGAAACAACTGTTATCTGAAACGTTGATCATTTCAGCTACAAGTTGACCTATTGCTATGTGTAGAAATATTGTGTAGACAACTAATATGCTGGTTATCTGGGCTTCACTGGTTAGTACCTCATCTCTCCCCCTTTTCCTTCTCTTTTTCTCTTACTGGTACACTCACCAGGGAGTGTTGGTGAACCCTAGCAGGGTTTTCCTGGGGAACGCCTGGAGGGTGAAGGAACAGATGAAAGGGCAGGACCACTTTGGATACTGGACTGCAGGTCTTCAGCCGAGGGGCCTCTGGATGTCTTCTGGGTAGCCACCCAGGACACCTAGGTCCACAGAGCACACAAGCGAGCCCTCATGCCAATAACAGCCCTTTCCCCATAAGACTGTATACGTCTACCGGTACTTGTATGCCACCTGGTCTTACGTCGGCAAGTGGCAGTGTAGACTTAACCGCAAGGGCCCCCGGGCAGCTATCGGTAGGGAGCTGCAAGCATGGAACTACACTGCCTACAGAAATTAACTTTAAACTAAACGAATGGACTTAGATACAAGAAGGGGTACAAGAAGCAAGGACTGTGATACATAAACTCAGGCTAACTGAGACAGAGCACTGCACAATGACAAAGTGAGCAATACTTAGACAAGGAAGGTGCAATGACTGATAACAAGAATAAATGCAAACAGACTATAGAGACACGGACAATCAGTAATAACTATATACATGCACTGGACTGTGTGGCCTAAAGCCATGGCCTAAGCACAGGCCCAAACTGAGAAGCTGACCTCACACAGCTAACTATGAATGTCTGCTAAACTCCCTGCCAATTAACCATATAATAAAAGCTAGATGATGCTTGCTTGCAAGGGAGAAGGGAATGAGCAGCATGGAGGTAGCCAGAGGTAGCTTCCCGGGATTCAGGTATCAAGAGGTTAACCAGCAGGACCGGATATAACCACAAGATCAGAGCAGTCTCCAAACACTTCTATAACCGGCATTGGAGCAGCCCAAATGAATCCCTTATAAAGGCTGCTTCCTGTGTGTCCATTAGTAACAGAGAGCAGCTGCATGCTGCCACAGGTGTACTTGCTAATTACCTCCCTGCTGCTGCCTGGCTTCCCCGTCGCCAAGGCAACCACTGGGGAAGAGGTGCTGCTGGCAGGGAGAGACGCGCTGAGCATCTAGCAACTGTTGCCGTGACACCAGGCCGGAAGTTCGGGACCGGCATTGACTCGTCATCCTGGCTGCTTAGCAACGGCCAGGACCAGCACTGCAGGACCCGGCTGCGCCAGGCAAGCGCCGCTTAGGTGGCCTCTAACACTTACATGTTTTGTCTTTGTGTTTTTATGTTACACTTTCTGGATGTTATTCAGTTATTCAGTTTAATTAAGAAGATTTTACAAAATCTTATGTTTTGCATTTAAGTCTGCTTTGTAGCCTTTTCATATAATACAATGCACTTGTACTCATGAAAGTACAATTGATATGTCGGTTCATTTAGACGGGTGTGTTGCCCACTGACATAACTGTCTGATGTTCATATGACAAGCACTATACATAATTCTATGTTGAAGGAAAATCCAATAAAAAGAATTAAAAAAAAAAAAACATCTTATTGAATTTACCTCATAGGCATGTATTCAATGCGGCCGGCAAGGGAGTTTTTATGGCAAGGATAGCTTGTTTTTGGTGAGGATTGTTAAAAACAAGCCATCCTCGTCATTTAACCCCCTTGCCGGCCGCTCTCCCTATTCTATGTTCCGGGGAAATACTCTCCATCAGAGAATGGTGAGGATTCCCCCTGAATGGTGAGGTTCGCAGTTAATGCAGTTAACCCGCTGCATATAGCGTGAGCCTCGTCGTGTTGACAACCACACATGCCGTTTCCACCTCGCTTTTTAGAAATAGTGAGGTGGAAACGGTGAGTGCAGGGGGTCAGTTGAATACTAAGGCTATGATGGCAAGCAATAGGCACTTCTCGACTGATCAGCATTGAACATACCCCTTATTGTCTGTTTTTTTGTTTATTTGTATACTTGCTTCATTTAAATTTCTTTTCTTTACAGAGTACCTCTGTCTACCTATGATTCTGTCCACATTTAGCCACTTTTCTCTTTTCCATATGGCGGCAAATATGTATGTTCTATGGACATTTTCCTCGAGTATTGTTTCTTTTCTTGGCCAGGAGCAGTTTTTGGCGGTCTACATGTCAGCAGGTGAGCATGCATCGGCATCTTCTCAGAAATTAATTTATTCTTTCACAAAAAAAATAAAAATAAAAAAAAAACGATTAGTTCTCTTAACATGACTCATTTGTTCAGTAGTTGTCGCTGATGACCAAAAGTAAGTACAGACAAGCTTTGAGAAAATCAATTAATTGAAGGGGAGAATGAAAATTTAGATTTTTGAAAGGATGCTAAAAATTACCAGATTATAGTTCCCTTAAACAATTTATTTAACACAAATAACTAATCCACCAGTATCAACTCAATTATACTTGAACTACCCATTCTATACCAGCAGTGCCCAGATTACACATCATGTATACCAACAGTATTTGTTTTGCTCATTATCATCTGCAATAATAGTATTCCATGGCCTCAGAAGGCCAGAAAAGTTATAATTGTTCCTGTCCTTGGGTGAGGAAGCAATTGTTGAACTGTGGGGCTGATACCAATGTGGTCAGTATTGTACACCCTCAAGGAAGTAGCTCTGCATTAATGTAGCAAGGGGCATCTTGTAGGAGATAGATGTCTCCTGAATGTATCTGTGATCCTGTTGCACCATCCGATCAATATTGGTCGCAGCATTCGGCCTATCTGTATAACATGAAGCTTACTAAGAATGGCAGTTGAACCCCATCTACCACATCTAGGAAGTTTGTGCCCAAAGATGCAGATCTTGGGAATTGCTAGTCTATGAAATTGGGGCAACAATCCTGTTTTGTATAATGGTACCAGTTCCACCACATATTCTAAGGGAGAACTGTGAGCAATCATACAGGACCACCTCTCTCTATTCCCTTGTTGTTATACTAATTGGGTATACCCAGGGATAGGACTGCAATGAAACCTACTGTACGCAATATATTTTCTTGAGCCAAATGCAGAATGTAAGATTAAAGTCCAGTCTGCAATAAAATAGTTGAATTTGATTGGGTGAAGTATCAGCAGAAATTTTGTTAGGATGCTTAGCAAGATTTTCTCCTACACTGATGCCTTGTGACTGAGACTTTTATACCTTCCATACACTTTTGAGACATTTTTATTTTCTTTTTTTGCATTACAAGACAATTAAACTTTTTTTTCTTCCATAGAGAACAGAGGCTATGTGCTGTGTGTAGGCTAGTGAGTAGGAGTCTGGACAAAAAATGGCTAACATTTCTTTCCCAGCAGCCTATTCTCCCTCTCCCCTATACCCCACCCCCAGCCACAGGCATCCAGTTTTCATTTAATGGGGCTGCAGCTTTGTTGCTTTTTCTTATTTTCTTTCTTTAACTATTGTTTGTTTGTTTGTTTTTGTTTATTTATACTGAGCTTGCGGTGCTACTGTAGGTGTCAAGATACAGAACTTTTACACATATCAAAATCAACTGAACTGTTGTTGTTCCAAAGGCTTTCTGTGACTTGTTAGCGAGAAATGTTTTGAACCAATGAAGGACTGTACCATTCAGTCCACAGTTTTTCTTCAGGAGCTCAGTTAGAATCATGTGGTCCATGATGTCAAATGCTTCAAGGAGATAGAAGGATTAAGATTGAACACTCATCTCTGTCTCCTGCCATGAGAAGATAATTCAGCACACCTACCAGGGCTGATTCTGTGCTATATACAACAAAAAGTGGGATTATCCCACTTTTTTTTTATATGGTTTTGAAATTCTGGGTGCCGGAGAACACCTTGGGGAGATAAACTTTTTTGTGTTTACGTGCTATGTCTTCTCCTGAATCCAGAAGTCTTAAATGGAATCATAAATATCATGGGTTGCCATTCAGGTTTTTATTTGAGTTGCAACCTCTTTCCCAATAACCTTTTCTAGAAAAGGAAGTGTTGGATTACTTAACCCTTACAATACCAAAATCATGGTATGGGCAGAAACCACATGAATTTCCTGTCAGCCGTCTGTGCGTGGTGGAAGAAAAGATTACAGCATATTTGTTCAACAGAAATTGGGTCCCTCCAGGAAAATGGTTAAATGTTCAAGACCCTGATAGGAATTTGATTGCCCAGAGATAGATCTGTTGGTAACACACTTGAGGTATAATGTTGCTTTGCTTTTTCTCCAAACGTGCCTGCCAGACAGAACTTATGTGTCGGAACTTATGAGTGTTTGGCCCAGGTGCAAAACTACATTTTTGGGCTCTCCTTTTCTTCTCCAACTGAAGTTCACAATATGCCACACAGCAGTTGGCGGCAGCAGCGGGCCCCTTAGTCTTCAGGGGCCCTGGTGCAATGCACCTGCTGCACCAATGGTATTTCCGCCTCTGCTGCCAGAGACAAAAGAATTAGATGGTTTCTCATTAAGGTGCCTGTTTACATCTGCGTGTCCTAACTATTCCCTGTAATAACAAGAAGTCTGTAGAAAATCAAAGCATGTGGAGGTAGCAACAATTCTACCTTACTGGGCAAAAAATCAGGATTATCTTCCATTTTAGAATTTTCCAGGATATTATTACAGTGGCCATTGTTCTGTTCAAGTCTACTGAGCTTCACCTACTAGTATGGAGATTGAGAAGAAATTGTTGAAATAAAAAGGATGCTTTGATCAAGTAATTCCACTCTCTATACAGGCAAAGCCTCCTCATAAGCGTAATATCAAATATGGTAAATGTTATTTATTTATAACCAGTTATTTATGTGGCGCACACATATTTCACAGCACTTTACAGAAAATATTTGAACATTCACATCAGTCCCTGCCCCAGTGGAGCTTACAATCCATATTACCTACCACTTGTAAAAGCACACACATGCATTCTAGGATTAACTTGGTTGGGAGCCAATTAACCTACCAGTATATTTTTGGATTGTGGGAGGAAACCGGAGTACCCGGAGTAAACCCACTCAAGCACATGGATAATATAGGGCCATGGTGGGAATCAAACCCATGACATCAGTGTTGTGAGTCAGCAATGCTAAACGTTACACCATCCATGCTGTCCATGTACAAATTCTAAACTCCATTTTATGAAATGTCACAGGTTTAGCACTTCTGCAAGATGACTTGATAAAAGGGCTAGTGTTGTCAACAATAATAATTCAAGTGTACACTCTGTGCATCTTCCTGGACAAAAGCTAGCGAAAGATGGCTTTGTTGCAAGATTCTGTCTAGCTGTGAAGGAAACTTTGCACAAATCATTTATAACCCCCAAGCTCTAAAAAAAAAAAAAAAACACGGTTGCGGTATAGATTGTAGACAATGCCTAGGTTCAAAGTCACTGGCTTGACCACGATTGGTCGAAATTGACTAGGTAGACACCTAAGAATGGTCGACATACCCTAGGTCGACATTGACAGAAGGTCAACACAAGCTTATGGTCGACATGAGGTTTTCATGTTTTATTGGGTCTTTTGACCTACGGTATGTTGACATGGACACCGTATTCCTGATCTGGAAAGTGTTTTTTTTTTATTAAAATTAGCTCAGCTAGGAGAGTAAATTGCAAGCTCAGGCCAGGGTTTATGATCAAAACCGATTCAGCCTATTTGCAGAAATTAGTATCCTCATTCTATCTGAATTGGGAAATCACATTGCCTTCCATTTTTTTTTCTCCAACCTAACTTTGATGGGGAAAAAAAATATAACTTGTTTATGCCAGTTGTTGTCATACCAATATCTGATGATAATGAGAGAATTGCTGGAAATGGATCACATGTTCGTTCGTTCATTTTTTTTTTCCAGCAGGAATAAAGTAAGTTGGTGTAGAAACTGAACAAACCATTGGTGGTGGATGGATTAGTATATTATTTATCTGCATTATGAGAAAGGTACCAGAAGTCCTGAAGCTACTCTCAACTATGACAGTATTGATTTCATGCAGCAAATAAGGCTCAAGTGTCTGTAAGTCATCTGTCCATCAACAGCTTGGAGTCCTTTATGCTTTAAATATGAACACCCACTTGGAAATCAAGTACTGCATGTTGTATTTTAATATTCAATTGCACTTGCATAAGTATGTACCTTGAAGTCTTGACTGGGGATTTTCTTTCCCTTTGTACTGTTTTGGTATATCCTATAGTAGTGTCTGTCATTGGTGAATGAAGAGGAAAACTGGAAATTATGCTCAACGGTAATACTGTTGGCTCCATGGCAACCTTTAAAATACCCTCCCTTAATAGCTGGACTATATACACCAGATGGGCAGTCCATTGGAAAAAAATCTTCCTGTCCAGATATAGGAGTATGGGAAGTAATTCCACAGTAATTGCTGCCAGGGAGTCTCTTGAAGAAAAGGAATCATTAATTATGAGTATATGATTTTGACCAATCCTTAACCTTAAATCACTCAACAGGTACTTGCAGGTCCTTAATTTTGGTTAGTATTCACTACAACATTCTAGTTTTGCAGCCGGGGGGGACTTCACGTCCTCTTTAGACATCCAGGATGCCTATTAACTTGTTACCATCAAGTTCATTTATCAACACTTTGTCAGGTTTGCTGTTCAAAAGGACCAATTCGAGGTTTGGGCATTACCATTGGGACTTTCCATGGATCATGTTGTCTTGATGTCGCAGTCCAAATTCTGCAATATCTGGTCGAAAGGCTTCACCTGGCCCAGAACTCATCTCCTTCATGCAGACAAACTTTGGGTCAAATTTGATTATTTCTGCCTCATCACGGAGTATCATACACTGTTGTGGTGAGGGTCCCGAGGGATTTTGTCCTGTTTTTGCCTGAATACACGGTGACACTATTGGCTCGTGTTCTCCGTGCAGGTTTATCAGGTTTTTCAGGTTTTTACCTCGGGCCAAGTCATCTCACCCCCTCCCCCCCCCCCCCCCCCCCCCCCACTTGGTATTAGTCATGTTGGTATTTGTCTCTTTTACACTTCTCCAACACTCCTGCGGCCGATGGCACAGAAACTCAAATACTAATTTAGCATATTGGGTCAAATTTGATTATTTCTGCCTCATCACGGAGTATCATACACTGTTGCTTGCAAATCGTCGTCGTTATATAGTCTCGACATGGGGAGTATGCCCAGTTTTACTGATCTGCTCTCTAGATGGATTATCCTATCTGATAGATGATCATCCTCTCTTAAGGTCAGTCACTGCCTCTTGTGTCTCTAAGGATCCCACCTGGATAGTGGCTATTCCTTCTTGGAGACAGGTCTGGGTCCTTATTGCCATTTAAGGTGTGAGACATTGACCTGTGAACAGACTTTTCAGGGTGTGGTGGTTAGCTTATTAGATCTGCTACCAATCAACATTCTGGAACTTAGAGCAGTCTTCAAGCTCTCTGACACTCCTCGTGTCTGCAGTCCGATATTGCATCAGCCATCATTTATGTAAATTATCAGGGCAGCAGTTGCAACGCCGTGAAGGAGACATTCTCCCTGTGGTCTGAAACTGGGACATTCACTCGGGCGACTGGACTCTACATCTAGATGCCTTTCAAGCTCCTGTTTCTTTGTTAGGGCTTGCCTGATATCAATGATAATGTCTTAATACAATCACAAGCTGCCAAGGTACTTCTCATGCATAAGGGATTTGGGAGCTCTTCTGGTAAACACCTAAGTTGTTCAAAGGGCATTCTCACTCATGTATATATGCCACCCCCAATCTCAATGATTCCGCAGGACTTTCATAAATTGAAGTTGGAAGGCTGCACTGTTATTTTCATATCTCCCAATTGGCTACAAAGGGATTAGTACACAGATATTCTTGGCTTAACCATCTGCATCTTCCGCTTTGGCCAGATCTTCTGTCTCCGGGCTCTTGTTTCCTTTTGGATCTGGCCTGTTGTGGTTTGACTGGGTGGCTCATGAGACGTCTGTCCTGAGAGCTAAGGAGCTCTCCACATACACTTTCTACCAGAATTTGTCACTGGGTTTGAAGGACTTCAACTGGTGTTTGGCTAGAGTGTTTAACCACAGATATTTTAACTCCTTGTTAGTCCTGTCATTTATGAAGGTGTGTCTGTATATGGGACCATGTGTTACATTTTGCAAGTTCAGGTTTCAGCCCTTTCTTTTCTCTTCCAGAGACAAATTGCAATGGTGCCTGATGTTTGGCCTTTCATACAGGGTGTCCTGCACGTGCAGCCTCTGTTTGTACTTCCAGTGGTTCCATAGAACCTGTCCTTGGTTCTTAAAGCTACCTTTGAGCCCTTAAACTCCTTGGACATTTGTTGTATTATGTGGAAGTCTGTCTTCCTTCTTGCCATAGCATTGGCCTGGTGAGTGCTAGACTTGAGCTTTTTGTTTTATTGCTCCTCTTTCCTGGTTTTCCATGTGGACAGGGTTATTCATGGGACATGTTTGAACTACTTTTCTAAGTTGGCATTCGAAGTTTCACCAGGAGTCCATGGTCCCTTCTTTTCAGGTACCGGACTTTTCTCCAGAGGAGGCCTCATTGGATATCTCATGGGCTCTCTGCATTTACAGTATGTGGAGCTAGTCCTGGTAGCTTTAGAAAGAGATGTGACTCTCTCTTTTTTTCTAGTTGCAGAATCTGGGCTGTTTCTTTTGATCCATGCTGAACCTGAAACTTTTCTAAACAGACTGCAGATGGCCAGGCTCTAGATCAGGGGTATGCAATAGGTGTCCCTCCAGCTGTAGAACTACACATACCAACATGCTCTACCTTTATTTTGATATTTACCCATGCTTAAACTGTTGCAGGGCATGCTGTGGAATGTAAGGAACAGTAAAAAAACTGTATAGAGCGCTTACCAGGGCTGTTTGACCTCAAAAGAGCTGCTGCAATGGGGATTAGTCAGATCCCACAAGATTATACGGAGAAAAAAGGTTGGATTGTGCAGCGCTCGTATTTCAATGATGAGTGAATCATATACAAAATAACATTATTTAATAAAGAAAAAGTACAATATCGCATGAATAATAAATAAATAAATATGAATATAATTCAGAAATTGATGAATAAAAAAATGGTTAAAAACACTCAGTGGGACCTGTCAGTGAAATGTAAATCTGCTCCGGACGATAGCTGTCCAAGTCCAATATGTATCCAAGTTGGTGGAACCGAATTTGAAAACCAAGATGATTGCTGGAGGTGTCCCTGTCCCTTATGGATTGGCTGAATCGTGGGGATCCTCTCTGAATGCAAAAAGAGCTTGGTGCAATATGGTGGAAGGTTCCTTGTATCCGCTGGAGGTGTCCCAGTCCAATTGGACTACTTTTGCGTGGGGGTCCTCTCAATAAAGAGCGCTGTGCGTGGAAATTGGAAGGATTGGATTGAAATAAAAGTCCAGAATTCTTAAGCAGATATATAATTTTGTATAATCAGTAAACCGGCTCAGTGGATGATGATGCTGGAATCTTTTTTTTTTTTTTATTGTTCAATGCCAGAAATGAACAACTACTATGTTTTTACAATGGTGCAAAACTCTCTATAGAGGATCCGTAGTGGTCATGGTAAACCCACAAACAAGTATCTGTCCAAATTTTCTTTTTGGCCCTAGTAAACTTGACTCCACTTTTTGAGTTTTATGTATGGAACATTCAATGCCTTTTACTCAGCTGGTGTTAATGGTATGGCTGTTAAAGCCATGATCGTTTTAGTTACTTGTTTTCTGACCATATGGTTAAGTCCATTATCTTAAATGAACAACCAATATTGGCCAATAATCACCACTCAGTTTGGAAGACTTACATTGGCTGATCTTGAGTGAAGTTGTTTTCTACAGTGCACCTTTTTTTATCTTGAGTAGGTTGTTATTTGTCTGTGACAGTCTTATAGGGAGTTTATACCTAAACTCTCAAGTTTTAGGTCTCAGCCTTTCAGCCCAAGTGCCCAAGATCTTGTCACCACACACTATACCACAATATAATTCCAGGGTTGGCCCAATAGACTGCAAGAATAGGATGTAAGTACAAAAATCCCATTTTCACACTGTAGGTATGTACAGTATGTACAATTTTCATGGCAAGTAAGACACTACATATTTGCCAGAGACAATATATCTCCACATGAGAATACTGTGATTTCCTGATATAAGTGTTTCAAGGGCAGAGTGAAAATGCTCTTGATGGTGGATTAGCTGCCCAAGCGATAGGCCCGGGGTGTGGGCTATGGTAGGGACAACTAGAGCATTTGAAAGAGTCTGTTTATGCTGTGATTACCTGTATGCTTGCCTATGGAATTCATCTGGTATGCTTTGACCTGCCTAATAAAATAAAGATCAAAGAGGCAGATGTATTAAGCTTTAACCCCTTGAGTGGTACGCCCGGAGATTTTCCGGGCTCAGCTGCGCTGCTGCAGCGGGCTGTCCTGGAAAATCTCCGGGCATACCACTAATATACAATAGGTGCGCGCCAGTGGTGTCCAGGTGTGCACCACTGGCACAGCACCTCTAGAGCCCACCCCCCGCCACAAACCTGCAGTCCCCTCGCGCGCCCCCCCCCCCCCCCCCCCCCCATCACCTTTGCCCCGGCGATCGGAATGCCGGAGCTCTCCTGACCCGCCCACCAGCCGCCCGTCACTCATTTTACAGTGACGTCGGCGGCAGGCTCGGGTATGGTCGGGGGGACTCGGGAGCGCTCAGACATCCAAGTCCTCCCGAGCCGCCGCGAACATCCCCCAGCCTGCCGCCGACGTCACTGCTGAATGTGACAGGTGGCCGGCTAAGGAAGCGCGGGCAGCAGCGGCACCTCCGGTGTACTAATGCCGGAGCAGAGGTGAGGGAGGGGGGCTTCCAAATTCCTGTGGTGGTTTTTGCTGGGGCAGGACAAACCTGCCCTGGTAGGTTTGTCCTGCCCCAGCAAAACCCACCACTCAAGGGGTTAACAAGAGATAAATCCAAGGCTGATAAGGAGAGATAAACGTCCAGCCAATCACCTGCTAACTGTATGTGATCCTTGTCACAATACGCAATGGTTTAGTTTTGCCATACTGTATTATGTTTATAGAAATGTTTTTTTTTATCTTATATCCTATACTGTATGAGATAATTTAGTTCCCATGAACATTTTTAAAAACAAGCTTTGTTTTCACTGTATTCAATATTCTATTTATATTGCTCCATTAATGCAGTTTGTGTTTTTCATTGGTTAATTTTTTCATTTTGTTTTAAAGGAGTAGTGTCATCATTTGTAAGCTATGTCTGCAAAATAGCCACAGGACGCTTCGGCCCATCTCTTGGAGCTGTATGTATTTTTATGAATTATTATGCTTTGCATTAATGTGACTAAAGTAATGGCAACTGTAACCATTGCATTAACAGGCATCCATACTATTCCTTACCACACACCATGCCACATTCAACCTAAAAGAATTACTGTTTGTAACAAAGCTAACCCTTGACTATTATGGTTATCTACAAAATGTCTCCAGGTAGAGTAGGGAAGTTTAATTATAAACTATAAAGTTTATAATTAAACTATATCGTTTATTTCCTATAAACTAGGGAAGCTTAATTATATCTGGGATTTAAGGAAATTTTGGTGGAACCCCTGGAAAAATGCAGTTGACAGGCTGCACAGGAAGCTTAGTAAGTGAGAGGACATATATCCTGGTGCAGTGGAAGGGCTGATCAGTAAATACGGCTCCCTCCGTATGGATAAAGCATATAGTGCCAGTAATATGAACAGGGATGCCGGGGAAATGAATTACTTACCAGTTCAGCATGTATTGCGATTAGTACTGCACCTCTTCTAATCTTAGGCCAGAGGGTTTTAAAGATGGTGCCACCCACTAAGTAAAGAAGCTGCTATTGATTTCCACTTGTCTGCCAAGCTGCATCAGACTACTTGTGTAGACAGTGAACTTCCGCCTTAACAGCTGCATTGCACCCAGATGGACTAAGTCCTTTTTAACCCCCAGAAATGGCAATCGAAGAACCCTTGATAATACCATTCAGGGCAGATCTTCTGAATTGGGAGCCACTACTTCATACAAAAGTAGAGACTCAATTTAACAGGCATTACTAAAGCATTACACCTTAAATAATATAGCTCATGAACAATATCGTTAACTATTTTCCATTGAACTGCCGGAATAGCCTTGATAAACTATATAATGCATACACACTGAACGATACTGAACACACTTTCAGCAACCACATCTAGGAACATGCTGGCGTTAAACAGATAGTCAGGATTGTTCTGCATTGTTAAAGTTATAGTGCATACACACTAAAGCAGTGGTCGCCAATCCATTAGTTGTGAGCTACTGGTAGATCACCACAGTGACCTGGATAGCCCCCCCATACCTCTAAAGCCTGTAGCACCAGCTGTCACCCTTCAATGGGGTGCCACCATGGAGCACCATGCAAAGGAGCGAAGGCTTCTCCGGCATTCAGCGAGAAGTGGTCAGTTCAAAATGTGGCACTACATCATGAGCCATTCAGAACTCGTGTACCAACAGCCACTGTGATTGTGATTGTGCTGCCGGGTCGCAAGCTCCGATTGGCTCAAGAGCAGGTGCCATAGTTCAATTGGCCGCCCGATGGAAAGGAGTAGCCTGTGCTCCTCTCTCCTCCTCCTCTCATTGGCCAGCGTCAACATCAGAGTGAACCTAAGAGGGGGCCTTATGAAGCTGCACAACAAGGGGCTTTATGAAGTGGCACTACGGGGTGCATTATTTGTAAGCACTGCAGGGGTCATTCACTACAAGAGCCATCATGTGTAAGTGGCACTGTAGGCGATATTATGTGTAAGTGGCACTGTAGGTGACATAATGTGTAAGTGGCACTACAGGGAGCTTTATGTTTAAGTGGCTATTCAGGTGGCTTCATGTGTAAGCTGCATCTTATACAATGTAACCCCCTGGCAACAAGCATTGTACCCCTGGCAAAGAGACGGTAATTAATAATTGATTAGCAGCCTTACTGTGGGGCATAATGTGTCAAGGGCATTGCAGTGTGCAGCATATTGTGTCGGGCATTACACTGTGCAGCATATTGTGTCAGGGGCATTGTGGTGTGTGGTATATTGTGTTAAGGGCATTACAGTGTGTGGAGTATTATGTCAGGGGCATTGCGACATATTGTGTCAAGAGCAGCGGCGTAACTATAGCACCGCAGCCCCTGCCACCGCGGGGGGGGGGGGGGGGGCGCTGTGCAGGTGGTGGCGGCTGGGGCTGCGGTGCTATAGTGACACCCCCCCAATCCCCCGAAGACTTACCTATCTCGCTGGACCCAGCGGCTCCGTTCTTCTGCTGAGGACCACCACAAAATAGCCGCCCACATATAGCACACAGTTCTCTGAAACTGTCTGCTGTACGGAGCCGCCGGGACCAGCGCAATAGGTAAGGCTGCGGGGGATTGGGGGGGTGATTTGCATGGGTGGCGGGGGGTGGGGGTGCTTGGCGGCGCGGCGGCGCGGGGGGGGGGCGCCCCCCGATAACGGCAGGGGAGGCGCCCAAAACTACGCCACTGGTCATGAACATTGCAGTTTGTGGCATATTTTGTCATGAGCATTGCAGTGTGTGGCATGTTGTGTCATGGGCATTACAGTGTTCAGCATATTGTGTAAGGGGTAATCAAGTGGAAATCAACACAAACTCATTTGAGGAGTGTCGACAGCAACAGTTATGTCCAAACTTTCAAGTGTTCCCTGAACACTCACCTCTTCATGCAAGCCTATCATATTTAAGTTCTACACGCATAACCCTCTGATGCACTTATGTATTATTTAGCTTCCCTTCTGGACTTGGTGGGACTGCTATGCTATTACTGGTGCCTGTCCTTGTGTTTCGGTCCTATATTCCTATAGATTGTAAGCTTGCAGCAGGGCCCTCCTACCTCCAAGTCTGTCTGTTGTTACCCAGTTTGTTTTTTCACTGTCTACTATTGTAAATCGTAACAGAATCTGCTGTGCTATTTAAGAAACTGTAAATAAATAAAATTAGTGTGCAGCATATTTTCAGGGGCATTCCAGTTTGCAGCATATTGTGTCATGTTTGGCATATTTTGGCACAAGCATTGCATTGTGTGGCATAATGTGTCAGGGGTGTTGCTGTGTGTGGCATATTGTGTCTGGGGCATTGCTGTGTATGGCATATGTTAGGGGCATTGCAATGGGTAGAATATTGTGTCATGGGCATTACAGTGTGCAGCATATTGTGTCAGGAGCATTACAGTGTGTGGCATATTGTCAGGGTCATTCCGGTTTGCAGCATATTTTAGCACTGGCAATGCATTGTGTGGCATAATGTGTCAGGGGTGTTGCTGTGTGTGGCATATTGTGTCTGGGGCATTGCTGTGTATGGCATATGTTAGGGGCATTGCAATGGGTAGAATATTGTGTCATGGGCATTACAGTGTGTGACATATTGTCAGGGTTTGCAGCATATTTTAGCACTGGCAATGCATTGTGTGGCATAATGTGTCAGGGGTATTGCTGGTTTGGCATAATGGGCCTTATTCTAGTTGCAGGGGGGCAGATGACAAATGTGCAGAGAGAATTAGATTTGGGTGAGTTATTTTGTTTCTGTGCAGGGTAAATACTGGCTGCTTTATTTTTACACTGCAATATAGATCTCACTTTGAAGTAAAACCCCCACCCAAATCTAATTCTCTCTGCACATGTTACATCTGTAAAAAATGGAAATGGGAGAGCTACCAATGCATCATAGACACTGTAAGCAATAATATAAAAACATTTAATGCACATAACATATAATAATAATAATAATAATAAGCACATACACAAAACAAACATTGACAAATAGAAATAACATAAAAAATATCAATAATACTACTGTGCATATATATGTTATCGGCAAAGTTGTTTAACTTCGGCAATGTATAGAATCCCTAGGTATTGTATCGAATGCCGAAGGTTTTCAGGCAAAGTGTGAAACTTGGGTTTTTGGCCCATTCCTTAAAACACAAGTATGGCAAATAAGGAGTGGACTTTAACCTAATGAGGCTATTTTTATTCTATATGTTACCGGCAATATGTGAAGGTCGGCAATGTATACAATACCTAGGCATTGTACACAATGCCAAAAAAGCAGTCGGTAAAGTATGAAATGATGCTTATTAAACACTTTTCCTAGGCATTACATACTGTACAATACCCAGGCATTGTAAAGAATGACAAGTACAGAATGCCTAGGACATGTGTTTAATAAGCATCATTTCATACTTTACCGACTGCTTTTTTGGCATTGTATACATTGCCGACCTTCACATGTTGCCGGTAACATATAGAATAAAAATAGCCTCATTAGGTTAAAGTCCACTCCTTATTTGCCATACTTGTGTTTTGTAGGATAATGACCAAACAGTGTACTAGAATTAGAGGGCTCCAGTAAATAGAACAAGTTAGAAGATGCTGCAGAGACTCTTGTCACAAAAGAGCCAATGCTCCAGGTACTAGATCAGAGGTTCTCAAACTGTGGATCTTGACCCCAAAGTGGCTTGTGACCATCCCAGTATTTTCTGAACTGGCTCACACTTCCATTTAGCTCAAAAATGGACAGAAACTCAAATGACAGGGAAGATGGAGGATCTAGCTTACATACAGTAAGTGTGTGGTCTCTGTGAAAAATAAACTGTCTTTCTCTAGAGGATTTGTGCACTAACCTACTGTAAGGGCTGGCATTGTGTATTTATAAGAAACAGAGTTCTCAAGAGTATAATTTTTATTGTTTGGATATTTACATGCACAGCCAACTGTATGGACTTTCATAAGTGATACCCTTGCATAGGTAAGGAATTTTTATTCCTGTGGGTCATTTCACAAAATTATCAGTATACCTAGGATTGAATGAAAGAAGTTTTAACATTGTGCCATGGGTATATATGCTGTTAGACAAAAAAATGACCATAAATTTGGAGTGATAATAATCTCTACTTATTCTTACGAAACCTCTTTCTGTGTTCTCAGTCTGGAGCAATCATGACGATCCTGGCGATGGTGTGTACCAAGATGCCTGAGGCTAAATTAGCCATTATTTTCCTCCCCATGCTCACATTTACTGCAGGAAATGTAAGTATACATTCTGAAAGCTCTTTTTACTGTGTTGTTATACATAGTACAATAAAGCTTAAGCGTTTGGGTAGGAATTTTTGTACATTATGCATTTTAAAACACTAAAAACTACTACTCTATGCACATGTGAAATACTGTGATAGACATAGATGTTCACCACCTGAACCGTGTACAGTAGAAATAACAACATTTGTTTAGCTGTTGCTTCTAATGTTATGTTGAACGTCTAACTCGCATATTGATCTAAAAATATATTAGCTTTATGTACAAACAATCTTGTTCATAGACCCTTATTAATTGTCTGCCTGATACGTGTGACCAACAGACTTGTATCATATTTAATGAATTTTGCAGTTGATATATCATTTAGTTGATAGGACACCTGTAACATCTGCAGATGCAATGATATGTCTGCGTCTGCCGTGCTGAACGACTGATGTGATATATCTGTGAACGACATGGTTCATGGATATCTCAGGTGTACACACCAGCTGATGGTACAGCTGATCTACTTATAATATATCAGCAAGTGTATAAGCTCACTTGCTCAGTCCTTTGAGGATCAGACTCCAGGTAAGATTACAATCCTATTGAAGACCTGGTTTCCTATTGAAGACCTTATAGGCAATATGCCTGTCATCCTCTAGCAGTGCTCCAATGGTTAGCACTCCCTGTAGTTCCCAGATGGTTAGGAGAATGTAGATCTTGATTGTGATAGGCTAGGATAGATCCAGAGTCAGTTTCCCACAAATACAGTAGGTGTAAATTGATAAAGCAATTGGAGAATGCCCCCATTAAAGTCCCCATGAAAGTGGGTAATTATTATTACTCTGTCTACTGGTCAAAGAAGTCTGGTCAGAAGTGATCTTCATGGAAGAATTGCAGCCAAAAAGCTGAATGTTAGAAATGGAAACAAGGTCAATTGAGCCAACTATGCAAGTAAACAAGAACTGGGTTACAGAAAAATGGCAGCAGGTGTCTTTAACAGAAGGGGTTTGTAGAGAGGAACAATAATGAGTGACTGCAGGTAACATTGATTCGTGGTGGAGGGGATACATTTCAGCAACTTAACCCTTTGAGTGCTAATATCTCTGTAAGATATGTGTAAATATCTGCTAAAAATGCCAATATCGCTCACATTTGTTATATAAATTCAAATAAAAAATGTGAAAAAAACGTATTTCCTATATACAGTAAGGTATAGATTACAGGTCATTATGATTAATAAAAAGCTTGTCCATTTTCACATCTATTTTGACAAATTCACTTGGCCCTCAAAGGGTTAAGTTGAGAATCTGGTCAGGATAAATAGTGTTCTTAATTCTGAAAAATACAGGCAGGTCCTTATCCACATGCAATACCATCAGGGAGGCATCTGATCAACTCAAAATGTATTCTGCAGCAAGGTAACCCCAAACATACAGTCAATGTCATTAAGAACTATCATCAGTATAAAGAACAAATAGTTTTGGAAGTAATAATATGGCCACCATTGAGCCCTGATCTTGACATCATCAAGTCTGGGTTTACATAAAGAGAAAAGTATTTCAGCAAGCCTACATCCGCAGAAGATGTTTTGAACAATCTCCTGCCGAATTCCTTCATAAACTGTGTACAAGTGTGCCTGAAGAATGGATGCTATTTTGAATACTAATGGTGGACACACCAAATATTTATTTTATTTAGATTTATATTCTGTTACCATCTCTTCTCATTCACTATGATTTTTGTAATTGATTCTTACATTTTTTCACACCTACCTAAAACTTTTGCAAAGCACTGTATATCTATCTTGTGTTTTTACAATAAGATGTTTGTAGAATGCTGGGGAAATCAATCTCTATAAATTTGTTTAATTAGTGCACAGTACATCATTAGCGTAGCTTTGAAACTTTTTTGTAGGCATTTTTCTCCATCAATGCATACCTGCTTGCTGCGGCCACCGTAGCCGGTCTGGTTGACCCGCCTGGCGGCTCTGCCGGGAGTCAAGAGCAGGGGAATTCTCGAGAGAGATCGGTAGTTCTTGCGAGATTCCTCTTAATCAAAAGAAGCAGGAGACTGTCGGTCCTATTCAGCGGCAGCCGCCGGAGCGTGGGATGGCTTCAGGAGGACAATTAGTAAGATACATTTTTACATATGGCCCCCGAACGATTTTTTCACATACAAACGGCCCTTGGCACAAAAAAGGTTCCCTACCCCTGCTTTAGGACACATATGAATCGTTTTTTTTTTTTTTGTATTCAGTAGTTTTTTATTGAGTTTATAGAAATAAGTACAACAAAAAAGAAAATGGACATGCATAAAGAAAAATAAAACATTTAGACATTATATACTTATAGTGGTCATTGTCTCAGTTGAATGCGCCAGGGAGAAATCACATATTCCAAAGGTAAAAAGACATAATACATACCATAAAAAATAATTTATTAAATTATATTTTAAAAATGGCATGGATCTAATGGCAGCCTTTTGATTATATAAACTCTATGTGTGACTTACTGGGCATGGGTTTCTGGTTAAATGACATACAGAGAGTCGAGCCAACGGTCCCAAATATTATGAAAGCTACGTTCGCCATTTCTAGATTATTTATTTACAGTTTCTTATATAGCGCAGCAGATTCCGTTGCGCTTTACAATAGTAGACAGTGAAAAAACAAGTGACAGTGAAAAAACAAAGTGATAAAACAAACTGGGTAACAACAGACAGACTTGGGGGCCCTTTAGACTTTAGAGGGCCCTACTGCAAGCTTACAATCTAAAGAGATATAGGAGGGAAACACAAGGACAGGCATCAGTAATGGCATAGCAGTCCCACCAAGTTACAAGTCCAGAAGGGAAGCTATATAATACATAACTGCCCCAGAGGGTTATGTGTGTAGAATTTAAATATGATAGGCTTGCCTGAAGAGGTGAGTTTTCAGGGAACGCTTGAAAGTTTGGAGGCTAGTGGAGATAAGTACATAAGTATGTATTTTCATGTGCCTAGTGCCTCTTGCTATTTCTCTTCCAAGATATCCCCCAGATCTGCCACCCATAGGGTCCTCAGTCTAGGTAAGGCTGTATTGTGAAACACCTTGACCAGGTTTGAGTAAAACTCTGGAGACATGGTGTCTCTGTCCAAGCATAAGGACCAATTTTTTTGGTCAAATAATCCTGTAAGACCGGCAGGGCTCCCTCAAATTGTGCCGCTAGGGCATGGCGGAGCTGAAAGTATCTAAAAAGTTGTGTATTGGGAAGTCCTACTGTAGCTGCAGAAGTGACTTAAGGTCCTCAGTATTATAGACATGGGCGATTTTCAGCACGCCTAAAATGCTCCATGACCTCCTAAATTGTAGGTCCACCTGTTCAGGGAGTTTATGGGAGCTACATAGGAGAATATCCGAGTCCCAACCCTGACTTCCAAGTAGATGAGCAGAGCTTCTTTGATAAGAGGAGGCCAACTATGGGACATGTCACCATCAAGTAGCAACAGAAGTTGAGGATGAGCCAGGAGACATCTGATCAACCCATAGGGATGCTAAGTCTGTAGTGTTACAGCCATGGAACATTTTAATATTTTATTTAGTTATAGTTGTTATTCAGTTTCTTGCAAAATTACCTTGCTTCCTCCACAGAAATTTCTCCATCTTCTACACAGACACCAATCATATACTAATGCTATTGTTTTTAACTCCTTTACCAATGGTTTTAGGATAAGCTGGACTGGCACCTTCAAGTCCAATGCTGAATATGGCTGCCAGATTAAGTACCAAGCAACTAGCTACTTACTGTCATTTTTTAAACACAATACCAACAGATGTCTGATTGTTCCCAGAGCGCTTAGAAATGATGACTTTTCTCTCAAGTGAGTGGAATGACCCCCAAAAAAGAAAAAGAGCAGAATAGTGTGATATTGTTAAACTTCCATCAATACATATAGGATAAAGTGATTTTCAACTCGTACCAAATGTGTATGTCTAATCTGATTGTAGACTAAAACGCTTGATTGAGGGGAATATATGTTCCACCAAGGGATCCTCCTCTTATTTGCCCAATGAAGGTGATATACACTCAAATGGATAAGAGAAACGATTTATGGTGCAGTATGTTTTAATAAGAACAAGTTAAAACAGAGTGACTGGTGGATATAATCAAAGGACTCTCACCATGACAATTTGTCTACAGCTAAAATGCAGACAAATATTGCATAAGATGTTTAGACAGGCATCCCTGGATGCTGGTTGCCAGAGCTGAGTCCCTTGAAATCCTCCTACGTGTCCACAAGTCACAGGCCGACCGGTTTCAATACTTTCTCAAGGCGTGTGTTGGCCAGTGATGCAGCACTGGTATAAATACCCCCTTCCGGGAGACAAAGAAAAAAACTATTTCCAGACATAGACTTCCTACCGGCTAAAACCTCACACACTATTAAGGGGAGAAGACTTAAGTGCAGTCATAACCCATGTCATATTTTTTGGCGTCTCCTTATGCCAGCTGTCTCCGATTAAGACCGTCTGTGTCCGCGTCTCGGAAGCGCCGTACTTCCGGTTTCCTGCCTGACGCCGGAAGAGGATATGATGTTTGTGTTCCATGCAGTAGTTTCCAACTTGTATACCGGAAGATGTTTAGCAAGGTGGCGCTTGCGTTCCATTAAGAATATTGTCCATTATCCACCTCCTTCATTCAATGGGGAATGGTATTAGCATGGTAATTTTTTTGCTTGCGTCACAACCCATAGTGGGAGGGATTATTTTTGAAGGTATAAGAAGACGACATTTCCCTCAAAAAATAAAGAATTAAAAATAAGTGCATAGAAACAATACTATTATACCTTAAACACAATGTAATAAAATGCATTTTAATAAAAAGCAAATTACAAGAACCATTTGGTCTCAAAGTCCTTATTTAACCCATTCGGTATAAGAGTTTTATAGTTAAAAATTGAGGACATCTCACACTTTGCTAATTTTTTTATAAAATCGTCTCCTCTTATATTTGGAACAACTTTCTGTAACACATAAAAATTTTAATACCTCTTATGTCACATTGATGGCAAGATTTAAAATGGGCTGAGAGAGCATGTGTCTCTAAGCCTTTGCGTACATTCCTTAGGTGCTTACCTAATCTAACCTTGAATGGACGGGTGGTCCTCCCAATATAGAATTTTGAACACTACACTCCACTGCATAAATCACATTCGATGAGTGACATGTCAGAAAATCTTTAATTTTAAATGGTTTCCCGTTAATGTCAAGGTTCTCAAGTTTCATACCGAACGTTTTCGGAATGTTTTTACACCCCATGCAATTTCCACAACGGTAAAAACCCCTTGAAGTGACTGATGATTTTTTGGGGGAGTTGGGACACATGCTTTGTACGAATTTTTTCTTTAGATTAGGGGCACGTCTAAAAATGAGGCTGGGCTCTTTTGGAATTTTGTCTCCTATTATGGGTTCCTTTTTGAGGAGGCCCCAGTGTTTTTTAAAAATTATTTTCACTTTTTGGTGTTGAGATGTGAAATTGGTAGTGAAAGACCATTTGAACCGATCCATGTGGTTATTCTGTTATCTCTCTTTTTGTTTTTAGTTACCAATAATTCCTCTCTTTTGAGTTGCTCTACATCTGTGATGGTTTGTTCTAAAATTTTTCCATCGTACCCACTGTTAATGAAGCTTTCTTTCATATCATGGTGAGAGTCCTTTGATTATATCCACCAGTGTCACTCTGTTTTAACTTGTTCTTATTAAAACATGCTGCCCCATAAATTGTTTCTCTTATTCATTTGAGTGTATATCCACTTCACTGGGCAAATAAGAGGAGGAGGATCCATTGTGGAACATATATTCCCCACCTTCAAGCATTTTTGTCTATAACCAGAGTAGACATACACATTTGGTACGAGTTGAAAATCACTTTATCCTATATGTATTGATGGAAGTGTAACAATATCACACTATTCTGCTCTTTTTCTTTTTTGGGGGTCATTCCACTCACTTGAGAGAAAAGTCATAATTTCTAAGCGCTCTGGGAACAATCAGACATCCGTTGGTATTGTATTTGGTACTTGTTTCCTATCTGGGCGCCCACTAAGTTAATTGCGCACCATGCTATTCTCCGTAGAGAAATCGGATCGCATCGCATCGTACACATACACGATATTGAACGATGCGATGCGATACTATTCGATGCGATACGATTCGATTTCCCATAGGAAACAATGTTAAATGGCTCAATTTAGCCAAATTATCATAGGAACAATAGTAAATGGGCCAAAAACACCCCTGAACATTGAAATGTCCCCCCAAAAGTAGTTGACGCCACCCCGCCATCAACGTGAACCCGAAGCGTGGCGAAAAGTAGTTGACGCCACCCTGCCATCAACGTGAACCCGAAGCGTGGCGAGCGCAGCGAGCCCGCGAGGGGCGGCGGTACGCGTCCTCCGACCTTTTCATGCCCTACTATCCACGTCGGCGTGGAGTGAGAATAGAATAGTGTGGCGAGCGCAGCGAGCCCGAAGCGTGGCGAGCGCACGCGGATACCTTCACAGGTAAACGCGTCCCTTCGCGGGCTTCCCAGGTGTCCGCGTCGCCCGCGAGGGGACGCGCGTAACTGTGAAGGTATCCGCGTCCCCTCGCGGGGCTCGCTGCGCTCGCCACGCTTCGGGCTCGGTGGCTCGCTGCGCTCGCCACACTATTCTATTCTCACTCCACGCCCTAGTGGATAGTAGGGCATGAAAAGGTCGGAGGACGCGTACCGCTGCCCCTCGCGGGCTCGCTGCGCTCGCCACGCTTCGGGTTCACGTTGATGGCGGGGTGGCGTAAACTACTTTTGGGGGGACATTTCAATGTTCAGGGGTGTTTTTGGCCCATTTACTATTGTTCCTATGAGAATTTGGCTAAATTGAGCCATTTCACATTGTTTCCTATGGGAAATCGAATCGCATCGCATCGCATCGTTCAATATCGTGTATGTGTACGATGCGATGCGATCCGATTTCATTACGGTGCCGTACGTAGAAAACCTGGGTGCCCAGATAGGAAACAAGTACCTTGTATTTGTATGTGGAGTGGTTCTCCATTGTCTGTTAACCCTAAGCTGCTTTATTTAGCGCACGATCAATTGGCTTGTATACTTGTTTTGCATTTTTTAAACACAGCCTGTAACTTGGCGGTTAAGTGCTGGCTATTTGAAGTTCTCTCAGGGGTTTAATAAATCTTTTACTAAAGTTGCCATTTTCTTATAGTGCTATAAATGAAAATCGGTTTCTTTCGGTTTTATATTTAGTTAAAATCTTTTATACATTACCTTACCCTCAAATACATCTTGTTATTTCTGTATAACGTCCAAATTGGAGTTTGCAATTTTCTTTATCATCATGAAGGTTATGGATCAAACTTTCTATAGAGTAAAAGCAATCAGATTTGGTCTATTATTTTATAGAATGTCTATATAAATAGTTAGAATATGAGTGGCTGCTGTATGCAATATCTCCAATTATCCTTTTAACACCTCCCAACTGTCCTGATTTTCGCAGGGCAGTCCAATTTTTTGGCACTGTCTCCGCTGCGTCAACTGTGGGCAGCAGTGTCCTGCCGTGTGTGTGTGTGATAAGGGGGAATTCACAGAAGAGCTGTTAATATGATGGCATAACATCTATCCCCAGGAGACAGAGGGACCAGGCGCATGCCAGTACAATTATGAAATGGGAAGTGTGATTTTGGCTTTCCTGTGAAGCCAGAACCCCATTCATCAAGGTCAACTGCTGCCGCTGTCCTGGCAGTGGCACAGCATGCTCCACACTCCCAGACAGATGTCTCTTGCAACTCTCCATTGTAGCAGCATCCCATTGTCACAAGCCGCAGGCCTGTTTGGACCTCAAAGTCTTCCCACCAGATTCAATTGTGGGTGCGGCCATGTTGATTCTAGTCACATGTGGGTTCTTAGCCTATCCGCTGCAGACTGTAACCTAGCAACCACAACAAGCTATCAGAGCACACCGAGTCCTGTAAAACTCTTCAGGGAAAATCATCAGTGCTTTGTTGTATCCAGACTAATTTTCATCTCTTCAATGAAATCCTGTGATCAAAGTTACACCTGCATCGCCGGGCATCATTAAGTTCCAGCTGAATCCTGTCTCCAGTATTCCTCACCTGTGATATCTCCACTGATTGCCGGAATCAATATCAGCATCTCCCTGCTGCATTTGCTTCTGACACCATGCTTCCTGGCACATTGGGATCCCCCTTTTCTGGTGTTCCCATCAGTATCCCACTCTGGGATTTCCAACTTTTATTGATCACCATTGGAATTGAGTTCATCATCCTCTAGAATTATCCTTAGAACCCTGACCAGCTGTGCACTCCGTTGCCAAGCCTGCATACCACCATCGATTGCTGACAACATGTTTTAACTGCGCTAGTTCCTACTATCACCTGTTGCTCCAGCTGAGTTCTGCTATTCTCTATCAGGTTCCAGCCAATTCTGATACTCTGCATCGTTTCCTGATGATTCGGATCCCCACGATCAGTTACTACCACACACGCAAGTACCCTGGTCATCTTCTGCGCTATTCATCTATTCCAGTGACTGATCTAATTGAACTCTAATTTCTATATACGCCTTCAGTTTCCATTCATAATTATTTGTGCATATCTGTATATGTGGAAAAACTACATTAAACCTCCGCAGTTTAGTTTTACTCCAGCCTCACTGTTTCTTGCTGATCAGAGCCAGACACAAACCACAGACTTGACAAATTGCTTAGATTAAAGTCATGTTTTTTTTGTTTTGTTTTTTTAAACCAGTCACTACGATAAGCGCTGTTATTTCTTTTTATTTGATTACTTTTGAGTGACAGACTTTATAACAGGAGCATTCATAATCTGGAATTTTTTTGTATGAAATTATAGAGATGTCTTGCATTAATGCCATAAGCAGAATAACATTAATACAACTACTGTAAGTACGGTGACACATACATGGATGGGCATATGTTACCAATAAAAGCTACAGCTAATAGCGGATAAATGTTTTCATTACATGAGATAAAAGAAACCCAGATGATTCACGATAACTTGTTACTTCAAGGTCATATAGGGTCATATAGCGAGAGTTTACAATCAAGCATTTCTAAAGCAACCTTATGATTTAAAAAAAAAAAATTAATAACTCCTGCCACCTACGCATAGCTTTCAAAAGCTTTATAGAGGGAAAGGTATCAAACCTTAGAAATTATATGAAGTGAAGTTGTCCACAGCAACCAATCAGCCTTTAGTTATAATTTAACACAATCTAGTAGGTACTGTATGGGCAATTTCCCCACACTCTCTAAGGGTTGATATCCATAGACACTATACCTACAGTAGTCACACTACACTCTTCTTACCCATATTCTGTCCACCACCAGTGGAGATTCTACTTTTATTACACATCTGTATTTTGAATGCTTGCATTTTGATATATTTTTGCAGTGTATGTTCTTTAGAGGTAGACTTGACCATAATATTAAATAATAATTACTACTTTAAAACATTTTTTTAAGGTCCATACACACTGGGTGCCCAGCGTGTATGGACAGCGATGATCGCGTTCATTGCTGGGGAAAGCCGCTCGGTGCATACACGCTGAGCGGCTTTCCCCCTGCCCGGCGCCAACGGAGGGGGGAGGATGGCTTTGCATATCCCTCCTCAAAGCCGCTAATCTGCTGGTATAACCAGCAGAAGAGCGGCTTTCCCGTCAATGATGCAGCAGCGCTCGCCACTCATTGCCGGGGCATACACACTGGGCGGCTTTGAGCTGAAAGCCGCTCAAACCTGCTGTTTTAAGCGACTTTCAGCTCAAAGTCGCCCAGTGTGTAATGGCCTTTAGGGAGTTTTTGAGTATTTAAAGTTATGTGCTTTAGTAAATTCTTACTCTGTATGTCTTTCTTTTCTAGGCTATCAAAGTAATCATTGCTTTGGATTCTGCTGGTCTGTTCCTGGGATGGAAATTGTTTGACCATGCAGCTCATCTAGGAGGAGCTCTCTTTGGAATGTAAGAAATATTTTTTTCCAGTAAATTGTACAATTTTCTGTGTTTTATTAGCTTTGTTGACTTTCTTAATAAAAAATTAAATGCTAAAATGTGATAAATCTTGTTTGATTTGAAACAAAATCCATTACAGAAATTATTGAAATATTTATTTTAAAAAGAAAATTAAATCAGACCTACAGTAAATACTTAAAAAATTACTATATTTTGTCCAGTATGTAGTTAAGCTGAGGCCTGAGACTGGTTAAGAGCTTGGTGGACCCTGGCTCTGTTACAACCCTGACACAAAGGAATGTATTGTCCACTGAGTTGTTGTTTCCCAACAAACTAGTCCACATCTGTCTGTGTGGAGATGTTTAAGCTTTTCCTGTTGCCATGGTCCCTTTGATAATTAGGGGAAAGACTGCCAAACTACATTTGGGTGTGTGTCCATGCTTAATGCCCCCTGTGCTAATAGGTTGGGACTGGCACCATTTCCAGTCTCTTGTTGTGCTGGAGGAACTGTTGCCTGTAGCAACCCTCTTCTCCCCAGATTTGTTTCTGTCTCGGGTAAAGACTAAAATCACAGAGACTGACTTGCTTGTAATACTTTGGTGGGAAAATATCTTTTCATAATACTGTTCCTAATGTGTTGATGTTCGAACTCATGCTAATGTTGTTGATCCTTCTTATACTAATGTGCCTACTAATCCTGATGTACCTGTCAGTACTAATGTGACACTGCATGCTGATGGCCATAGTAATGCTGAGAGGGTTAGAATCGCTGACATGTCTAATCCTGGTGGCACAAGGAATAATTCTAAGGTCCAGTTAAGTAGTATTAACAAAGAGGTCTAAAATAAAGAGTCTTACTGTCCAAGGGACAAACTTTACCACCAACTTAATGCAAGGGGTCTGAAAGTTGTAAAGAAATGGATAGCTTTGTGGAAAGGTACAATCATACATTTAAAACTACAGATGGAGGATGACTCATTCAACCGGGGGCTGCCAGCCTCTGCCATCCACCTGAAGGGGGCGCGTGCGCACCACGTTCCAATGGAGCTCTCTGCCACTTCCCTGTCACTCACTGACGCTATACATTGGTCCCAGATGCCTTCCTGCACCCCCCTAACCTTGCTTGTCTCCCTGAAGCAGAGACAGGCAGGGTTTCCATCCACGCTGCCGAGTGACTAAGACGTGCGTGTAAGACGCTTGCATATTCCAGTCAGATGGAGTGCCTCTCTGCCGGTGGATTGACAAGTCAAAGAGAACTTATATGATGGAACAGTTAATTTTGGTGCTGGGTGAGAGTGGTGGGCATTAAGGGAAGTAGGAAGTATTTGTGATCAGAAGGAATTGTTTTGTAGAATAGGCGAGAGAGTAAGATCATTTCTCGTTAAATATTGGCACGTTTCGGGACAGGGCCACAAGATATGTAAAAGGTACCCTCATTCATGCAACCCCTCAAGCACCTATCCGAAGTTTTCATGGTTTTTAATTGGGAAGTTAAATAATACCACCAATACAGCAATTTATATACATTTTCCTTCATCTTCACACATATAGAGGTGGAAGCATTGTCCCAAATTTGGTCCCAATCCTCGGGATCCTGTCCTAGAACATTCTGTGGATATTGAGTAGAACCTGATTCCTCGCCAAAAAATCTATAAATATTCTAAATCAGACCCTTTGTGGATGATTGTTTCCAGCAAACGTAATCAAAGGATGCTAAAGGTTTAGTAGTGAGGACTGAGGTAATTTTTTAATCAGAGTGCCAAATTTGCACGTATCAAAAGAATTCTGTGGATGGAATTGCCATTGCATCGCGAATGTCTGAAAATTGAGGAAAACTGGTATCACTTGTGATATCATTAAGGTAATGGTATTCCGCAGAAACCAGGTTGTAAAGGGGGATTTATATAAACCTGTATGAGTCCCATGGACATGTTACATGTTATGTAATGTCCTTGCCAGAGGCTCCATGACAAGTGCAAACATGAGTTTGGAAAAGGACATCGATGCCGGTACCTTTAGCAACCCAAATACGGTCAGAGGTAGCTCCATTGACAAAAACCCATGATAAAAGGTTTATTTTCATTCATGTCAAATAGATGAAAATAATCAAAAACAAAACTGTTTAATCCATGGCTGAAACAAATGAGGTAATATAATCTGAAGGGCCAAAAGTCATGGGATAGATGCCTAGTATCATGCACGTCCGGTGAAGTGCAGCAACTCAACTTCGCAAAGTGAATTAAAGACAACTGAGCATTGTTGAACCATGCCGTCTGGATAGATTCCACAGCTCCCTTCTGAACAATTTGGGACTGTTGACATAATCTTGTTGAAATTGTCCATCCTTGTAAGGGGACATGAAGTCCATTAAAGGCTGTATCTGTGTCATCAAGCAATGCAAAGTAGTATTTACCAATAAACTATGTATTCTGATGAACCAGCGGACCCAACCCCTTCTACATAAATAACGTAATAACACACCTTTATGGAGTTGCCACCAGTCTACATGGTGCCTTATTTATAACCATCAGCCTGCATCAATTGAAACCGTGACTCATTGGACCTAGCGTCATGTTACCAGTCCTCCAGGGTCCAATTAGCGACATTATAAGCCCAGATAAAGGGATGTACCCGATGTTGTAGTGTTAAGTCTTCTGCTCCCATATCCCATGGAAGCTAAAGAACGCTGCCTAGACCTGTGGGATATGCACTGACCTGCTGGATATTGGTTTGAGCCTGTTACCACAGGCAGTTCTGGCCAGATGCTGCAGGTCATGATTATTAAGCACTCTTGGTCTGTTTATGATGAGTAGTAATGTCTTTCTCGGTGTGCTCTCAGTATACATGACACCATAGTTTGAATAAGTTGAATGTAGGCACAACTTTGGAAATGGAATATCCCATTCATCTGAAGCCCCCTATCATACCCTGTTTGAACACCGATAATTAACATTACCTTGCCACAGTAGACTAGTTGGTGGTCAAACTGATACCTGAGATATCAGGTTATGACAGATGCAGGTCTGGGTATTGCAGTATGCTTGCATCACCTACCATTATATACCGCTGTTCCATGGCTTTTGGCATGTCTCAGTAAGATTTGAAAGTAAGCCTTCTATCATTTGCTTAATTTGTAAAAGAAAACCAATAGATTTAATGAAGTTCTTTGATTTTTTTCCTCCTCCAAATTGACTTAAGCAAATACTCCATACCAAAATTATCCTACCTGACGGTAACATTTGGTGGCAACGTAATTTTGTGTAAAGAAAATTTCACTTTTGACATTTGTTCCTATAAAAAAAAAATTATATATATATATATATATATATATATATATATATATATATTGCTTGTATGCCCGGCACTCCAATGTGCATGACCAATGCTGCCACCGGTGCCTTCCTCAGTATAACATATAACCAATGTACCCCCCTGTGCAGAAGGAACAGCAGGCGGTACTCAGCGGGCTTTCAGTGAAATAAACAGGTGTCTTTATTCAGATCGACGTTTCAAAGCCCCATGGCTTTTTCCTTAAGGATGGCAAACGTCGATCTGAATAAAGACACCTGTTTATTTCACTGAAAGCCCGCTGAGTGCCGTCTGCTGTTCCTCCAGCACAGGGGGGGTACATTGGAGATATATATATATGTATTTATATATATATATATATATATATATATATATATATATATACACACAGAAACAGGAAAACCGGCACTCCCCACTTGTACTTGCCAAACTCACACCGGTGCCTTCCTAGGATGTAAAAACCCAATAGATATCGTGTAGCTCGAAGCAGAGGCGTCACTCAGAGATTTTCAAAAACAGATAAAGGCTTTATTCACCAACAGGCAATCCGACAATTGTTTCGAGCGTTACTGCTCGTCCTCAGGGATAACCACATAATCAAACAGTGCATGTATTTATACCCACAAATATCAACTCCACCTTCGATTAAGAGAATCTGTCTCACCTGTGTACGCCGCTCCAGACAGCCATGTTCTGTACCAGCAAGCGGTAGACGAGCGACGTGTGACGTCATCAGGCACTCACCATGTATCGGTGTTGCCTGGCGACCACCACGCGGGACTCGTTCCGTCCACTCTGCTGTATTAGAGACGTGCGCCGTGTCAGAGTCAGCGCTAGTGGACAATTCATTGTATACTACAGTATACAGAAACATACAAAAAATTTAGATATTACATTAAAAACATACATATAATACAGGACAAGGTTACATATATACATTACAAGGGCTTGGTCCGATATGATTAACAATAAGCAGTACTTGTTACTATGCCTACTATGGCACAAGGAGCAACGGTTGGTGGATGTATGCAGGTGGTCTGGCGTGAGCCCGTAGCCGGGACTGCCGGTTAGGACGGACACACCGGAAGCTACTCTAACTCTATTGAAAAAATTGGGGTATCAGTTACCGGGGTAACTGTAGGGGCGCCTGTATGAGTGGCTTCTGCTAGCGGCTGTCAAAAAAAAGGGGGTGTCAATCCCTATGGAAAATATGCAGAGAAAAGGTGGTAGACTGCGCTCATTGATGACAGACTGAGGTTTTAAAAATATATATAATATTTAATTATACAAATAGCATGCTGTAATAAACATATAAAAATACAAGGTACAAGGTACACAATATAAAAGAAGGGGAAGGGGGAGGGCAAGAATATTTGAAAATAGCTGCGTCCACTGTTAGAGTGATATCACCTGAGTTAGAGTCCACAGTCCAGTGGGTAACCGTTGAAATGAGGAGCGAATAGATGTATAAAAAAACTGGCCGCGGCGGTACTCGAATAGGATTTTCTTCCGATTGCAGTAGGGGGTAGCGATCCTCCCAACTTGGATAAGAAATATTGGTTGAGTGTCCGCTGTTGGACCCTGGGTGGGTATTAGACAGGCGGCTTGCCTTCAAGAGGTGAGTGCCTCACTCCAGGTCAATAGGGCCAGTGGTGGTAGGCAGGTGAAAAACTCCAAACGGTTCTCAGTGGAAATGGGTAGTAGTGGCAGGCAGCGTTTTGTGGTGGGCAGTTAGGAGCCTGGGCCAACGCGTTTCACTGCACAGAGCAGCTTTTTCAAGGTGGTTTGAGACAGGCAGGGATGGGGGTATTTATACCTGAAGTACTCAGGTGAATCATGTGCACCTGTGTGCAAAACAATCAATTAAGCATAGTATAAAAACAGTTAATAACATACCTCATGATGAGCAGGAGACAGACCTATGTACTGCCTTTTCGTTTGGGTCTGTCTCCTGCTCATCATGAGGTATGTTATTAACTGTTTTTATACTATGCTTAATTGATTGTTTTGCACACAGGTGCACATGATTCACCTGAGTACTTCAGGTATAAATACCCCCATCCCTGCCTGTCTCAAACCACCTTGAAAAAGCTGCTCTGTGCAGTGAAACGCGTTGGCCCAGGCTACTAACTGCCCACCACAAAACGCTGCCTGCCACTACTACCCATTTCCACTGAGAACCGTTTGGAGTTTTTCACCTGCCTACCACCACTGGCCCTATCGACCTGGAGTGAGGCACTCACCTCTTGAAGGCAAGCCGCCTGTCTAATACCCACCCAGGGTCCAACAGCGGACACTCAACCAATATTTCTTATCCAAGTTGGGAGGATCGCTACCCCCTACTGCAATCGGAAGAAAATCCTATTCGAGTACCGCTGCGGCCAGTTTTTTGATACATCTATTCGCTCCTCATTTCAACGGTTACCCACTGGACTGTGGACTCTAACTCAGGTGATATCACTCTAACAGTGGACGCAGCTATTTTCAAATATTCTTGCCCTCCCCCTTCCCCTTCTTTTATATTGTGTACCTTGTTCCTTGTATTTTTATATGTTTATTACAGCATGCTATTTGTATAATTAAATATTATATATATTTTTAAAACCTCAGTCTGTCATCAATGAGCGCACTCTAACTCTATTGAGTCCCTGAGGCAGATGGTAAACCCCTGCAGAGCTAGGCTTCACCTGTGGCTGCCGCGTCCGAAGGAGCGAGTTAGGCCCGCTCCGACCCCAATGCAGCCAGGTCTTATGTATGGACAAGGGGTAAACGATCGCCACAGGGTACCCAAGAGGACTGCTAACTACAGGGTCTAGCTGGGAGTTGACCCCTGACTGCCGGCACCAGGCCAAACCGGGATGCGACCAAGTCGCAAAAACAATTAAATGGGAAGAGGAGTCCCCAGCAGGCTACGCCCCAGGAACGGCGACTCCTCAAAACCAGGATGGCAATAGAGGATACTCCCTACCTGAAAGATGCTAATAAAGACAAGAAGGGTACAATAAAGACGGTAAAAGAATAAACCCACTGAAGGACACGGCCACGGCGGGCCACAGGAGGTAAATGGAAAGAGAATACTGAACCCACGGAGGGGCATGGCCACTGGAGAAAGAAAGATAGACCGAGGCTCCACTGGAGCACTTACGTGACCCACGAGAAGATGGAGACAGTGGGCCAAACGCAGGCTCAGGCTGAAGCAGGTCTTCTGGTAGAAGCAGGATACTGACAGGACGCTCCAGGGAAGGCTGGGAGAAGCAGACACTGAAGACACCAGGAGCTGGACACAGGACTTGTGGGCTGGGAAGCCACGGGGACCGGAAAGCAGTGCTGTCTGCAACTGGGCAGAAAGCAATGGGCTTAGGAAAGCTCAAGCTATAACCGGCGTCTGTGCCCAGCAGACGCCGGCTATTTATTTGAATTTCACGCCGCCTGACTAACATCAGGCGCGCGCGTCATCTGCCGCCGGGCGGAAGCTCGAGGACGTTGCCTAGCAACGTCCCGACGCTCCGCGTCAGAAGGAGGCTTGGGACGCTGCCGGGCAACGTCCCCGGCCGCGTCACTGAGTGCAGCATCCACCGTCCGTCCGGGCCATCGCAGCCCGGACGGCGGCGTGCAACAGTACCCCCCCCCCTTGAGGAAGGGTTAACAACCCTTTACCACCGGGTTTATTGGGAAATTGCCGGAAAAAAACCCTTTTCAGGTTGGGTGAATGCAAATCCCTACCGGAAACCCAAGACCTTTCCTCGGGACCGAACCCCCTCCAGTGTACAAGAAACTGCAGAGAACCTCTCATGAGTCTGGGATCGAGGATTTTCTTCACACAGAACTCCTGTTGCCCCTGCATCATCACCATCACCGGAGCGGAGCCATTCCTCAGTCTGCGTGGAAATTTTTGAGAAAAGACCACTGGCTTGAGAAGCGAAGCATGGAAGGTACTTGCAATTTTGAGGGACTTAGGTATGGAAAGACGGAACGCTACCGGATTAACCCTCCTGACAATCTGGAAAGGACCAATGAACCGAGGCCCTAATCTTGCTGATGGTTGGTGAAGCTTTATATTACGGGTGGATAGCCACACCCAGTCACCAACTTTAAAACGGCAAGGACGTCTAGATTTGTCAGAAAATACCTTCTCTCTGAAAGAGGCTTCCTTAAGAGCCAAATGGACCTTTTTCCATATGACTCTAAGTCGAGAGGCAGCTGATGAAGAAGAACCGGGGTTATCAGGTCCCAAGGAGTTGGCTCGTGGATGGAATCCATAGACCGTAAAGAAGGGTAAGTTTTTAGAGGCTGAATGATATGCGTTATTATACGCAAATTCAGCTAATGGCAGGAAACTGACCCAATCATTTTGCAGCTTGGAAACAAAGACCCTCAAGTACTGTTTAAGAGACTGATTGAGACGTTCCGTTTGCCCATTGGCCTGTGGATGAAATGCGGAAGTGAGACTGGTTTTTACTTTTAAGGCTGCACAGAACAGTCTCCAGAACTGTGCCACAAACTGTGGACCACGGTCAGAAACTATATCACTGGGAAATCCATGCAAACGAAAAATGTGCTGGAGAAACAAAGTGGCCAATTCCCTAGCCAAAGGTAATTGTCTCAAGGCCACAAAGTGTGCCATCTTGGAAAATCTATCGATGACTACCCAGATGACCTGACACTGGGAAGAGATCGGAAGACCAACAATAAAATCCATGGCCAGATGAGACCAAGGCCTGCAGGCAACGGACAGAGGCAACAATTCTCCTAAGGGTCGAGAACGCGGGACCTTGTGTTGGGCACAATCCAGACAAGACAGTACAAAATCCTTGCTGTCCCTGGCCGTCCCTTTCCACCAGACTACACGAGACAGAAGAGCAAGTGTCTTAAATACTCCTGGATGACCCGCAATTTTGGAGTTATGGCATTCAGCCAGGACTCTGCGTCTTAGAGATGGAGGAACGAACAACTTGTTCTCTGGAGTTTGGGCTGGAGCTTGGCGGAGAAGACCCTCGCTCCAAGGTTTGACTCACTCCAGCATGAATACAGGATGTGGGAATGATGGGCCCAACTTAACTCTACTCTCCTGTTGAGGGAGGAAACATCTAGAAAGAGCGTCTGCTCTGATGTTTTTAGATCCAGGTCTATATGAGATAATGAAATGAAACCGCATAAAGAAGAGAGCCCACCGGGCTTGGCGAGAGTTCAGTCTTTTGGCTGACTCAATGTATTGCAGGTTCTTATGGTCAGTCAAGACAAGAATCTGATGGGCCGCTCCTTCCAGCCACTGTCGCCATTCGTCGAATGCCCACTTAATGGCGAGTAATTCTCTGTTGCCTACGTCATAATTGGACTCTGCCTGACAAAATTTTCGGGACATATAGGCACAAGGGTGGAACTGTAGTGTTGCAGGATCTCTCTGCGAGAGAACCGCCCCAGCCCCTACTTCAGAGGCGTCGACTTCTACCACAAATGGTAGATCGGGATTGGGGTGCTTAAGAACTGGGGCAGAAATGAAGGCCTGCTTCAAAGTCTCAAAAGCCTGTTCTACTTGAGGACTCCATACTGATGGATCCGCCCCTTTTTTGGTCAGAGCCACCAAGGGTGCCACAATGGACGAAAAGGCATGAATAAAACGCCTATAATAATTAGCGAACCCAAGGAACCGCTGGACCGCTTTTAAATTAGTGGGCCGAACCCAATCCACAATGGCTTGTAATTTCTTGGGGTCCATTTGGAACCCTCGGGAGGAGATTATATACCCCAAAAAAGAAACCTGGGTCACCACAAATGCGCATTTTTCAAGCTTCGCGAATAACTGGTTTTCCCGTAACTTCTGCAAAACCTGGCGCAGTTGTGCCCTATGCGAGTCCAAGTCCCGGGAAAAAATAAAGATATCGTCCAAATAAACAACTACAAATTTACCCAAGAATTCCCGAAGGACGTCATTGATAAAATCCTGGAAAACGGCTGGGGCATTGGAGAGGCCGAACGGCATTACCAGGTACTCGTAGTGCCCCGTCTGAGTACTGAATGCCGTTTTCCATTCGTCCCCTTCCTTGATTCTAATGAGGTTATAAGCCCCCCTAAGATCGATTTTGGAAAAAATGTTAGCAGATCGAAGTTGGTCAAATAGAACTGTAATCAAAGGAAGGGGATAGGTGTTCTTCACCGTAATCTTGTTGAGGGCACGGAAATCTATGCATGGCCTCAAAGAACCGTCTTTTTTGCCACAAAAAAGAAACCGGCACTGAGAGGTGATTTAGAGGGCCGAATAAAACCCTTTGAAAGACTCTCTTGGATGTACTCATCCATAGCCTTAGTCTCCGGGACAGATAAGGCATAAAGCCTGCACTTGGGTAGTGGAGCGTTGGGAACCAACTGGATGGCACAGTCGTATGGCCGGTGTGGCGGCAAACTGTCGGCCTTGCCCTTTGAAAAAACATCTAAAAAATCTTGGTAGGGGACGGGGACCCCTGCTAAAGAAGTGGAATTTACGGGGAGTTAAATCTGAAGGCACTGTTGCTGACAAGTGGGACTCCAATGGGCAATTTCTCCCAGGTGCCAATCAATGATGGGATTGTGTTTTTTCAACCAGGGGAAACCCAACACGATGGGCACAGAAGGAAAGTAATCTCCTCCTGGTGAAAAAGACCAATGGTCAACTGCAGAGGAGGAGTCTGAAATAAGATGGCCCCATTGGAGAGCACTCCACCATCTAAACCCCGTAGGGTGATGGGAACAGGAAGCCGAAGTTGGGGAATCCCCAAACTCTGGGCGATGGCAGCGTCTAGGAAGTTACCAGCCGCACCACTATCAATGAAAACAGACCCAGAAAAATTGTATCCTTGAAAGGATATACACCCAGGTACTAATAATGAATCTAGAGAGGAAAATAGCTGAAGGCCGAAGTGAACCCTCTCTTCGTTCACTTGGCCCGGCCTTTTACTGGCCTATTGGGACAATTTCTCAGAATGTGACCCTTGCACCCACAGTATAGGCAAAGTCCTGAACTCAGTCAGCGAGCTCTTTCCTCCGGGGAAATCCGGGGAAATGCGAGCTGCCCCAAGTTGCATGGGTTCCTCGCTTTCCTCAGGGGTCACCGGGACATAGGGAACCACCCGGGTGAGAAAGCCCCGTTCAGACCTCTGCTCACGGAAGCGACGGTCAATTTTAATGGCTAATTCCATTAATTTATCCAGAGTTTTAGGCGCTGGGTATTGAATGAGGCAATCCTTTATTTTGTCGGCCAGACCACAACGAAATTGGCTGCGTAAAGCTGGATCGTTCCATCCGCAGTCATTTGCCCATCGGCGGAACTCTGTACAGTAAGCCTCAGCTGGGTCTTTCCCTTGTTTAAGGGCCCTAAGATGAGTTTCTGCTGAGGCTTCACGGTCGGGGTCATCATATAAGAACCCAAGAGAACTAAAAAAACTGTCTAGCGAGGTCAAAGCTGGGCTGTCAGAAGGCAGTCTAAAGGCCCAGGTCTGGGGGTCACCCTGGAGTAAAGATATTACTAGACCAATACGCTGGGCCTCAGACGTGAAAGAACGCTGTTTGAGCCTAAAATACAGTTTACAGCTCTCTCTGAAATTAAAGAAGGTCTTGCGATCCCCAGAGAACCGATCTGGTAGGTTCATTTTGGGGTCTGAACCTCCTGACTCTGGGGGCCGCATCCTTTGCTCTTGAGATGCTACTTTTAAAGATAATTCTCGCACCATCTGAGTAAGCCCCTGGAGCTGATCAGAAAAAGTCAAGGGAGTGGTACTCATAATACAAAATCACCCAAGAAATAACAGAAGGAGATATAAGACCAAATATAGCCTGTCTTTTATTTTTAAGGCCGGTTATAATGTTACGATGCCTACTATGGCACAAGGAGCAACGGTTGGCGGATGTATGCAGGTGGTCAGGCGTGAGCCCGTAGCCGGGACCGCCGGTTAGGACGGCCACAGCGGAAGCTACTCTAACTCTATTGAGTCCCTGAGGCAGATGGTAAACCCCTGCAGAGCTAGGCTTCACCTGTGGCCGCCGCGTCCGAAGGAGCGAGTTAGGCCCGCTCCGACCCCGATGCAGCCAGGTCTTATGTATGGACAAGGGGTAAACGATCGCCACAGGGTACCCAAGAGGACTGCTAACTACAGGGCCTAGCTGGGAGTTGACCCCTGACTGCCGGCACCAGGCCAAACTGGGATGCGACCAAGTCGCAGACACAATTAAATGGGAAGAGGAGTCGCCCCAGGAACGGCGACTCCTCAAAACCAGGATGGCAGTAGAGGATACTCCCTACCTGAAAGATGCTAATAAAGACAAGAAGGGTACAATAAAGACGGTAAAAGAATAAACCCACTGAAGGACACGGCCACGGCGGGCCACAGGAGGTAAATGGAAAGAGAATACTGAACCCACGGAGGGGCACGGCCACGACGGCCACGGGAGGTTTATGTAAAGAGAAAAGAATGAACCCACGGAGGGGCACGGCCACTGGAGAAAGAAAGATAGACCGAGGCTCCACTGGAGCACTTACGTGACCCACGAGAAGATGGAGACAGTGGGCCAAACGCAGGCTCAGGCTGAAGCAGGTCTTCTGGTAGAAGCAGGATACTGACAGGACGCTCCAGGGAAGGCTGGGAGAAGCAGACACTGAAGACACCAGGACCGGAAAGCAGTGCTGTCTGCAACTGGGCAGAAAGCAATGGGCTTAGGAAAGCTCAAGCTATAACCGGCGTCTGTGCCCAGCAGACGCCGGCTATTTATTTGAATTTCGCACCGCCTGACTGACGTCAGGCGCGCGCGTCATCTGCCGCCGGGCGAAAGCTCGAGGACGTTGCCTAGCAACGTCCCGACGCTCCGCGTCAGAAGGAGGCTTGAGTGCAGCATCCGCCGTCCATCCGCCGTCTCTCCGGGTGCATCGCAGCCCGGACGGCGGCGTGCAACAGTACTTATTTTCTAGTGTCAAGCCAGGTGTCATATTCAGTCAAATTGACACTGGTGACTGTATTAGCTTCTCTGACGCCGACGCAGAATTAATCCTGCAAGCAGTTACTACCCAAACTCATGTGGCTATCATTGAGAATGGTGATTTATACAGAGACTGGTACTTTATGAAAAAAAGAGAATTGGATTACACTTATCATGCTTCCACCTTATCCGAATACTTTAAAGACAAGCAGATACCCCGAGGCTTCCGGGTGAGGAATACCCCAACTATTGGCTGTCAAAATCCCGCCTTTTGCAAAAGGTGGGTAAGTATCTTGAATAAGTGTGCTATGGACTTACTCTTGCGTGTAATTGATGAATCTACTAAATAACTTGGCAATATTAGAAGTAAAGTGCTTGAATTTGAGAATATGCATAAACCTGTGCTAGCTCAAGATACACAAGTTAATTGGTGTGCTAAATTGGAGAAAGACCTAGACCAATATAGAAAAGATCTGGTAAAATTTAAAAGGGAGAAGAGGAGAAAGGTACAGTTGGACTATGAGCAAAACCATGTGTATACTTGGTTAAGTACCTCTAATCCTGATAATACATACAAGAGAGCCCCCTTTGGTCAACGTAAATTTAGACGCCCATACACTGATTATGAGGGTACCAGTACCTCCGCTAGCGAATCTGATGCACAAACTCCCACTACCTCGGGTGCCCACCCTTTAGGAGTAAACACAAGGGCTTCACACAAAAAACCTCCTATAAACGCACCAGACGTAGCAAGCAAAACCAAAGGCAAAAGAGGTCGCAAAGCCAAATCATAGCGGATGACCTGGTATTCAATTTATCAAGTACAGCACTGACCCAAATTGAGACACAATTATTGGCAAAAGGTTTGTCCTTTGTACCTAGTACCAAGCATGATGACTTTCAGTGGCAAGTTGACTGTTTCAAATTTGGACGGTCACTACGGATTAAAGAACATTTCTCCCAACAACAATCTATGAGTACCACAAATACAGACATCCCCATCCAACTAAGGAGACTACAACCTAAATCAGCGTTCGATCCCAAGACAAAAAATGCATCAATTAAATCCTTTATGCTCATTATGGAACAGACAGGAAATAGGTGTGGTAAAATGGACTCTAAATACCATAACTTATCCCTTGAAGAAAGAGACTCTAAATTCCCTTCATAAGCGTAAAGATATTATCATTAGTAGTGCGGATAAGGGTGGGGCTGTTGTAGTCCCAAGACCTATCTGCCTATGTAATCGAATGCAAACGTCAACTAAATGATGCTATGGTTTATGAATTGTTGGATGGTGATCCTACTGTAAATTACAAATCTGAATTAGATAAAGTATTATCACTTGCAGTAGCTGATGGTATTATTTTCCATGAATTATGCAAAGCCTTATGTGTTAAATATCCTGTGATACCTCTATATTACACATTGCCGAAAAGACATAAAAGGCTGGTAGACCCCCCTGGCAGACCTATCATATCTGCCAGGGCGTCGCTCTATCAACCTATTTCAACTTTTTTGATGCCTATCTAAATCCATGTATACAACACACCCAATCTTATTTGAAGGATACCACCATGTTGATTAAGCGGTTGACAGACTTGGGGACATTACCTGCACATACCATTATGTGCAGTACTGATGTTACAAGTCTGTATACGTGCATTCCGCATGTTGAAGGCATATCTGCAGTAGAAAGGCTGATTTCTTCCAGCAGCATGTATGCTGGCCCTCCTGTTGACTTGTTCATTAAATTGTTGATGCTTGTTCTGACCAGAAATGATTTCCTATTCGACAGCCGCATGTACCTACAGCGCCTTGGCTGTGTGATGGGGTCCAATGTGGCCCCATCGTACGCCAATGCCTACATGTGCCAGGTAGAGAGTGGCCTACTACAGCAGGAACCAGTGGCGGGCAAGGTCCTGCTGTATTTACACTATATTGACGACTTACTCATTTTTTGGTCTGGTCAGGCAAGCGAACTAGTTGAAATGCTCACCTCACACAACGGGTCGGATAGTCCAGTAAAGTTCACATATGTACTCAGCAGTGAGGAGGTGAACTTCCTGGACGTGAAGATCAAGTTGGATGGAGGGGGACATATCAACTTCTATTTTTGTGAAGGACACTGATCGTAACACGACAGCTTCCACCCTGTCCCTCTTCGTCGTGGGTTACCCTATTCCCAGATGTTGAGGGTCAAGAGAATAACGAGTGACCCGGGTCAATTAGAACAGGACCTTGACCTCATGGTGTCCAAATTTTTAGAAAGAGGGTACCCCATTGGTGAATTGCAGATAGCAAAGGAAAGGGTTAAGGCCACTTCAAGGGAGGAGGCCTTGAAATCTAAGAACAGAAAAGATGAAATAAGAACTCCTGTAAGATTACCTTGGGTTAATAGATACTCCTTGTCTAGCAATAATATCACCAAACAGGTAAAGAAATATTGGCCTATCATCAATACCGATAAAGAACTAACTGGACTAATGAATAGCAGCGTTATGCCCACCTATTCCCGTGATAGAAACCTTAAGGATTTATTGGTTAGACTAGATGTATCAGAACGAACTAAACCTACTGTACCCAAGCATTTAATGTCTCGCCCGGCTGGGTGTCACAAATGTATTGGCCGCACTACCTGTAGTGCCATGCTTACTGGCAATACCATCTCACATCCATACACATGTAAAAAACTGTCCATCAGAAACTCTGTCACTTGCACCACTCGCTTTGTTGTATATGTTCTGTCTTGTCCATGTGGTTTATTCTACGTGGGCAAGACAGAGAGTCAATTTAAAGAAAGGATGGCGAACCATCGCTCAGCGATACAAGCAGCTATAGAGTCTGGCACAAGTGACCAACCAGTGGCCAGACACTGTGCCCAGTTTGGTCACAGCATTTCCAGCATCAGATCTAAAATAGTAGATCACATCCCTGTATTCAATAGGGGTGGAGATCGGGGGAAGCGCCTCCTACAGGTAGAGTGGGAACTCAACGAGATGTGAGGATTACATTGCTTTTTGTAGTCTAATGCTAATGAATGATGTATTTACGAGTAGTGAGGCATTAGTAATATAGCGGTTAACAATATATGTGTAGAAGCTAAATTATATTAATATTGTTTCACTAACTACTCTTTGAGACTATAGCATAAGTAGCGTGCATACAACCGTTTATCTTATTCCTCTCTCTCCCTATATGACAGTACTGTAATGTTCTTTCATTATACCTAAAATTAAATATAGCATTTACTGCAGCTTAATGGATGTTATGACACTAGAAAATAAGTACTGCTTATTGTTAATCATATCGGACCAAGCCCTTGTAATGTATATAAGTAACCTTGTCCTGTATTGTATGTATGTTTTTAATGTAATATCTAAATTTTTTGTATAGTCACTTTTGTGTTTCTGTATAGTATACAATGAATTGTCCACTAGCGCTGACTCTGACACGGCGCACGTCTCTAATACAGCAAAGTGGACGGAACGAGTCCGGCGTGGTGGTCACCAGGCAATGCCGATACACGGCGAGTGCCTGATGACGTCACGCGCCGCTCGTCTACCGCTCGCTGGTACAGAACGTGGCTGTCCGGAGCGGCGTACACAGGTGAGACAGATTCTCTTAATCGAAGGTGGAGGAGGAGTTGATATTTGTGGGTATAAATACATGCACTGTTTGATTGTGTGGTTATCCCTGAGGACGAGCAGTAACGCTCGAAAACAATTGTCGGATTGCCTTTTGGTGAATAAAGCCTTTATCAGTTTTTTTAAATCTCAGAGTGACATATATATATATATATATATATATATATATATATATATATATATATATATATATATATATATATATATAGCAAACGGGCAGGATGGCACTCCCAAGATTGAGCAATTATATTGCTCAATCTTGGGAGTGCCATCCTGCCCGTTTGCTACATTCATCCTTTTTTGGATTGGAGAGGCAACCCAAGTCGCTGTCCGTTAAACTTTTGAGTGCCAGGATTTTCTGTAATATATATATATATATATATATATATATATATATATATATATATATATATATATATATATATATATATATATATATATATATATATATATATATATATAGCAGCAAGGGCACGGCGGCACTCGGACAATGAAACAGTCAGACACAGAGTGTAGATGCCAACGTTTCAAAGAGGTTTACTCTTTTTCATCAGGGCAATGCATACAAAAATAACTCACCATTTTATGTGTTCCCCATCACCACGTTTCCTGTCTGCGCCGTGCGGCTACACGCCGGTCACGGCCCACTTTGATGACGTCACCCAGTGCCCGTCACCAGATTAAAAAACTTTATGCGGCTGTCAGAATGTAAACAATATACATAATCAAGATGCATGAATACTTTGTTCATAAGCCAAAAACACATTGTATGATTCGATAAGGAACAGCAATAAAACTATATAGGCGTCAATTATAAAAAAGCATGATTATAAGAGCACATTAATGAAAAGGCACAATCACAACCAGCGCAATCATAAAAAACAGCTTAAACCCAGGGTTTCATTTAACCCCTTAGGGCTGAGTGAATCTAACTTAAAGATCCACTCTGCCTCCCTCTGCAGAAGGATCTGGGATCTGTTACCACCTCTATCAAGTGGAGGGATGTGGTCTATTATTTTGTGTTTAAATGCAGTAGGTGAATGCCCCATGAGTGCATAATGCCTGGCGACGGGCTGTTCACTACTGCCAGTAAGCACAGCTAAACGTAAGGCTTGCCTGTGTTGTGCCATCCGTGTCTTAAATTGGCAGTCGGTTTTGCCGACATAAAACTTACCACACGGGCAAACCAAAACGTAGACCACGTATTTTGTAGAACAGGTAAGTCTGTGCTTAATGGGAAAAACTTCATTTTTAAAAGGATGCTTGATACTGTCACCAGTCCACATATACCCACACGTAATGCAACCTGTGCATTTTATACATCCTAATTTAGCTGTGCCAAAGAAAGGATTAGTAACTTGTTTGTCAAAATTGGTAATTTTAACTGTGGACTAAGAAATCTCGGAGGTTGCGCCCCCGAGAATAACTGGTGACAAGTTTTTTGTCAGACAGACCAGGGAGTTCACTATCTGAGGAGACTATTGGCCAATATGATTTAATGGCCCCATGTGCCAGACTACTACCAGTGTTGAACCGATTGGCCCAAAATATTCTGTTGTTATTATTCTTTTCATTTTTGTTTCTAAGGGTTTTAGCCCGAGGGATTTTTAAAACTCTATTTTTAGTGGCCAGAAGTGCATTATAGTCATAACCCCTATCAAGGAACTTTTGAATCATGATATCCAATTGTCTATTTAAATCATGATCATCGCTACAGATCCGACGGACCCGCAACATCTGGGAATACGGTAATCCTTTAGCTACAGATGCTGGATGAAAACTATTCGGGGATAATAACATATTCCTGTCTGTCGGTTTGACAAAAAGTGATGTGCTCAAACATCCATCCTTAATAGAAATGCGCACATCCAAAAAATCGATAGAGCTATAAGAATGGTTACAAGTGAGCTTGATTGGACTAGTACTAGCATTCTGTCGGTTTATCACATCAAGGAGGGCCTCTTCTGTGCCTTTCCATAATAAAATCATATCATCGATATATCGAGAATAATATACGATGTTGTCACTAACCGATGTATCGGTGAAAAAAATGTCCCTTTCAACAGCCATCATATAGGCGTTCGCATACGATGGGGCCACTGAGGACCCCATCGCACACCCAGAGACTTGGAGGAAAAATCGATTATCAAAAAAGAAATAGTTTTTGGTTAAAACCATTTCTAAAAGGTCACAGAAGAAGCTCACCTCAGGTCCAGAGTACAATGAATCACAGGTAATTAACTGACGCGTGGCAGCTATCCCTTCTACATGGGGGATACTTGTATATAGTGCATTAACATCGATGCTGCAAAGTATACAATTAGATGGAATCATGGGTAAAGAATTCAATGCAGTAAGTAATGCAGTGGTATCTTTCAATGAAAAGGCGGAGCCTTGAACAACCGGCTGTAAATACACATCCAAGTATGCAGATACGGTCTGAAACAGTGACCCCCTGGCAGAAATGATGGGTCTACCAGGGGGGTGCTCCAGCCGCTTGTGCACCTTTGGGAGTGTGTATAACAGTGGTTTGAGTGGGAAGTCACATGTCAATAAAGCCTTCACTTTCTTGTTTATCACCCCAGAATCAACAACTGCTGACAAATATGTATCCAACTCTCTTTTAAAAACGGGAGTGGGATCGGCGGACAAAGGTTTATAGGTTGCAGAATCAGCGAGTTGACGCTGTATCTCCAACCTATAATCAGATAAATCTTGTATAACAATCGAGCCGCCTTTATCTGCGGCTCGAATAACTATGTCACGCCTGTTACTGAGGGATTTTAAAGCAGAAAATTCATCCTTGTTTAAATTGGGATGTCGTGAGACAATGACCTCATCCAACGGATCAATGGAAGATTCTACCATGCGTACAAAGGTTTTAATTGAATTATTAAGTGAGGGAGGATCAAACTTAGACTTAGGGGCCAATTTAGAAAGTTCTACAGGTAGGCGTTCAGCTGATGGAGTAGTGTCCCGAGATCCATAATATTCCTGGAGTTTTAATTGTCTGTTCAGTTTAAACGTCTCTGTTTTCCACAGGAAAGGATCAAATCTCGTGGTAGGAACAAATGTCAATCCTCGCTGTAGAACATCTTTCTCTACCTGAGTCAGAGGGGTGGAGGACAGGTTAAAGATCACTTCTTGTTCACAGGGGGTTTGCGAGCCCTGGATGCGCTTCCACTGTCCTCCCCTCCGACAGGGTCCCCGTCTCCGGACACTTGTGCTCGGGTACGTACCGCTAAAGGGATCACTCTCTTTTTATTTGAGGCACCCCTGCGGCGTTGATCAATCTCACTGGCAGAGTCAGCCGATTCTACGGAGGATCCAGAATACGGTCCTCTTCTGGCTCTGCGTCGATTCCTAAAACGATTGGAATTCCCATGACTCGAATTGCCAGTTAACCACCCGTATACATTCTGTGTCTCATAGTCATTTTTTACTTTACTGAATTTTTCTCTTTTATATTTGAGTAAGTCCCGTTTATAGATATCAATTTGGGCCTGTAATTTCTCAAGCCATTTTTCAGAGGGGTCGCTTGCCAAAGTGTTCTTATGTGTGCCCTCAAAGCTCACAATCTTCTCCTTAGTGGCGTTAAGCTCTCTCGTGGATTCTTCCACCACCAATAAGAGCAAGTCGAACGAGCACTTATTTAAAATGGCACACCATTTCCTGCAGAATTGAACATTGTGCCTCCCGATTGTAGGGATGTTTGCAATGCGGAACCCTCTCGGGATTTTCTTTTCAGTAAAGTACTCTGACAGTGTAGCAGCGTGGTAATAGAAATCAAGTTCACGTTTCCTGAGCTTAATCAGCTCATGATACAGGTCTGCTGCAGAGGTATTTTCCGGGGCTGAAAACACTTTTTCTTTGAATATAATTTTGTCAGCGTCCAAATCAGAATAAGAATGCGAATCAGCTGCATCCAGCGTCACTCTCTCAAACGTGTTGTCCATTGTGTAGACAGAGTGTGTGTCGACAGCCACAAATCAGGGAATGGACCTGAGGTGAGCTTCTTCTGTGACCTTTTAGAAATGGTTTTAACCAAAAACTATTTCTTTTTTGATAATCGATTTTTCCTCCAAGTCTCTGGGTGTGCGATGGGGTCCTCAGTGGCCCCATCGTATGCGAACGCCTATATGATGGCTGTTGAAAGGGACATTTTTTTCACCGATACATCGGTTAGTGACAACATCGTATATTATTCTCGATATATCGATGATATGATTTTATTATGGAAAGGCACAGAAGAGGCCCTCCTTGATGTGATAAACCGACAGAATGCTAGTACTAGTCCAATCAAGCTCACTTGTAACCATTCTTATAGCTCTATCGATTTTTTGGATGTGCGCATTTCTATTAAGGATGGATGTTTGAGCACATCACTTTTTGTCAAACCGACAGACAGGAATATGTTATTATCCCCGAATAGTTTTCATCCAGCATCTGTAGCTAAAGGATTACCGTATTCCCAGATGTTGCGGGTCCGTCGGATCTGTAGCGATGATCATGATTTAAATAGACAATTGGATATCATGATTCAAAAGTTCCTTGATAGGGGTTAGGACTATAATGCACTTCTGGCCACTAAAAATAGAGTTTTAAAAATCCCTCGGGCTAAAACCCTTAAAAAGAATAATAACAGAATATTTTGGGCCAATCGGTTCAACACTGGTAGTAGTCTGGCACATGGGGCCATTAAATCATATTGGCCAATAGTCTCCTCAGATAGTGAACTCCCTGGTCTGTCTGACAAAAAACTTGTCACCAGTTATTCTCGGGGGCGCAACCTCCGAAATTTCTTAGTCCACAGTGACATTACCAATTTTGACAAACAAGTTACTAATCCTTTCTTTGGCACAGCTAAATTAGGATGTGTAAAATGCACAGGTTGCGTTACGTGTGGGTATATGTGGACTGGTGACAGTATCAAGCATCCTTTTAAAAATGAAGTTTTTCCCATTAAGCACAGACTTACCTGTTCTACAAAATACGTGGTCTACGTTTTTTTTTGCCCGTGTGGTAAGTTTTATGTCGGCAAAACCGACTGCCAATTTAAGACACGGATGGCACAACACAGGCAAGCCTTACGTTCAGCTGTGCTTACTGGCAGTAGTGAACAGCCCGTCGCCAGGCATTATGCACTCATGGGGCATTCACCTACTGCATTTAAACAAAAAATAATAGACCACATCCCTCCACTTGATAGAGGTGGTAACATATCCCAGATCCTTCTGCAGAGGGAGGCAGAGTGGATCTTTAAGTTAGATTCACTCAGCCCTAAGGGGTTAAATGAAACCCTGGGTTTAAGCTGTTTTTTATGATTGCGCTGGTTGTGATTGTGCCTTTTCATTAATGTGCTTTTATAATCATGCTTTTTTATAATTGACGCCTATATAGTTTTATTGCTGTTCCTTATCGAATCATACAATGTGTTTTTGGCTTATGAACAAAGTATTCATGCATCTTGATTATGTATATTGTTTACATTCTGACAGCCGCATAAAGTTTTTTAATCTGGTGACGGGCACTGGGTGACGTCATCAAAGTGGGCCGTGACCGGCGTGTAGCCGCGCGGCGCAGACAGGAAACGTGGTGATGGGGAACACATAAAATGGTGAGTTATTTTTGTATGCATTGCCCTGATGAAAAAGAGTAAACCTCTTTGAAACGTTGGCATCTACACTCTGTGTCTGACTGTTTCATTGTCCGAGTGCCGCCGTGCCCTTGCTGCTACCTGTGGAGGTCCTACACTCCTAATTGAACGGAAGGCAACGGACGCAGATAAACTTTATTAGTGAGTGCCAGAACTTACCGACATATATATATATATATATATATATATATATGTGTATATATATATGTGTATATATATATATATAGTGTTCATTCTAGCACCCGCCATATTTGAAACCCATGCAGTTCCTCTTCCCTGCCTGGGGTGTCACTGTCTTCTGTAGTGCTTCTAGCACAGTGTGGTCTGTATATCAGCACTGATATGCAAACCGGACCTTTGCTAGAAACACCACAATAGACAGTGACACTACATGGGTTTTCAAAGATAGCGGGTGCTAGAATGAACAACATATACAGTATATATATATATATATATATATATATATATGTGTGTGTTAAAAATTAAGTTGCCTAAGAACATTAGTCAATTACAGATAAAGTTGTAAATATATTCTGAGTTATAATTATTAGAATTTAATTATTATTTTTTTTATAACATGCATGTTTTCCCTGAAATATGTTGCAGTTGGTATGCCTTATATGGCCATGAACTTGTATGGAAGAAGAGGGAGCCTTTAGTCAAAATGTGGCATGATCTCCGGAACAACCCACCAAGGACTGGAGGATCCTGACATCAACCATTCAACAAGAACAATAATACAGACACAATTGCTTGTAGCTTGTATTATCCATTCAAGAAAGCATTTGGATACTCCACAAATATTTTTGTGATGTTATTTTGACATTTTGTTTAATATACATGTATAGAGTAAATCAATCATACTTTTGAGAAAGTTTTATTGTCTAAAAGTATACGTATGTTTTTAATGTTTATTGCCATTATGGTAGTCTGATCTGCTGATGTTTTGTGTGTTGCAAGAAAAGAAAATGGACATGTTATCATGTTCCATGGTATGTTTGAACATTTGTCTTACTGGAAAATGATGTAAGAACTTGAGCAACGTGAGGTAGAGAACTCTATGGCATTAATAGAATTTCCATTTTTTCCTATTATTTGTAGGGTAATTAATTTATATTTTTTGTTTTTGCTTGTAAAGTGTTAAGCTTTTGACAGGTGAAGTGTGATCCAGTTTGTCTCACATATTTATATAAGGTTTCCTTATCTGATTCCCACAGTTACTTGAATGGAAGTATAACTAAAGCGGATATTTTCTGATTAGTTTCTTGAATATAGGGCATATATGAATGTGAAGAGTGGCTGGATGTATGGAATGCAAAATGCAATGTTTTATGCATCTCGCCTGAATTTAAATACACTAGTAAATCCAGGATGTTTTTGAGTCTCAAAAATATCCGATGTTATCATTCTAATCATTAAATCTCAGTCATGAAATTCAATACAGTTTGGATTGGGCTGGGCCAATACTTAACTCCTTGGATCCAATGGATAATTGGATCCAATCCTTGGATAATACTTAACTCCTTGGATCCAATTGCATATCCAGTCCTGTGAAACTGTTCCAGCTGTGCATGGATTGAGTTTCACTCATTCGCTGCAAGGTGACATTACTGTGGCATGCTCCCAGCCAGTCACTGACAAAAAGAAGCTGCATTTCAGGACTCTAGCTCTTTTGCTGCAGTTGAGACTGTTCGAGGACCAGCCAAGGGCCAGATGCTCTAAGCTTCAAAAGTGATAAAATGGAGAGTGAAAAACAGCCAGCCGATCAGCTCCTACCTGCCATGTCACAGACTATGTTTGAAAAAATGAAAGGAGTTGATTGGTTGTTTATCACTCTCCATTTTATTCATTTTGAAGCTTAGTTAATTTGGCCCAAAATGCCCATCAACAAGAGAAGCCCCTTCTGTACCCTGCTGTGTGGATATGGTAAGTGGAGAAGGGAGAGGAATACCAGAGGGTTATGAGGGAGAAAGAAAAAAGAGGAGGCAGAGGAGGGGAAGAAGGATAGATTTGTACAGCAGAGTCATAAAATATGAGTAGTATTGGCTTTCCTGGTCTTTACAACAAATAATTTAATGCACTATAATATATGTACATCAGTATAAACAAACAACTCTAAAAGTATATTAACAACACTGGGCCAGTTTAATGTCCACAGAATTTTGCTTGTAAAACATTATATTATTTATTAAAGTTAATTTATTTCATAGAAAGGAAAACCTTCTTTATAATTGAGAAGTCAGCACTGGCATTACGAATGTTTGTCTTAGCATGTTATCATATATAATACCCTTTCGCATCACACAAATAAACCGAGTCTGAGCCAGGTTGTTGCCAGGTCGACGTGTGGTATGAAAGGACCTTTTCAGATTACCCAGGTCCAGAAACCCGGCCACTTTTCGGGTTTTGGGTTCTGATTATCTTCAGGGGTACTTGTTTCCTAGCACGGCCACAACGATCTTGATCGTGGGCATCGTGAGGAAAAATCGGGGGGCATCGCGTCGGTACCATCGCACCCGATTTTTTAGTACATGCGATGGCCGCGATGCCCCCCGATTTTTCCTCACGATGCCCACGATCATGATTTCCCCATAGTGAACAATGTTAAATGCCTCAATTTAGCCGCGATGCCCCCGATTTCCCATAGGAATCAATGTTAAATGGCTCAATTTACCCAAATCATCATAGGGAACAATGGTAATGGCATCGCGTCGGTACCATCGCACCCGATTTTTTAGTGCATACGATGGTACCGACGCGATGCCCGCGATTTCCCCATAGTGAACAATGTTAAATGCCTCAATTTAGCCGCGATGCCCCCTATTTCCCATAGGAATAAATGTTAAATGGCTCAATTTACCCAAATCATCATAGGGAACAATGGTAAAGGGGCCAGAAAACCCCAAAAACACCCCTGAACAGTGAAATGTCCCCCCAAAAGTAGTTGACACCACCCCACGATCAACGTGAACCCGAAGCGTGGCGAGCGCAGCGAGCCCGCGAGGGGCGGCGGTACGCGTCCTCCGACCTTTTCATACCCCCACTATCCACGTCGTCGTGGAGTTGAGAATAGAAAAGTGTGGCGAGCGCAGCGAGCCACCGAACCCGAAGCGTGGCGAGCGGACGCGGATACCTGTGAAGCCCGCGAAGGGACGCGTTTACCTGTGAAGGTATCCGCGTCCCCTCTCGGGGCTCGCTACGCTCGCCACGCTTCGGGCTCGGTGGCTCGCTGCGCTCGCCACACTATTCTATTCTCAACTCCACGCCGACGTGGATAGTGGGGGTATGAAAAGGTCGGAGGACGCGTACCGCCGCCCCTCGCGGGCTCGCTGCGCTTGCCACGCTTCGGGTTCGCGTTGATCGTGGGGTGACGTCAACTACTTTTGTGGGGACATTTCACTGTTCACGGGTGTTTTGGGGGGTTTCTGGCCCATTTACCTTTGTTCCCTATGATGATTTTGTGAAATTGAGTCATTTATCATTGTTTCCTATGGGAAATCAGGGGCATCGCGGCTAAATTGAGGCATTTAACATTGTTCCCTATGGGGAAATCGGGGGCATCGCATCTGGACCATTTAAGCCTTTTTTAGCCACATACGACGCGACCGACGCGATTTTGCCTTTTTTTAATGCATTTCAATGGGAAAATCGGGGGCATCGCGTCGGTCGCGTCGCAGACCACTAAAAATGACACCCGATGGCCGCGATTGTGGCCGTGCTAGGAAACAAGTACCCCTTCAGGTTTTGGGTTCTAATGGGTTTTGCCAAAACACCCCCTAAACGTTTTGTTTTTGGGTTTTGGGTTCTGATTTTTTTTTTGCTCCTACGCCATTATTAACCTAAATAGCATTCATCTCCACTCATTTCCAGTCTATTCTGAACACCTCACAATATTATTTTTAGGCCAAAAGGTTGCACAGAAGTAGTTGGATAACTATGATAAGCGACACAAGTGGGCGGCACAAACACTAGACTGATACGGCACACTTAATAGCACCCCAGGACTGATATGGCACACTTAGCAATACCCCTGGACTGATATGGCACACTTAGCAGCACCCCATGAATTATACGGCAGACTTGGCTCACCCCAGGAATTATTTGGCAGACTTGGCTCACCCCTGGACTGATATGGCACACTTTGCATCACCCCTGGACTGATATGGCACACTTAGCATCACCCCTGGACTAATACAGCACACTTGGCAGCACCCCATGAATTATACGGCAGACTTGGCTTACCCCAGGAATTATACGGCACAGATGGTGGCACCCCTGACCTGATACAGCACACATGATGGGCGCACATTGTATTATACGGCACAGATGGCGGAACCCCTGGACTGACACAGCACACATGGAATTATACGGTACATATAGTGACACTTCTGCAGTAAAAAGTTATTCTTTTAATAAAAAAATGGCAGCACCCCTGGATTGATACAGCAGACTTAGCAGCACCCCATAAATTATACAGCACACTTGGCTCACCCCTGGACTGATACGGCACACTTAGCATCACCCCTGGACTGTGACAGCACACTTAGCAGCACCCCATGAATTATACAGCAGACTTTGCAGCAACCCATGAATTATATGACACACTTGGCTCACCCTAGGAATTATGCGTCACACATGCGGGCATACCTGACCTGATACAGCACACATGGAATTATACGGCACAGATGGCGGTACCCCTGGACTAATACGGCACACATGGCGGCAGGCATGGAATTATATGGCAGACAAATTCCTGCAGTAATTTCTTTTAATTATAAAAAAGAGCAGCACACCTGGAATTATACGGCAGACTTAGCAACACCCCATGAATTATACAGCACTCTTGGACTACAGCGCATTTTACAGCCCTTGCAGTAACAAAAACAAAAAAATACCTTATTTTAATTTTCATTAAAAAAAAAGGGCAGCTCCCCTGGTCTGATACGGGACACATGGTGGCACCCCTGGAATTATACGGCACACATGCGGGCACCCCTGGACTGATATAGCACACATGTGGGCACCCCTGGACAAATACACCACACATGTGGCAACCCCTCGATGGATACAGTACACATAATGGCACCCCTGGACTGATACAGCACAAATGTGGGCACCCATGGACAAATACAGCACACATGTGGGCACCCCTGGGTGGATACAGTACACATGCGGGCACCCCTGGACTGACACAGCACACATGTGGGCACCCCTGGACGAATACAGTACAAATGCGGGCACCCCTGGACGAATACAGTACAAATGCGGGCACCCCTAGATGGATACAGTACATATGCGGGCACCCCTGGACTGATATAGCACAAATGTGGGCACCCTTGGACAAATACAGCACATGTGGGCACCCCTGGATGGATACAGTACACATGTGGGCACCCCTGGACTGATGCAGCACACATGCGGGCACCCTGGGCACTGGCAGCAGTAATTAAAAAACATTTATTTTTGCTTTGATTTTTTTTTTTATTAAAATAATGCACCCCCCTCTATGCATTAATCATTCCCCCCCACCCCCCCCCAGCAGGTTTCCCCCTCACATCCGTGCTGTCTGAAATCACCAGCCTGTTTGAAAATGGCGCTGACTGCTGGGAACTATATATCCCCAGGTCTCGTGAGAATCCGACGCGGGGTGATGACCGTTTATCCTCGATTTGGACTCTGAAAGATGGTGGGATCCAGCCTCGGATCAGGTAAGTTTGTGGGAGTTCGGATCTCTAGGATCCGAACCCGCTCATCTCTTAAAAAAAAAAAAGGGTTGATCCTCGGTTGATGTGCAGTGTGAACAGGTGACCTGGGTCGAGCAACCCAGGTCCTGTTTACACTATAGAAAGGAGGTAGTGTCTGCTCCAATCACTGCCTCCCCCTCTACCCCCTGATGATGCTCCACCCTGCCCCCTTCCTGAGGTCATCGCAAATGCCCGGTTGCTCCAGGGACAGACCTGTGTCCAAAACAAGGGTGTGACCCGGCAAATTGCTTAGCAGGCGATTTTGCGTAAGAAATCGCATCGCATGCAACGTGATTTCGCCATGTAATTTATTCACTTCACTCTGGCCGCGGGTGCGATGCATCGCAAAATCGCATGCGATTTTATAGGATGCGATGCCATTGACTTTGCTATACATTTGTATGAGGTGCAGTGAGATTTAGGCACCCCCGAAGCGTGGCGAGCGGCGGCAGAACGCGTCCTCCCAACCTTTTCATACCCCCACTATCCACGTTGGCGTGGAGATGAATTTATATAGTGTGACGAGCGCAGCGAGCCACCGAGCCCGAAGCGTGGCGAGCGGACGCGGAATACATGTAAGGTAAAAGGGGTATTAGTCAGGTTTTTTTGTTGGGGCCTGCAGGAAGCAGGTGCACCAGTTTTTCTTTCCAGGGATTGCTAGTATGCAATCCCAAGCTTTTTTCTTTTATTTAAATTTTTTTTTTATTTTTTAGACTGAGCGATATAGCACCATAGTCAGCATGACTGCAGCGCTGTCGCTCCAGCACCACCGCCTGCTTCCATTACCTCCTGTCACCTTGTGGGGCATATACAGGCAGAGTGGAAGGAAGAAGGTCCCAGCGCAGCACCGCTGGACTCCATACCTTCCAGGTATACCTTAGTGGCTGGACCGTGGGAGGGTAAGCTGTTCTTGCTATGTACTCTGTGGGAGCAGGTCACAGCGCTGGCGTGGACACTGCCCACAACAACGGGGATTCCACTAGCCCACCCGCATAAAGGGGCACAGGCTGGAGACAACACCCATAGGGGATACTGTCCTCCATTTTAAAATCAAGCTCCATTGTACCGGTGGGGGAAGTCCAGCATAGGGTAGGCGGTGTGGCCTGTAACCCCTCCTCCCAGCTTTAGGTGCCAGTTCACCTCAATGCTGAGTGCCAGTAGCTGCAGATTTGCTCCATCAGTCTCCTCACATAAGTTGGCAGACATCTTCACTGCTGTGCAGACTCCTGGATTGCTGTGCGCCCCTACCCTGTAAAAACATCACCTGCTGACAGGTTTTTAAAGTGCTCACTGTCCTACACTGCCTCTGGTTCATAGCGTATTGGACATAGTGCAATTTACAGTAGTTTGTGTGGTCTAACTTCTACTTAATGTGTGTGTGACCTAATGTGCTGATTTCTACTGTATTTTCTTTCCCGGGGGTTCCAAGTGTTAGCTGCTAAACATGGCTAGTTAGGAACTCCAGCCAGCAGAATCTCCATTAATGCGTTCATGCACTTCATGCGCAGCAGGAGTTTCTGACAAGGAGGGGGAGCAGGATGGCCTGTGTGCTAAATGCCAAATTCCGGTACCACCATTATCAGTCCCCCAGGCCCAACAGTCTCCTTGGTGGCTTTTACTCAGTTACTGAGTACTTTATTGGACAGGCTGACACTCGTTGCGGGTCCAGAACCACCACCGCCTGCACCGATAGTGCAAGGTACCCTGCCATGGGTCAATTCCCTGTTGGACACCATGCTGTCCCTGACAGTCCTTAGCAGCTCAAAAAATGCTGCCTGCACAGGCTCAGGGTTCAAAAAGGCCTTCTCCGTAAACCCTGATGATAGATACCACAGAGTCGTCAGAGGGGGAAGCTGATGATGATGGGGCAGAATCCTCAGACAGGTAACCCGACACTGGGGAGGTAACTACCGACACAGTTAATGTCTCAGAGTTTATAACAGCCATAAGAGGGTCCTCCTCTCAGAGGAGGATGGACCAGTACCGGTAGCACAAAAGGTGGCTTTTTTTAAGTCCCGCAGGGTTATCAGGGCAGAGTTCCCTCACACTGATCACCTAATGGAGATCAGAACAGGATTATGTAAAACACCGGGGAAAAAATGCCCAATCCCGAAAAGAGTAACTGTCAGGTATCCCGTACTGGTCAAGGATTACAAATTATGGGAAAACCCACCACGGGTGGACTCCCACATGACTCGACTGGTTAAGCCTTCAGTGCTGCCAGTCACTTCTGCAACTTTGTTAAAGGATGTCACAGACAGACGGTTGGAACAGTGTCTAAAGTCAATCTTTAGCTTGGCAGGTGCGATTAATAGACCTACAATTGCAACAACCTGGACAGCTAGGGCAGTTCAGGACTTGCTAAAAGTGATTGAAGCTGAACCTCCCAACAGACGTTTCAGATGATTGCACTGTGTTTATCTCACAGAAGCCATGATGGATGCGGGCCAATTGTCAGCAACGATCTCTGCGGTCTCAGTGTTATCCAGACACATACTCTGTTATAGAGTCCAAATGAGCTCTGGATGATTTAGCCTTTGCTGGGGACGTCCTCTTTGGGCAGGAACAAAACAAAATAGTTGCCCTGGCCGCAGCTAAGATGGAATGCCTTCCATTGGCATCTGGAATTTCTCCATATCGTACCACACTCAGTCCAACAGGCAAACGAAGAGGGTCAACCAAGACCTTGAAGCATTCCTCCTCTTGTATGTCTCTTCTTCACAAGACAATTGGGTTAGCTTGCCCATAATTTTAGGTATCACATAGCTACCAGCTACTCTGTTTTAACTTATGTATGGTCAACATCCCCATCTGCCTAACTTCGAGGAGTTATCTGCATTGGTGCTGGCTGCATCTTCCACAATTAACCCAGTTCTTGTGCTGCTTGTGTGCACCACTTAACGGTGCGCTGCAGATCGGCTGCTGGTGGACTCTGCATTTACTGGCATGTTGTCTCTGTGTCACAAAACCTGTCCACTGTCTCCAGCCTAGTCACATGATCCAGGAAAACCCCAGGTGTATTTCCTGGTTCAGCAGCCACCTGAAGGGATGTAAGCAAGCCTCCCAGAGTCCTCCTTGCCTTGTCCATTCCCCTGCAAGTTCTCCAGCATTTGCTTCCAAGGCTCCAGGCTTCTATAGAGATCCAGTTACCTCTGTCCTGCTGTTTACCTGCCTGCTTACCTGGTTATTACACTGCTACCAGAAGACTCCACTACTGCCATCTCTGGTGGTATCCAGCCCTCTGAGTACATCTCAGGACTCTCAGCACAGTAGTCTCTGGATACCTATCGGTTCCCATACCGAGTGTCCTTCCTGGCTCCCAGACCATGCATTTGGATCCCAGTCCGAGTACCATCGGTCAGCTCCCAGGCCACATCACTGAATACCGTTGGTCGGCTCCCAGCCAGCATCACCGGATACCATCGGTCATCTCCCAGGCCACATCATAGATTGCTATCGACTGGCTTTTAGGCCACATCATTGGTACCCAGCTCCACTCCATTGTTGTCTCCCTTCAGTTATCCCTATGTGTATCCCAGTTACTCCCAGCATTGTTATACAGCATTTAGAGCCATCGACCCACCATCGATGGTTAAAGTACTCCACAAGCATCTTCACTACGTGTTTCCCTGAGCGCCATCCCAGTCTGTCACTAAGAATCCCGGGCAGAGGGTCACGAGCTGCCTGTCAGGCATGGCAAGATATACCCTGCAGGGATCACTGGTTAAAACCACTGGCAAGTTAGACTCTGCACCTCTGCCATGGGTCTCGCCAATTCTCTTTGTCACCAGCAGAAGATCCCATTTCATGAGTTACCGATACCTAAGTCCACCTAGCTTCCAGTTCCCTGCTCCCTCCACTGGGTCACCCAGGTCATTACCGGGAATACAGCAAGACTGGTCCGTGACACCTCTATACCCATTAGCTACAAACTACCATCCACCACATCCTCGCAGTTCTTTTCTGTACAGCTCTAATCTTGTTTTACACATTCAGGTGGACTATTACATAATACTCATCTTTTGACCCCTTTCAAATCCACCAGTTATTACCACCTTCCCTCTTGTCAAATTGACCCTTCCCCACAATCAGTCTCTCATCGCCTTGTTATATTATAATCAGGAATATTCACAATTTTAGCATACCCATTTTAACACCTTATGCGCACTCTTATACGCATTCTAATTCATCACCTAGAAACCTCTAAGCATCCTGTGTCACCTCCTCCATGTCATCAAACGCCCCATCTCAGGCTGTACTTATGGTATGTATCCATCCCTACTGGACTTTCATTTGCTCTGTCTAGCTACGACCAAACTACAGCCTGCGCCCAGGTATATAGTGTTCGCGCTGCCCAATCTTCCCCTTCCTGCTAGCTGGTCTATGCATGCATTCCCATTTATTGACTTTGCCAATTATTATAGAAAATGTATTAAAGGATTCTCCACACTGATCTCTCCGATTACAGCCCTCACCCAGGAAAGGTGCCAACCCTGCAGTTTGGTCTAAAGAAGCCTTACTTTGATAGGCCTTTCCTCTCTCGAAGTTGATGCCTTTAATGTTGGTGTTGGTGCTGTATTCTCCCAAACCACCAATAATGGGAAACCGCTTCCTAGCAGTTTCTACTCGCGAAAATTCCTCCCTGCTGAGAAGAATTATTCCACTGGTTACCAAGAGCTATTGACAACCAAGTTAGTATTAGAAGAGTGGAGATATCTGTTGGAGGGAGCAATTTCCCAGTGACCATCTACATGGATCATGTAGCAGCCCAGTGCTTAAATCCATGCCAAGTTCGTTGGTCCTTATTCTTTTTATGTTTTAATTTCAAGATTCTTTTCCATCCTGGCTCCCATAATGTGAAGGCAGATGCACTGTCCTGGTCCATCGATGATTTATGACCAACGTCAAATCATCAGTGCCTTTGCGGCCACCCATGTGACCCTTGTGTCACCATTAACAAAATTTTAGTGTCACCGGAGCTTCGGCCAAAGTTACTGTCCTGGGCTCCTGCTTCTCCTTCTCTGGTCAGCCCAGAGTTCTCAAGACTCTCGAGCTTATCCATACTGGTGGCCCCATATATTCCCATATATATTTCCATTATCTCACTGGGCTAATCTGAGACTATTCCAAACACATATCTATGTCTAATTATTTACAGATTTGTATGTAATCGATTAAACGTAATGCAAAACTTTCAACACAACACAAACTTTTGTAAATGTAGTGCCACAAAGGACTAATAATTTTTTGGAATAATAACACATTACGGACCTTATTCATGTCCGTTTGGCTGTGGGTATGCAATCGCACATGTCCGATGTTTTTGCAATATGCATGAGCTGAGTGCATTGCGGGTGGCAGGCCAGGGTACTTGCCCATGGGAACACCCAGCATCCCATGGAAATCACCGGGTGACTTTAGTGCCTGTGGCGGGCAGCTGATATCACCGGATGTCAGCTGCCTGCCCAGTTCCTCCCGAATGTGGACACATACATACCAATCTCTGAGGAAGCCGCTGACGTTAAAAAGGTGGAGAAACGTGTTGGTTATATTGCTCTTTTTTGGTACCAGTTTGTCAGTTGTGTTGGAGAATCCCTTTCGATGGGCGGGCCCTGATAAGGCCAGTTTTGAGTGCTAACCAGGAGTAGCCAGGAGCCCACCACCATCTCCAAAATAACAGGTGGCCACCTGTACCTACCACATAGCAGTGCCTGAATATTGCTGTGACCACTAAACTTCATACAAGCAGTGGTAATTATAAACATCTATACCTATGTGCTGGCATTTAGTCCAAAGAAGCAATTACGGTACTCTTTACCTAGAAGGGCGCCCATCGCGGTCGTCGCGGGTACATTAGTGGCCACCCGCGATGCTAACGACGCGATCAATTATCGCGTCGGTCGCGATGTCGCTAGCATCGCGGGTGGACAACAATGTACCCGCGACGACCGCGATTGATCAATCATCGCGGTCATCGCGATGTCGCTCGCATCGAGGGCGCACAATAATGTACCCGCGATGACCGCGATTTCTGGCTGTGGGAAAAAGACAAGTGAAAAAAAGGAAAAAAACAGCAAATGACATGGCATCCCTCAATTGAAAAAGTGTGAAAAATACAAAAATACATGAAAATTCCACCTAACACTTAAATGTCATAGATAACAATCAAACCGCACACCTGTTGCGGTGATTGTACAGTAAAAACGCACACATATCGCGATGATTTAACATTAGAACTGCGCAGATATCGCGGTGATTGCGGGCACATGGCGGCTGGTTGCATCATGGGTGACCATGGCCGTCATGTGCCTGCAATCACCGCGATAGTTGCGGAAAAAGCAACAAAATTCTATAAAAAAACACATCAAATTACATGGCAAACCGCGCACATATCGCCGTGATTGCGGGCACATGGCGTCCGGTTGCATCACGGGTGACCACGGCCGTCATGTGCCTGCAATCACCGCAATGGGTGCGCAAAAAAGCACCAAAATACAATAAAAAAACACATCAAATTACTTGGCAAACCGCGCACATATCACTGTGATTGCGGGGACATGGCGGCCGGTTGCATCACGGGTGACCACGGCCATCATGTGCCTGCAATCACCGCAATGGGTGCGCAAAAAAGCACCAAAATACAATAAAAAAACACATCAAATTACATGGCAAACTGCGCACATATCACCGTGATTGCGGGGACATGGCGGCCGGTTGCATCACGGGTGACCACGGCCATCATGTGCCTGCAATCACCGCGATGGGTGCGCAAAAAATCAACAAAATACAATAAAAAAACAAATCAAATTAATTGGCATTCCTTAATTATAACACAATGAAATAAGACACGACACAGGTTAAGAATTTCAAATTATGACTTATTTTTTTATTTTTAAATAAAATATATTATTTTCTTAATTTAGTATAAAATACTTTTTTTTTTTTTTTTTTAAGAATGGGGGGGGGGGAAGGTCTGGGCGAAGGTCATTGAAAGTATAGGAGAATAGATGCCTCTTGGGAGGAACTGGATTACAACAAGGCAAATCGGAATGAGGCATACAAAAAATGGGGCTCAATACGCAAAAAGGCACCCTAATGCAAACATGCACTGGGTACAGAAGAAAATGCAAATATGCGGAACAGTCCATGGTGAAGGTGCAAAACAAGTACGGACAGCTCAAAGTCCAGGAGTCCGATACTGCGACCATCAGTAACCGAAATTATGGCCTACGAGCAACAAAGTTCATCATGGAGCAAATAACAAACAGAGTGGAACAAGGGCATTGCTGCAAGGCACAATAATTTAAAAACCAATTAAAACCAAATCACTAATTAATGGCGCTCTTCACCTGGGTGGGGACTTTGTGTGCTCAACAGAGCACTTGAAATAGTCCCAGGCAAAGACGAAGGGTCTGTGACTGGTGGCAAAGGGGGCCTCGGCGCGTACATAACAGGGGCAGGAGGAGGCGGAGCATAACCCGACGCACTGTACGAAGGGTAGTGATAGGGGTAATTGGGCATTTGGGCTGCTTGCCATACGACGTTGGCAGTTGGCTCTATATTGCATGCACTAGAGAGACTTCTCATATACCAACCTCTTACACTCATGGAGCTGGTCTGGCGCCATGCCCCGCATTTCCACGGCAAGGTTATTACTAAAAATTTGGCAATCGTCAATTTGCGGTGCCTCCGGTGCCGACGTGCTAGCATGCCCTTGGACATTACGAGCAGTGCTGGACAGCTGTCTTCTGGGACGCCTCCTCGGGATAGCAGGTGCAGTGCTCTCCGTCATTGGAGTACTGTCCCCCTCTGCAACTGCCACAGGCTCCTGCTCTGTCTCAGGGGGAACTTCCTAGAAAGGGGAAAAAAAGGGAAAATGTTAATAACATGACATTTCACAGTCACTTACATGCAAGACATTTTTCAGGAAATACTTACAACGTCCACACTCTCCGCTGCAACGGACGAAGAGGTGTCCTCCGTATCACTTCCCCCTGTTCCACTCTGTTCTCTCTGCTCCAAGATAAACTTCATCCGCTCGTAGTACCATAATTTCGGCACGTAGACGTCATCAGCATCGGCTCCGGAACTCTGAGACTGCCGTACTCGCTTCATCTCCTTCACCATAACTGTCCGCATATTCGTCATCCTCTTCTGTACCCAGGCGACGTCTGCATTAGGTACCCGTTTGCGTACAAGAGCCACCATTTTCCGATACGCCTCATTCCTCTTCGCCTTGTTGTAGTAATCCGGATGTTTCATCTCCCAGAGGCACCTATTCTCCTTATACAAATCAATGACCTTCGCCATGAAACCGTTGGTTAGTTCTCGCTGAGACATTGCTGTAAAACAAAAACACAAACAAAACCATCTATAAGTAATTGATGTCTATACGGTATGTCAAAATGGTATCGCATCACATCAAATGGCACAACTCCCATGGCATCTGATGTGAGGCGATACCATTTTCACCAAAAATCATTCACATTTTCTAGTATACCACCCCCACTATCCACGCGCACCCGAAGCGTGGCGAGCGGCGGCGGTACGCGTCCTCCTACCTTTTCATACCCCTACTATCCACGTCGGCGTGGAGTTGAGAATAGAATAGTGTGGCGAGCGCAGCGAGCCACCAAGGCCCGAAGCGTGGCGAGCGCAGCGAGCCCCGCGAGGGGACGCAGATACCTTCACAGGTAAGCGCGTCCCTTCGCGGGCTTCACTGCAATACGAGCACAGTTACCAGTGAAGCCGTTGAAGGGACGCGCTTACCTGTAAAGGTATCCGCGTCCCCTCACGGGGCTCGCTGCGCTCGCCACGCTTCGGGCCTCGGTGGCTCGCTGCGCTCGCCACACTATTATATTCTCAACTCCACGCCGACGTGGATAGTAGGGCATGAAAAGGTCGGAGGACGCGTACCGTCGCCCCTCGCGGGCTCCCTGCGCTCACCACGCTTCGGGTGCGCGTGGATAGTGGGGGTGGTACCCTGGGAAAAAAAGGCATTTGGGTTACATTTACAAATTAATTAGAAGAACAATTTAAGCACGACTTACCTTATTCGGGGGATAACGGCGTTTATTTGTCTTTTTTTTTCTTCAATTCCACCGATTACAGCAACTTCAATTCCCCAAAAAAATAAAAAAAACATCATTAATCAAAATCAAATGACATAGAAATCCACTGATTATCAGTCGGTGACATATGTTGCTATGGCTTTTTACACATAGCAACCACCGTTTCAATGTTAATTCACAGTGTAAAATGCTGGTTGCTATGTGCAAGCGTGCATAGCAACACTTGTCACAAACATAATATATGCAGGTGACGTATGTTGCTATGCGCTATTTCGCATAGCAACCAGTGTTATCCACTGTAATTTTAACAGACTTACATTGGTTGCTATGTGCAATACCATATAGCAACATAAGTCACTCACCGATAATATGGTGACGTACATTGCCATGTGCTACTGCACATCGCAAGCAGTGTTATGTGCAATTTTTATTATACTGACATTGATTACCCCTGGCCATCTCTCCTACTCCTCTGGCCCACTCCAACTGCCCCTAGGACCCCCTCCTACCCTTGTTCCCCACAAACCATATGCCCCCCTCTCCCCCTCCCCCCGAGGTCCGTGTGGATAGTGGGCGTGGTACACTGGGGAAAAAAGGCATTTAGGACACATTTACAAGTTAATTAGAAGCACAATTTACCTTATTTCGGGGCGTTCAATTGGCCACAGGCCAAATGTCAATGGCAAAAGCTGGCGATTGACAGCAACTGCAATAACAAACCCAAAAAAACCCCATCAATAATCCAAATTCAATTACATAAAAATCCACAGCCACTATCCACGCGGACCCGAAGCGTGGCGAGCGGCGGCGGTACGCGTCCTCCGACCTTTTCATACCCCCACTATCCACGTCGGCGTGGAGTTGAGAATAGAATAGTGTGGCGAGCGCAGCAAGCCACCGAGCCCGAAGCGTGGCGAGCGCACGCGGATACCTTCACAGGTAAGCGCGTCCCTTCGCGGGCTTCACTGCAATACGACCACAGATACCAGTGAAGCCCGCGAAGGGACGCGCTTACCTGTGAAGGTATCCGCGTCCCCTCGCGGGGCTCGCTGCGCTCGCCACTTTTCGGGCTCGGTGGCTCGCTGCGCTCGCCACACTATTCTATTCTCAACTCCACGCCGACGTGGATAGTGGGGGTATGAAAAGGTCGGAGGACGCGTACCGCCGCCCCTCGCGGGGCTCGCTGCGCTCGCCACGCTTCGGGTCCGCGTGGATAGTGGGAGTGGTACACTGGGGAAAAAAGGCATTTAGGACACATTTACAAGTTAATTAGAAGCACAATTTACCTTATTTCGGGGCGTTGAATTGGCCACAGGGCAAATTCCAAAAGCCAGAAGCTGGCGATTGACAGCAACTGCAATAACAAACCCCAAACAAAACCCCATCATTAATCCAAATTCAATGACATAAAAATCCACAGCCACTATCCACGCGGACCCGAAGCGTGGCGAGCGGCGGCGGTACGCGTCCTCCGACCTTTTCATACACCCACTATCCACGTTGGCGTGGAGTTGAGAATAGAATAGTGTGGCGAGCGCAGCGAGCCACCGAGCCCGAAGCGTGGCGAGCGCAGCGAGCCCCGCGAGGGGACGCGGATACCTTCACAGGTAAGCGCGTCCCTTCGCGGGCTTCACTGCAATACGACCACAGATACCAGTGAAGCCCGCGAAGGGACGCGCTTACCTGTGAAGGTATCCACGTCCCCTCGCGGGGCTCGCTGCGCTCGCCACGCTTCGGGCTCAGTGGCTCGCTACGCTCGCCACACTATTCTATTCTCAACTCCACGCCGACGTGGATAGTGGGGGTATGAAAAGGTCGGAGGACGCGTACCGCCGCCCCTCGCGGGGCTCGCCACGCTTCGGGTCCGCGTGGATAGTGGGCGTGGTACACTGGGGAAAAAAGGCATTTAGGACACATTTACAATTTAATTAGAAGCACAATTTACCTTATTTCGGGGCGTTGAATTGGCCACAGGGCAAATTCCAAAAGCCAGAAGCTGGCGATTGACAGCAACTGCAATAACAAACCCCAAACAAAACCCCATCATTAATCCAAATTCAATGACATAAAAATCCACAGCCACTATCCACGCGGACCCGAAGCGTGGCGAGCGGCGGCGGTACGCGTCCTCCGACCTTTTCATACCCCCACTATCCACGTCGGTGTGGAGTTGAGAATAGAATAGTGTGGCGAGCGCAGCGAGCCACCGAGCCCGAAGCGTGGCGAGCGCAGCGGATACCTTCACAGGTAAGCGCGTCCCTTCGCGGGCTTCACTGCAATACGACCACAGATACCAGCGAAGGGACGCGCTTACCTGTGAAGGTATCCGCGTCCCCTCGCGGGGCTCGCTGCGCTCGCCACTCTTCGGGCTCGGTGGCTCGCTGCGCTCGCCACACTATTCTATTCTCAACTCCACGCCGACGTGGATAGTGGGGGTATGAAAAGGTCGGAGGACGCGTACCGCCACCCATCGCGGGGCTCGCTGCGCTCGCCATGCTTCGGGTCCGTGTGGATAGTGGGCGTGGTACACTGGGGAAAAAAGGCATTTAGGACACATTTACAATTTAATTAGAAGCACAATTTACCTTATTTCGGGGCGTTGAATTGGCCACAGGGCAAATTCCAAAAGCCAGAAGCTGGCGATTGACAGCAACTGCAATAACAAACCCCCCAAAAAAAACCATCAATAATCCAAATTCAATGACATAAAAATCCACAGCCACTATCCACGCGGACCCGAAGCGTGGCGAGCGGCGGCGGTACGCGTCCTCCGACCTTTTCATACCCCCACTATCCACGTCGGCGTGGAGTTGAGAATAGAATAGTGTGGCGAGCGCAGCGAGCCACCGAGCCCGAAGCGTGGCGAGCGCACGCGGATACCTTCACAGGTAAGCGCGTCCCTTCGCGGGCTTCACTGCAATACGACCACAGATACCAGTGAAGCCCGCGGAGGGACGCGCTTACCTGTGAAGGTATCCGCGTCCCCTCGCGGGGCTCGCTGCGCTCGCCACGCTTCGGGCTCGCTGCGCTCGCCACACTATTCTATTCTCAACTCCACGCCGACGTGGATAGTGGGGGTATGAAAAGGTCGGAGGACGCGGGGCTCGCTGCGCTCGCCACGCTTCGGGTCCGCGTGGATAGTGGGGGTGGTACACTGGGGAAAAAAGGCATTTGGGTTACATTTACAAATTAATTAGAAGAACAATTTAAGCACGACTTACCTTATTAGGGCGATAACAGGGTTTATTTTTCTTTTTTTTCTAAAATCCAGCAATAACAGCAACTGCAATTCCCCAAAAAAATAAAAAAAACTTCATTAATCAAAATCCAATGACATAGAAATCCACTGATTATCAGTCGGTGACATATGTTGCTATGGCTTTTTTACACATAGCAACCACCGTTTCAATGTTAATTTACAGTGTATCCACTGTAATTTTAACAGACTTACATTGGTTGCTATGTGCAATACCATATAGCAACATAAGTCACTCACCGATAATATGGTGACGTACATTGCCATGTGCTAGTGCACATCGCAAGCGGTGTTAAAAATGGTGGTTGCTATGTGTAAAAAGCCATAGCAACATATGTCACCGACTGATTATAAGTCGGTGACATATGTTGCTATGGCTTTTTACACATAGCAACCACCGTTTTTAACACCGCTTGCGATGTGCACTAGCACATGGCAATGTACGTCACCATATTATCGGTGAGTGACTTATGTTGCTATATGGTATTGCACATAGCAACCAATGTAAGTCTGTTAAAATTACAGTGGATAACACTGGTTGCTATGCGAAATAGCGCATAGCAACATACGTCACCTGCATATATTATGTCTGTGACAAGTGTTGCTATGCACGCTTGCACATAGCAACCAGCATTTTACACTGTAAATTAACATTGAAACGGTGGTTGCTATGTGTAAAAAGCCATAGCAACATATGTCACCGACTTATAATCAGTCGGTGACATATGTTGCTATGGCTTTTTACACATAGCAACCACCGTTTCAATGTTAAATCACAGTGTAAAATGCTGGTTGCTATGTGCAAGCGTGCATAGCAACAATTGTCACAAACATAATATATGCAGGTGACGTATGTTGCTATGCGCTATTTCGCATAGCAACCAGTGTTATCCACTGTAATTTTAACAGACTTACATTGGTTGCTATGTGCAATACCATATAGCAACATAAGTCACTCACTGATAATATGGGATGCGGTCATTTTATCGAATGACATTAGTTCGAATGTCATTTGGTCGACCCCACTAGGTCGAATGTGTGAAAAGGTTGACATGGGTTTATGTCGACTGCCATTAGGTCGACTGGGCTTAGGTGGAATTGCTCTTTTTGGGTTTTTTTGGTGCTGACATGTGCCGACAGGAGGTGGTTCATGCCCTACCATCCACTAGGGCGTGGAGGAGGTTATTAAAGATGTGGCGAGCAAAGCGAGCGATGCGAGGGTCCGATTCACTATGTCAACAGTGTCCATGTCAACACTGTTGACATTTCGGCCCAAAAAACCCCAAAAAGAGCAATTCGACCTAACCCCAGTCGACCTAATGGCAGTCGACATAGTCGGAAGGTCGACATAAACCCATGTCAACCTTTTCACACATTCGACCTACTGGGGTCGACCAAATGACATTAGTTCCAATGATCCACACCCCTCCAACTGCCACTGGGACCCCCTTCTACCCTTCTTCCACACAAGCCATCTGCCCCCTCCCACCCCCTCCCCCCTCTCCCCCCCTCCCTCTCCCCCCCCTCTCCCCCCCTCCCTCTCCCCCCTCCTCTCCCCCCCTGTCCCCCTCTCCCCCCCCAAAATTTATCCAAAAACGCCACAGGCCACTTACATGTGCTCAGGGGCAGGGTGTGGAAGCGATTGCGCGCTCTGTAGTGAGTGAAATGCATGCTGGGACACTTCCTGCCTTCCCTACATGCATTTTTTCAGTTTGAGTGACATTACTGGATGAAATCGCGGGCATCGCGGGAATCGCGGGCATTGAGGTGTACAATGCACAACTCAATACCCGCGATGCCCGCGATTTCAATGTTACTTTACTAGTGCTAAAAGTGCATGAAATCGCGGTCATCGCGGGCATCCCAGGCATTGTGGTGTACATTACACAGCTCAATGCCCGAGATGCCCGCGATGACCGCGATTTCAATGTTAACTGGCCTAAAATGATGATGGAATCACATTTCTGTGAACCTCTGTCACACAGAAACAGTGTGAGAGGTGACAGCAGGTGTAATTTCGAGGGGGGCAATAATTACAGGACAATAATTACAGGGCCACTATAAGGCAAGTGGTGATATACTAAAATGAGATTGCTGTGATCCTCTGTCACACATAAGCAGTGTGAGAGGTGTCAGCAAATGATTTGGGCCAAATGTACAATTAGCAAAAAATTACAGGGACCCAATACAGCTAGGGGTGATTCATGAACTATTTTAGGGACCCAATACGGCTAAGGGGGTGATACATGATTAATTACAGGGACAAAATATGGCTAAGGGGTGCAACATTATGGGTGAACACTGCTTAAGATACCAGGGAATCTAACTACTTTTTTGGGGGTGAGAGCAGGAAATGGGCCTAATTCAGGTGTGTGTGCAAATTCACTCATACATGCAAAATCACTCAACTGACTCAGTAAAGACAAGTTTGAATAAAAGGCAGTAATTTACTTGAATAAAAAATAGATAACATTGAAATGCAAACAAACAGTAGCATAAAAAAAACAGCTTTACAAGTTTAAAGTCCATAGTTTTTCAGTCATCTTTCTCTAACAATGTTAAGGCGTGTAAAATACGCTCAAAAGTTTGGTTCATACCTATGCTCTTTCTCCACATAAATTCTTGTAGATAGCCTTCCAGCAAATGTCTGGCAGTACCCCGGTGGCGTTTATTGCGCCATTTCGCCGCCCCCCACATGCGCTCAATGTTCTGGGTGTGCACCCCTGTTGTGGGGTCCACAAAGTTAAACCTATGATTAACTTGAGCGTGCTGGAAGCCTGCCGCCTCCAGCTGTTCTGTATTATAGGCCCTCCAGCAATCACTGTATATGGTGGAGCCCGGCTCCACATGCTCCACAATGGCAGCCAATAAAGTGGGGGCGTCCTGGGTGGCCACTTTTGTGGCAAAGCACTGCCCAGTTTCCCGGCAGATGCCCCCAAACACCCACTGCTGGGGTAGCACACGGCCGACATGGGACTTGCGGCGGACAAACAGAGTCTCGTCGACCTCGACTATTTTGTCGGGCCCTCCAATGCGGCGCTGGGGCTGAGCCATCAAGTCCATGAGGCACGCCTCCCTCATGTACTTATTGTACAGTACCGTTGTCTTGGGGGAGATGCCAAGGTGCCGCTCACAGTAGTCGCCGGAAGTCAACTCCTCGGACCAGTTGAAGATGAACCTGATGATGTTCACAAGCGACATCCGGCACCCAGGAATGAAGAGGCCAGCGCAGAGACTGATCTTCTGGCGGCAGGCTCTCACGTGGCAGCGCCACATCACCTCCTTCTCGCTTAGCTTCATGGCATGCCCATTGCTGCAGGTAGCTTCCTTGGGCAACAGGTGATGCTCCTGGAGGAATCGGATAGCCTCCGTCTGAGGCAGGGAGTACATGTTCACTCCAGATCCAGATGCCATGGCCATGACAGAAACAGCAGAAGGCCGAATTAGCAGCAGGGCCTCAGTCACCAATAGAAACAGCAGCACAGTCTCTGTAATCACGGTGACTCAGCAGCAGAATGAACAGCAGCAGCAACACTGGAATCAGCAGCAGGCTCTCAGGAATCAGTAATAATCAATCAAAACGCAAATCTCTCTCTCTCAAACCACAGCTCCTCTCAACCAACAAAATTCGGTACTTATGTAGTATCTGGGCTGCCGATTTCTAAATCGGGTCGGATCGGGAGATCGCATCGCATCGCATGCGACCATGCGATTCGATGCGATGCGATGCGATGCGATGACCCGATTTTTCCATAGGAATCAATGTTAAAATGGACTGAGTCCATTTTAACATGGAATTCAATGGGAAAAATGGGTCCTTTTCATACCCCTACTATCCAAGTGGGCATGGAGTTGGATATAAACCTGTGGCGAGCGTAGCGAGCCACCGAGCCCGAAGCGTGGCGAGCGAAGCGAGCCCCGCGAGGGGACGAATACCGTCCCCTCGCGGGGCTCGCTTCGCTCGCCACGCTTCGGGCTCGGTGGCTCGCTACGCTCGCCACAGGTTTATATCCAACTCCATGCCCACTTGGATAGTAGGGGTATGAAAAGGACCCATTTTTCCATAGGAATCATTTTAACATTGATTCCTATGGAAAAATCGGGTCATCGCATCCGATATCGCATCCGATATCGGATGCGATGCGATGCGATATCGCATCGCATCGCATCTGATTGTATGCCTTAACTTAAGGCATACAATCAAAAAATCGGCAGCCCAGATACTACATAAGTACCCAAAATTCCCCACAAAATCAAGGTCTTTTAAACTGTCACAGGGGGGCGGTCTGAGGCAGTGGGATGTACCCTTTGTTGTTATTGTCCTATAAACATCTGTCACTATGCAGACACAGGGGGTTGGCCTCAGACAGGAGGATGGTGTCAACATGAGTAACTAGGCAGACGGACCTAGGGCAGATGTAGCTAGGCAGACTAAGGGCCATTCCACCTATTACAGATGTTACCATGCAGAATTAGGGTCATTAAAGGGTCATTTGAACCCATTACAGATGTGAGTGTGGCTGGAAATCGCGGTCATCGCGGGCATCTTGTGCACAAAATAACACCCGCGATGCCTCAATCACCGCGATTTTACAATGGGGCCGACGAAAAAGTTGAGGAATCACTGCCATCGCGGTGATCGCGGGCATCTTGTCCACCAAAATAACACCCGCGATGCCTCAATCACCGCGATTTTACATGCTGCCGATTAGAAAGTTGAGGCATCGCGGTGATCTTGGCCCGCAAATAGTACCCGCGATGCCTCAATCACCGCGATGAGCGCAATTTTACACCCGACAATTGCGATGAACATCGTGGGCGCCCTTCTAGGTAAAGAGTACCGCAATTACTATAGCCCATGCAGGCTAAACTAACAACTAACAGCTGTTTTTCTGTGCTTATTAACAACTCCTAAGCTTGTGCATGAACTGCTTCATATTCATTATCTAACTACAGTATCTGCTAAACATCTTATTGGGACTTCAGTTTTACCAAGAAGGGGTATAATTTTCCCCAGGAGATATCTTACCTGCATTAACATAAATATCCCCTTGAGAGGATCTATCTTGTCATTTTACTATATATCAGATTGCATGCATTTGCTTTTTATTATGAATATAATTTATAATGAATTTTATATTAACTTGTTCTTTACTATTTCAGCTCAGTGCTTGTGTTTTTGTTTTGGCATATATAAGTGACCTGAGAGTCACTTTATATATGCGTGCAAGCACCACATCTTTCGACGGTCGGAGATCATCGAAAGATGTGGGAGTTCCCCCCCCCCGGCCTGCGAATGGATGTTTATGTAAAGCATCCATTCGCAGGCAATGCGAATGGGGGGGGGGGGGCGGCCTGCCACTTGCAGGGTGGACTCTGGTGGACTCGAAAGGGGTACGAATTTGCATCCGAGCTAGTCAACCAGTAGTCATACAGCAGTACTTTCCATGCTTTTCCTTGCTTGTATTAAAATGACCATTGTCAACCATGAACTCCTTATCTGTTCATGAATGACACAGTGGGGGAAATTTACTAAGATGGGAGTTTTATTTCTTTATTTCACATAGGATGTTACTCTGGGCAACCAATCAGATATTATCTATTCTGATTGGGTGTCCATAGCAACATTCCATGTGAAATTGAACTCCCATCTTAGTAAATTTCCCCCCAATATATTTACTTTTTTTGTCTGTAATAAAACCCACATAAACTAATAAAAAAAACAAAATAAAAACAAAACAGGGTGCTGAGATTAGTATATTGGGGATGCAGTTTAAATCCCGGCGTCCAGAATCCCAACCGCCGAAATCCCGACAGTTTCTCCCTCCGTGGGTGTCCACGACACCCCTGGAGGGAGAAAAAATTAGCGTGCCGAGCGTAGCGAGGCACCGGGCCCGCTGTGTGGCGAGCGCAGCGGGCCCGCTGTGTGGCGAGCGCAGCGAGCCCGCAAGGGGGGACGATCCACGTCCCCCCCCTTGTCGGGATTTCGGCGGTCGGGATTCCGGGGTCGGGATTTTGAACGCCGGGATCCCGACCGCCGGGATTTCATACTGAATCCGTATAATGCTGCTTTCACATTGCCAAAACGTTTAAGACCCGGTATTTTAAAACAGAAATTAAACCGGGTCTGAGCCACTTGACCCCTTTCACATTTCAGGTGAAAAACGGTATATTACCGTTTTAAACCCCTTTCACACTGCAGTAAATACCGGGTCTCAAGCAGGTTTGCAGTGTGAAATCAGTGGAGAACAGGACAGACAGTAGCACTGAGACAGCGCAGTGCATATTTAATGAGCGGGTCCACTCGTTACATATGCGCATATGTAATGAGCGGGTCTGTTCATCCACATTTTGCAAAAAGCAGATGCAGTTTTTTGTACCTCTTGCAGTGCAGAAGATTGATGGTGGTTCCAAAAATATGTACTGTATGTTGCAACCAAGGTAAGCATCTATCCAGAAATTCCAGATGTCAGTCAATTTTTCTTTTACGCAAAGGGACGGAAAGACTCACACTAGGTGAGTCAAGCAGCGCTCAAATCAATGAAATGATACCAGAAATTTAAAAAGGTATAACAATTTTTTACTGTTTCTTTAAAAACACATGTAAATACAATACACAAATAAAATCAATTTATAATGACATAATGGATAAAGGGGGGGAATAAAAGTAAATTGGAATGAATGTAAAAAATGCAAATGAATTTGAACAAAAGTCCTGCCTCAATGGACACAAAAGAGTATACTGTGTCGACACTTTTGAAGAAACAATGGGTAAGTGCACGTTACCAACAATGAGTAGTAGATCCCTTGGATGAGGGTGGTACTGGGGGTCCTCTCGATGTTTGCGGAGATGTTAGATGCCGCTGGAGGTTATCAAAGCTTTTGATAAAGCTGCAGGACGCAGTGAAACCCGTTAGGTGATTGCCCCCCACCTCTGGACACCACTGTGACACTTTGACAGACCTGGACATCACTTCTGTTGTTCACTCCAATTGGCACTTATTATTTGGCGGACACCGTGCATGTCAAACCCCTGGTTAACAACATCTACACCAGCGTGGACTGCTACCCGGCACGGAAGCCACTTCCTCATCCCACTATTTGAAATACTATCTGGGTGGAATCGCTCCAGACAACCTTGGTGATTGAGACAAACACACCAGTCTCTCACCCCAACTACAAAAAGGTCTGGTTAACATCAAGCGGTAACCTCCAGCGGCATCTAACATCTCCGCAAACATCGAGAGGACCCCCAGTACCACCCTCATCCAAGGGATCTACTACTCATTGTTGGTAACGTGCACTTACCCATTGTTTCTTCAAAAGTGTCGACACAGTATACTCTTTTGTGTCCATTGAGGCGGGACTTTCGTTCAAATTCATTTGCATTTTTTACATTCATTCCAATTTACTTTTATTCCCCCCCTTTATCCATTATGTCATTATAAATTGATTTTATTTGTGTATTGTATTTACATGTGTTTTTAAAGAAACAGTAAAAAATTGTTATACCTTTTTAAATTTCTGGTATCATTTCATTGATTTGAGCGCTGCTTGACTCACCTAGTGTGAGTCTTTCCGTCCCTTTGCATTCTCAAGTGGGGAGTGACTACCCCCACAACCAAGCAGCTGCTCTACTCGGAGAACCAGCTCATTGCAAGGCGCCTGACTATTCCTAGTGAATAACATTCCTTTTTCCCAATTTTTCTTTTACCTAGCTGATGATTAGATAGCTTGCCTTACAGAAGGATCTTTGCCACTCTCCTCCGCTGCGACCAGAGACGCGGCTGGCAGGGGAATCTGTGCCGCAGGGGTGCAAAGTCTCTATTCACATGCAGACGGAGACCCTGTGCCCCTCCAAAAATGGCCGCTGCAGTAAAGGAGACAGATGGTAGAGGTGTTCCATCACCTCTATCGTCTGTCAAGGAAGTGTAGAGTGCCCAGTGCTACTTGGAAGGGCAGATTCTGGGAGACTGTGGCCCTGCAACCCCAAGGAATGAGCATGTAAACTCCCCTGACAACGAGCATTTAAACTCCTCTGGCAATGACCACATAAACCCCCTGGCAACAAGCACATATCTGGCAATGAGCATGTAACCAATGGCAAAAAGGACATAGGGCGGGATGTTCTAACATCCACAGCCCTGTTTGCCCCCCTTTGCCGGCCACCACATTCTTAATGACCGCATATGCTCTAATACTGGGGTAGCCAACCCTAGTACTCGAGAGCTACCAACAGTCTCCTCACAGAATCACAAGGGAGCTAATTAGCTCCACCTGTGGATCTTTTAAAATGTGTCAGTGGTTAATGAGTGCAGCTGTGCAGCAGCTAGGTTGTCTGGAAAATGTGAACTGTTGGTAACTTTCGAGGGCTAGGGTTGGCTACCACTGCTCTAACATATGCAATCATTAACGCAAGGGACAGCTCTTGCGATAAGAGCTGTCCATTGCGATGCGGCCGCAGGGCATGCGGTAAGAAGCCCATAGGCTTCTGTAGGGAATTGCCAGCTTTTGCTGGCGATTCCCTCCGCATCGGTTACACTGCGGAGGGGGCACAGAGCATACAGAAATGCGGTAAAAACCCTGATAACGGGGTTTTTACCAACATTTCTGTTTTAGAGAATCCCCCCATAACCCTCTGGCAACAGTGGGTAAGGGTTCAGGGAAGGAGGGGGACCCACAGCACATCGCCGGCCATCGCTTTTGCATTAATAATCGCCTATGTTACTGAATATGCGATTATTAACACTGCGAGTGCCGGTGATGTGCAGCCAGGGTTATAAGAGAATCCCGCCCAATGAGTTATTCTTTATTTTTTGAACTTTGTCTCCCTTATCTTGGCTCTTGCTGAATTGGCTGTTTCATTTCCCTATTCAGCTTCTTTACAGTAAATGTTCTTAAGGTGCCCATGCACTGTGCAATGCGTGCTCCCATGGGCATCTCATCGCACAGTACAAAAAGTATGTGCTGCACATACTTTTTGTACTGTCTTCTGATCGAATTGCATGCGTTTCGATGCGATCCAGCCCATAACGGGTGTGATCATCACACCCTGTATGGGCACTGTATCAGAATAGGGCCTAAACACGTAGTGAATTTAGCCTATTTTCTAAGAGATTTGAGTAGATTGCTTAGAAAATAAGCACACATCACTGTGTGTATGTGTAGGCCCCATAGCGATGTGGGGCCCCGCTTGTCACTATAGCCATGAGATATTATATATATATATATATATAGACACAGGAACACCCTGCACTCAACTTGTTAGAAAAGTAGCTTGCTGCGGTGCCATCCACGAGAACTCCACAGAATCCTATTGTATATCAGTAGAATGAAGGCGGCACTCACACAGTCTCTTTGAAGAAATAAAAATCCTTTATTCAGCGGTCCTACGCCGTTACGGAATCACCTCCGTCATCAGGGACACAAAGCATGTACATATACATAGGCAATAAATACCCAACAATCCAACATTAACCCGCCCCCCATGTCCCACCCGATTGGCTGATCCAACAGCCTCCCCGGCACGAAGCGCGCCACACACACCTGTCAACGCAAATCACATCAGACGCAGGACACCCGGATCACAGCAGGCAGCGCGCAAGACTCTCACACTGACCTGCGCTTCCGCCCACGTGACCGGAGCGTCCCCCCATCAGATAGGCTTGACAGGCTGCGTGTCATCACCCCGCAACAGGAAGCTGAAGTCCCAGATCAAAACGGTTTCTATGGAAACAACAAACAATAATAAAACATCGTAAAAAACATGTTTAAAACCATCTAAAATGATTTGAAAGAAAACACGCAGCATCACAGTAACACAATAATCTCTGGTAATGTAGTACGGTATCCAATATTAGATTATACCTTCATAGTAATCAATACATAATACGATCACTGAAAGTCAGCGGTCTGACAATATCCCAGAACAACCATAAAGCATATACCATGGTATGACAAATGATCTTATGACAAATCATCAAATTTGGCTATGCTGATAAATAAATAAATAAATATGTACAGGAAAAACATAAAAAGAAGTTAGATTAGAGAAATAGAAAAACCTATGTACCATCCAGGAGAGTCAAAGAAAACACTGGAGCCCCAGCGTTTCATTTAGACCCCCCGGGGACATGGTTCTTAATGCAAAAATCCAACGACTCTCCTTTTGAAGTAAGATCTTGTTCCTATTACCCCCTCTGATTAGTGATGGAACATGATCTATAATCATAGTACGAATACTAGCAACATTATGTTTAAAAATCGAACAATGCCTGGCCACAGGCTGATCACTGTGGCCACTAGCCAGGGCTTGTTGTATGGCTGACCTATGTTGGGCCATACGCTCTTTAAAGGAGCGTTGGGTCTTCCCAACATAGGTCAGTCCACAAGGGCAGGTCAAAGTGTAGATAATGTAAACAGAAGAACACGTCAGGGGAAATTTGATGAAGATTTTATTCCCTTTGTGCGGATGGGTAAAAAAACTCCCAACTGACATGGACCTGCACGTGGTGCAACCCAAGCACCTGAAACAACCATTTTTTCTAGAGAGAAAATTCTGGGCAGGGGGGGCTTTGTCCCAACCAGTTATGTCATATTTAACTACCCTGTCCTTGATACTCCGACCCCTAGTATAACTAGGGAGTATCTTGGATTTCTGTAACAGGGGTAAATCACTGTCAGAAGACACCAATGGCCATAAATTTGTAACCCTCTTAGTTTTCTTCTCAGAGCCGATGGTATAGCGATTAACCCAAGGTACCCGTTTATCCAGTTTATTATTGGCGGGAACCGTTTTGGGATTTAACAGCTGATCCCTGGGTATGTGCATAACCTTGTTTTTGAGGACCTCCATTTCAGTTCTGGGGTATCCCCTCGACACAAACTTGTCTACCATTGCTTGAAGGGCACCCGGTAATTCCTCTAAATCAGATGTAATTCTCCGCACACGTAATAATTGGGAATACGGGAGCCCCTTGCGCAATGGAGTAGGATGGAAGCTTTCATTCCTCAGAAGGGTATTCCTGTCTGTCGCCTTCACAAAGAGAGAAGTGCCAATAACAGCACCCCTCCTTGCGATTGCGACATCCAGGAATTCCACACGCTCAGTACTCATAGTGTAGGTGAACCCAACCACACTGCCACTGTGGTTGTGGTCAGAAAACAACTGTTCAAGGTCAGATTTGTCACTACCCCAGAAGATCAGCAGATCGTCAATGTACCGCTTATACAACAGTACTTCAGACCTCAGGGTACCATCTTTAAAGAAAAGGCTTTGTTCGATATGATGCATAAAGGCGTTGGCATATGCCGGGGCCACAGCGGACCCCATGGCACAGCCAGCCACCTGTAAATAGTATTTTCCTTCAAAAAGAAAGTAATTTTTGGTCAAAATAAAAGTCAGCAGACATATGAAAAATTCCACAGGTGGGCCATCATACTCCTCATCATTAGTGATTAGCGCACGCACAGCCTCCACACCTGCATCATGGGGGATACAGGTGTAGAGGCTTGTAACGTCCGCCGTACACATCACCCAATCACCCTCAAGGGTATCGTGACCTGAGAGACCAGCAAGGATGGATAACAAGGACGTAGTATCTCTTAGGTAGGTACTCAATCTCTGTATGCAAGGATTTAAAATAGAATCCAAATACACCGCTACCGGGTGCATCAAGGACCCCCTAGATGATATAATTGGACGCCCAGGGGGGTGCGCAGGGTCCTTGTGCACCTTCGGTAGGGTGTAAAACAAAGGCACTACAGGATACTCTACCATTAATGCCTGTTTCAATTCAACATCAATAACCCCATCATCAACAGCCAATTTCAGAATGCAATCAAGTTCATGTTTAAACTTTACTGTTGGATTATTACTAAGTGGTAAGTAAGTTCTAACATCACTAAGTTGTTTTATGCATTCAGTTCTATAATCAGTTAAGTCCTGAACAATCACCGCACCCCCCTTATCCGCATTACGAATAATAATGTCCCTCCTCTTAGACAAACTGTCTAAGGCTAGTTGTTGGGTAAGTGAAAGGTTATACCTTATGCCAACTGGAACCGACTCCTCTTTTCCCAGCTGGTCCACCATCCTTGTAAATGTCCTTATAGAGGGATTAATAGAGGGGGGATCGAATCTTGAACGGGGTGCAATTTTTTTCAGCTGCTCAGGTAGAACCACTTTTTTCACAACCTGGGCTGAAGGGGTGGTTTTCCCAAAATGGTCCTTTAGTCGTAAAGTCCGATGCAGCTTGTAGGTATCAACCTTCCACTGGAAGGGATCGGGCTTGACTGTTGGGACAAACGACAACCCTTTTGTCAGGACTTCGGTCTCAGTTGCTGATAATGGGCTGCTTGAGAGATTGAAGACTAGGCATTCACTTTTCTCGGAGGGCGAGTGCTTGCTCTGGCGGCAGTTTTGCCCTGCCCGCCGCGTCCTCTTCCGCCGCGTTTGTTGGCTGCGGCCGGGTTGGGTACCCCTAAAGGGATCCCTGCGGCATTGGAATTAGAGCAAGATGATTCACCCTCACTTTGGGAGGTACTGGATCCGTAGTTAGACTGCTGGAACCTATACGGTTTTCTACGGCCATACTGAGCCCTTGTACCATCCTGCTGGTTCCCGGCATTTAACCATGGGTAGACCCTTCTCTGATCATAGTCCAGCTGTACTTTTTTAACTTTTTCCTTTTTAAAAGCAATCAGATCATACTTATATTTTTCCAACTGTACATTGATCTTGTCAAGCCAATTAGTCTGAGAGTCCTGTGATAATGTAATGGAATGTGCCGTTTCAAAGGTGGTAATTTGCTGCTGCAGATCTTTTTGCTCCCTGGTAGCTTCTTCAATCACCAGCAGGAGTAAATCATGCGAACATTTGTTTAACACACCTATCCAGCGACGGCAAAAGGCGATGTTGTATCTGCCTATCGTTGGAGTATTTTTAATTCTAAAACCCCTGGGAATCTGTTTCCGTCGGTAATAATCAGATAAACTGACACTGTGGCACATAAAGTCACATTCCTTTTGTTTAAGCCGTAATAATTGGCTATACAGAACTTCAGGGGTTAATGGTAATGACACATCCTCAAATTGTTGTTTGGACAATATTGCTTCTGCATCAATGTCACTAAGACTTACAGTTTCACTCAGATTGAGCCTCATGAAGTCCAGGGCCTCGTCCAACCGCTGACTTGCAGACATCTTATAGTGTGGATGCTGGTTTCACAATCAAAAACAGGAAAGTGCTTGCAATGAACGTCACAATCCACTTATTCCCATAAAACAGTCCCGGACACAGGGAGACTTGTTATTCAAACAAGTATTCAATTATAGGTGCCTTGGAGAGACATCCGTGGTATAAAGGAGCCACAGACTGTCATATGTAGACACAGGAACACCCGGCACTCAACTTGTTAGAAAAGTAGCTTGCTGCGGTGCCATCCACGAGAACTCCACAGAATCCTATTGTATATCAGTAGAATGAAGGCGGCACTCACACAGTCTCTTTGAAGAAATAAAAATCCTTTATTCAGCGGTCCTACGCCGTTACGGAATCACCTCCGTCATCAGGGACACAAAGCATGTACATATACATAGGCAATAAATACCCAACAATCCAACATTAACCCGCCCCCCATGTCCCACCCGATTGGCTGATCCAACAGCCTCCCCGGCACGAAGCGCGCCACACACACCTGTCAACGCAAATCACATCAGACGCAGGACACCCGGATCACAGCAGGCAGCGCGCAAGACTCTCACACTGACCTGCGCTTCCGCCCACGTGACCGGAGCGTCCCCCCATCAGATAGGCTTGACAGGCTGCGTGTCATCACCCCGCAACAGGAAGCTGAAGTCCCAGATCAAAACGGTTTCTATGGAAACAACAAACAATAATAAAACATCGTAAAAAACATGTTTAAAACCATCTAAAATGATTTGAAAGAAAACACGCAGCATCACAGTAACACAATAATCTCTGGTAATGTAGTACGGTATCCAATATTAGATTATACCTTCATAGTAATCAATACATAATACGATCACTGAAAGTCAGCGGTCTGACAATATCCCAGAACAACCATAAAGCATATACCATGGTATGACAAATGATCTTATGACAAATCATCAAATTTGGCTATGCTGATAAATAAATAAATAAATATGTACAGGAAAAACATAAAAAGAAGTTAGATTAGAGAAATAGAAAAACCTATGTACCATCCAGGAGAGTCAAAGAAAACACTGGAGCCCCAGCGTTTCATTTAGACCCCCCGGGGACATGGTTCCTAATGCAAAAATCCAACGACTCTCCTTTTGAAGTAAGATCTTGTTCCTATTACCCCCTCTGATTGGTGATGGAACATGATCTATAATCATAGTACGAATACTAGCAACATTATGTTTAAAAATCGAACAATGCCTGGCCACAGGCTGATCACTGTGGCCACTAGCCAGGGCTTGTTGTATGGCTGACCTATGTTGGGCCATACGCTCTTTAAAGGAGCGTTGGGTCTTCCCAACATAGGTCAGTCCACAAGGGCAGGTCAAAGTGTAGATAATGTAAACAGAAGAACACGTCAGGGGAAATTTGATGAAGATTTTATTCCCTTTGTGCGGATGGGTAAAAAAACTCCCAACTGACATGGACCTGCACGTGGTGCAACCCAAGCACCTGAAACAACCATTTTTTCTAGAGAGAAAATTCTGGGCAGGGGGGGCTTTGTCCCAACCAGTTATGTCATATTTAACTACCCTGTCCTTGATACTCCGACCCCTAGTATAACTAGGGAGTATCTTGGATTTCTGTAACAGGGGTAAATCACTGTCAGAAGACACCAATGGCCATAAATTTTTAACCCTCTTAGTTTTCTTCTCAGAGCCGATGGTATAGCGATTAACCCAAGGTACCCGTTTATCCAGTTTATTATTGGCGGGAACCGTTTTGGGATTTAACAGCTGATAATAGGGGGTAATAGGAACAAGATCTTACTTCAAAAGGAGAGTCGTTGGATTTTTGCATTAGGAACCATGTCCCCGGGGGGTCTAAATGAAACGCTGGGGCTCCAGTGTTTTCTTTGACTCTCCTGGATGGTACATAGGTTTTTCTATTTCTCTAATCTAACTTCTTTTTATGTTTTTCCTGTACATATTTATTTATTTATTTATCAGCATAGCCAAATTTGATGATTTGTCATAAGATCATTTGTCATACCATGGTATATGCTTTATGGTTGTTCTGGGATATTGTCAGACCGCTGACTTTCAGTGATCGTATTATGTATTGATTACTATGAAGGTATAATCTAATATTGGATACCGTACTACATTACCAGAGATTATTGTGTTACTGTGATGCTGCGTGTTTTCTTTCAAATCATTTTAGATGGTTTTAAACATGTTTTTTACGATGTTTTATTATTGTTTGTTGTTTCCATAGAAACCGTTTTGATCTGGGACTTCAGCTTCCTGTTGCGGGGTGATGACACGCAGCCTGTCAAGCCTATCTGATGGGGGGACGCTCCGGTCACGTGGGCGGAAGCGCAGGTCAGTGTGAGAGTCTTGCGCGCTGCCTGCTGTGATCCGGGTGTCCTGCGTCTGATGTGATTTGCGTTGACAGGTGTGTGTGGCGCGCTTCGTGCCGGGGAGGCTGTTGGATCAGCCAATCGGGTGGGACATGGGGGGCGGGTTAATGTTGGATTGTTGGGTATTTATTGCCTATGTATATGTACATGCTTTGTGTCCCTGATGACGGAGGTGATTCCGTAACGGCGTAGGACCGCTGAATAAAGGATTTTTATTTCTTCAAAGAGACTGTGTGAGTGCCGCCTTCATTCTACTGATATATATATATATATATATATATATATATATATATATATATATATATAGAGTAGTCCAATACACCCGGTGGGGTGAAGAAACGGCACTCAGGAGACGGTTTTGAAATGCAATTAAAACCGTCTCCTGAGTGCCGTTTCTTCACCCCACCGGGTGTATTGGATTACTACATGTGCCTCATCTCTGGCACCGGGGGCATGCTGTTTCAAGTACAATAGAGTGCCGGCAGACTCTGGACACATATATATATATATATATATATATATAATCAGGAGATGCGGCACTCACGTGTCTTCATAAGAAAGGCAAATGACAACTGTCATTACGTGCACTCAGTCACTGGGTGTACTGGTATTTAAGGAGGACATTGTACATATTTTCACTGTATCCTGAGGACGGTTTGAATAAACTTGTTCTTTACTATTTCAGCTCAGTGCTTGTGTTTTTGTTTTGGCATATATAAGTGACCTGAGAGTCACTTTATATATATATGCGTGCAAGCACCACATCTTTCGACGGTCGGAGATCATCGAAAGATGTGGGAGTCCCCCCCCCCCCCCCCCCCCCCCCTCGGCCTGCAAATGGATGTTTATGTAAAGCATCCATTCGCAGGCAATGCGAATGGGGGGGGGGGGGGCGGCCTGCCACTTGCAGGGTGGACTCTGGTGGACTCGAAAGGGGTACGAGTTTGCATCCGAGCTAGTCAACCAGTAGTCATACAGCAGTACTTTCCATGCTTTTCCTTGCTTGTATTAAAATGACCATTGTCAACCATGAACTCCTTACCTGTTCATGAATGACACAGTGGGGGGAATTTACTAAGATGGGAGTTTTATTTCTTTATTTCACATGGGATGTTACTCTGGGCAACCAATCAGATATTATCTATTCTGATTGGGTGTCCATAGCAACATTCCATGTGAAATAGAACTCCCATCTTAGTAAATTTCCCCCCAATATATTTACTTTTTTTGTCTGTAATAAAACCCACATAAACTAATAAAAAAAACAAAATAAAAACAAAACAGGGTGCTGAGATTAGTATAATGGGGATGCAGTTTAAATCCCGGCGTCCAGAATCCCAACGGCGGAATCCCGACCGCCGAAATCCCGATAGTTTCTCCCTCCGTGGGTGTCCACGACACCCCTGGAGGGAGAAAAAATTAGCGTGCCGAGCGTAGCGAGGCACCGGGCCCGCTGTGTGGCGAGCGCATCGAGCCCGCAAGGGGGGACGATGCACGTCCCCCCCTTGTCGGGATTTCGGCGGTCGGGATTCCGGGGTCGGGATTTTGAACGCCGGGATCCCGACCGTCGGGATTTCATACTGAATCCGTATAATGCTGCTTTCACATTGCCAAAACGTTTAAGACCCGGTATTTTAAAACAGTAATTAAACCGGGTCTGAGCCACTTGACCCCTTTCACATTTCAGGTGAAAAACGGTATATTACCGTTTTAAACCCCTTTCACACTGCAGTAAATACCGGGTCTCAAGCAGGTTTGCAGTGTGAAATCAGTGGAGAACAGGACAGACAGTAGCACTGAGACAGCGCAGTGCATATTTAATGAGCGGGTCCACTCGTTACATATGCGCATATGTAATGAGCGGGTCTGTTCATCCACATTTTGCAACAAGCAGATGCAGTTTTTTGTACCTCTTGCAGTGCAGAAGATTGATGGTGGTTCCAAAAATATGTACTGTATGTTGCAACCAAGGTAAGCATCTATCCAGAAATTCCAGATGTCAGTCAATTTTTCTTTTACCTAGCTGATGATTAGATAGCTTGCCTTACAGAAGGATCTTTGCCACTATCCTCCGCTGCGACCAGAGACGCGGCTGGCAGGGGAATCTGTGCCGCAGGGGTGCAAAGTCTCTATTCACATGCAGACGGAGACCTGTGCCCCTCCAAAAATGGCCGCTGCAGTAAAGGAGACAGATGGTAGAGGTGTTCCATCACCTCTATCGTCTGTCAAGGAAGTGTAGAGTGCCCAGTGCTACTTGGAAGGGCAGATTCTAGGAGACTGTGGCCCTGCAACCCCAAGGAATGAGCATGTAAACTCCCCTGACAACGAGCATTTAAACTCCTCTGGCAATGACCACATAAACCCCCTGGCAACAAGTACATATCTGGCAATGAGCATGTAACCAATGGCAAAAAGGACATAGGGCGGGATGTTCTAACATCCACAGCCCTGTTTGCCCCCCTTTGCTGGCCACCACATTCTTAATGACCGCATATGCTCTAATACTGGGGTAGCCAACCCTAGTACTCGAGAGCTACCAACAGTCTCCTCACAGAATCACAAGGGAGCTAATTAGCTCCACCTGTGGATCTTTTAAAATGTGTCAGTGGTTAATGAGTGCAGCTGTGCAGCAGCTAGGTTGTCTGGAAAATGTGAACTGTTGGTAACTTTCGAGGGCTAGGGTTGGCTACCACTGCTCTAACATATGCAATCATTAACACAAGGGACAGCTTTTGCGATAAGAGCTGTCCATTGCGATGCGGCCGCAGGGCATGCGGTAAGAAGCCCATAGGCTTCTGTAGGGAATTGCCAGCTTTTGCTGGCGATTCCTTCCGCAGCGGTTACACCGGGGAGGAGGCACAGAGCATACAGAAATGCGATAAAAACCCTGATAACGGGGTTTTTACCAACATTTCTGTTTTAGAGAATCCCCCCATAACCCTCTGGCAACGAGGATGTAAGCCCCCTGGCAACAATCAAGTAAACCCCCTGGCAATGACACCATAACCCCTTGCAAGGCACATGAAACCCCTATTGCTATGGACAACATCCCATCTCCAATAGAACTCACATCTTAAGCCCTGAACACTTGCATCGATTTTTCACAATTTTCGATTCGATTTTGCTTATAGAAGCAAAATCAAATGTTTTTTGTGTCAGGTTCGATCTACATTCGAATCGATGCGCGCTTCCGTTTTAACAAAATCGAACAGAAAAATTTACTGTGCAGCCAAGGAAATATCGATTCGATCGAGTAAATCGAATGTGTACAATGTACCATGAATGTATATCGAATTCGATATCTAATACAGATCTAATGCCAAATCGAATGGAAAGATCTAATGCCAGATCTAATAGAAAATCGACTCAACATCGAATCAAAAGCAAATCGATGTGTGTGTGTACAGGGCTTTAGTAAATGTACCCCTTTGCACACAAAGATGAAATGTTTACCATATCAACCCAAAAAAAAGAAAATAAACATTTTTGATGTTTCGAATCTATCTATAAATACATGGAAACTCTTTATTATTATTATAAATAATAATAATAATAATAATAATAAAAAAGACAATGAAGTTATAAGTCACATTCAACCCTTTTGTGCCCCAGTACTGGACTGAAATTAGTTCCTCTTCGCTAGGGTGACCAACTCATCCCTTTAATCCGGGACACATATTAATTACACAGGTTCTGTGGCAGTTTAAAACCAGGTGAAATGGAGTCTTGAGGTGTGGCAGTTTAAAACCAGGTGAAAGCCAGCCACAGAACCTGTGTAATTATTATGTGTCCCGGATTAAAGGTATGAGTTGGTCACCCTACTCTTCGCCCAAAGGACCTTGATGCATACCTCCCAACCGTCCCGGATTCGGCGGGACATTCCCGATTTACGGCCGATGTCCCTCCGTCCCGGTACTGCTTACCGCAGTCCCGGCTTCCCAGCTTGCCGAGAATAGACGCTGTGCGCATGCGCACAGCGTCTATTCAGCGCCGGCGAAAACGGGGGCGTGGCCGGAGTCCGCGTCACCCCGTGAGGACACGCTCCCTTTTCTTGAGGCCACGCCCCCTTTTCGGGAGCGCGCGCGGCTTTGCCGCGCGAACGTCCCGACCTCCCAACTTCAAAAGTTGGGAGGTATGCCTTGATGTGTTGTCAGGTGATGGTGGATGTTGAATGGGGCAGATCCATGATGGTGATGAGAATGGGGTGGGGCGGAGCTATGATGGTAACATGGTGTAGGGATGGGCATCTGTGAAGTTACCATCAATGGTTGCCATAGATGGCGATACTGCACCCAACCATCAATGGTAACAAACTATGTTTTAATTGACTGACTGGAGCATGGGCCAATCAAAATGTGGGGGCATGGCTGCAGTTTGGTAGCGTGGCCAGTGCGATCATGTTATTGTGGCCACTAAGACCACCTTGCAATCCCAGACGTAACGGGTCATTGTCGCCCAGCGGATTGTGGGAGACTGGCAGCAATGTGGGGACTTGACCCACTTTCTGGGGGGCCATGAGGTGGACTTGATTTTGGGGAGCCTCCTGGACATTGCGAAAGGTTAGGCAACCCTGCTATAATCCAGGTTTGGTGTAGGTTTTTTTTATTTTAGCTGCAGTGCTCACCACGCTTGGGGCACTGTTACAATTATTAAAATTCCCCATGCCAAAAAGATGTGGCCCCAGTTCATGATGAGAAAGGTCCTCCCGGCAAAGGGGATCTAGCCACTACCATATCCTAGTGGCTGGGGTGCCACAAAAGGCGCAGGCATTAATACTACTACAGCTGCATTAATAACACCGACAGATTTGTTGGGACGCTTTATTGTCACATGACCTGACA